>NC_082381.1:88110844-88459594 GCF_027477595.1 Haemorhous mexicanus
TAAAATATTACAGCAGGTCACGTTTTAAAGCAGACAGAATAGGTGAGGAAATCAGTGAGGACCCATGAGGATCCTCTTGGAGGAGAACAGAAATTTTGCCTTTTTCATCTCCCTGCCCTAATCACCACCACTTCCCTACTGACTGCCTGTGCTTCCTTCCACTCCACACCACTTTTTCCATGTGCTCATCCAGCGGTGGATGGCATCAGGGTGGACCTGCAGGGGCCAAATACACCAAGTATTTGCAGGGCCACCACAGGGCCCAACAAGGTGGCAACCACTCACACTGGAAAAAACACAGGAAGAAAGTGACTTGGTGAAGGCCATGAGGCAGGTCAGTAGAGGAGCCAAGAGTGGAAATCTTGTCATCCTGTTTTTGCCCACCTGTATCCCAAGTGTTTAGTACTTTCCTCTGTTCAGCTTTGACCTTACGAGTTCCCTTAACCTTCTCCTGGCAGTTTCCTAATGGGCAAATAAATCTCTGGAGAGTATCTTAAATTCTTTTTTATCACAGACTGTATCAGTGTGATAATAAGATCAGCCTTCAGACTCCCCATTAAGTCACAGAAGGTGTGGTCATCAGTCATGCTTTTTCCAGACTTAATTGCCAGACAGACACTTTAAGTGGAAAGTCCACCTAATGAGCCCAATCATTAAAACATCCCTGGTTCCTATCTGAGATGGAAAATTATATTACTCTAATAAGGGGGTTGCATCTTTGCCCCCCTATTCAATCATGCAGCACAGGAAAGGTGAGACTTCTCTGCAAGTTTGCCTTGGATGTGTTTCATTTAAATACAGCCCCCTGCTTCAGGCAAGAAAAAGTGATAAAACTCTTCACAGAAGGAAAGCTGGGTGGTTGGAGAAGTGGCAGCAACCTAAAGGTGAGCAAAGGAGTCAGCACTGATAGGCGTCACCACTGACACCAGGGATGCTCCTGAGAGCTGTCCAGGTGGAAGAGCCACCACAGTGCCTGTGCCAGGTTGGAGAAGACGTGACATCTGTGGGGTGTGTTTCTGCAAAAGGCAATATGGGGATGTACCCAGTGGGCTCTTAACTGTGACACTTCTTTCCAAAACAGTTGGAAAGAAATGGCTCAATTTGAAGAGGGAATTGGTTGTGTTGGCCACCCTCAGGACCTGCACCACATGGGAGAAGCAGCTGGGCAGCTGCCAGGAGGTTGGGAAACTGAGATGGAGCAGCTCACTGATTCAAAAGCCCTCACACGGGGCAACTCCAGCCAAAGTGCACAAAGCAGGGATCAGGCTGCAAGCCCACTGCAAAGGGATAATCCTCTCCTGTCCCATCCACTTCTGACAGAAATACTTTCCCACCTCTCCATCTCCCACCCCTACTCATCACGGAAAGCTTTGTCTAGGTAAGCGCCGTCTGGGAGCTCCGCCTAGGTAAGACCAGCCCCAAAAAAATTCCTGGTGGTCTTCAGCCACACCAGACACCTTTGGTTAGAAGCCATCAAGCCCACGGAGGTGCCCCAGCTGGCCCTTTCCCACCCCAAAGCACCGTCAGCAAGAGCTGCTCCGCAGGGAATCCCAGCGGGAAGCCCGGGCAAGCCTCAGTTCCATCCAGCGGTGGCTTTGCCAGGTGCTGGGAGCGCTGGTTCAGAGCGATCCCTAATAAAAACAAAAGAGGCACGGAAGGGCGTGTTCCTTTTGGGTAATAATACATCTTAGAGCTGCACGGTGAGGCAAAGACAGCGCCACACCCTAAGCCACCCCAAGGGTGTGGGCATTATACAATGATTCGCCCACGCCCAGAGCCTCCGACGACAATTCACATCCAGCGCCGCGCAAGGATCAGTAAATACCGAATCTCCAACCAGGAAACGACAGCTTTTTCCATGTGCGTGGAGGAAAAAAAGCCAAACCAAAGATGTGTCTTGACATGAACGCCACCCCAGGCAGATCCGCACCGCCGCTGCACACGGTGTTTTCTGCCCTTCCCCTAGAAGAGGCCAGCAAAGTCAGAGGCATTCATATTTTGAGTTATATTAAGCATCAATTTTGGAGTTTTTTCATCATTTCTCTCCTAAAGAGAAAAAAAAAACCAGCAAAACAACAAACAAACCACCAAACAGAGGTGATGGACCTATTTAAATGCATAATTGCATTTTGATAACAGCGAAGTCATGCAAGGCACTTAATAGATAATAAAACGACAAGATCTCATCACACCCAAGCTTATTTTCACAGCTGTAAATCTACTTCTGGTAAAGTTGCCGGGAAAAGATTTTACTATTGAGTAATAATGGAAGCAAAATAGCACTTATTAAAGGGAAATGGGAGCAAGAACTCATCAGATGTTGAAAGACAACAGAGAAAATCAGTTTGTTATTAGGAGACAGGAGAAATAACACTGTTCTGTTGGTCTGAGATATCGGCAGCGAGATATGTTGGTTATTAACAGAGATCCCACTTTTTTTTCCTCTAAACCACAGTGCATTTGCTGTGATGCTCAGGAAAACAGCAATTAAAGATGCAGCTCTGGGGTTGCACCTCCAGGAAAACCAAAAAAAGCAGCAATATGAAAGTGTCTCCAGACCTATGCCTAATAATTTCTGAAGTCAGGAAATTCAAGTTGTTTTTCCAACATAATTTAAGTTATGTTTTCCAACATAAATCCACCTGATCATTAAAAAAAAAAAAAAGAAGAGATGATGACTGTAATAAATCTGCTTTCTGAGTCATCCCAGGAAAAAGGCAGTGGATTTGAGTCTGTAGAAGGATGGAGTTAGTAGAGTTACTGTGTAACTGTCTAAAAAAGGGAGGCTCAGAGCCTTCCTGGGGCCAGGTGGTGCTCCCAGGGAGGAATGGTTGTTGCAATATTAATGAGGGAGAAGATGGGACCACCAGGGACAAATGAAATATATATTCCTGGCTGGCACAGCAGACACAGTTCGGGTAGCTCAGGAATAAGGGGGTCATGCTGGACGTGGCTACTTGCCCTCAGGGCAGCCAACTGGGGCAGATTAGGAGATGTTTGTACAGATAATCAAACTCCTGCTTCAATTTCTGAATCCTGAGAGGAGGCTGTAGAAAAGATGGATTTTAATTCTTCAGCTGCAGCACTGAGCAACAGGAGTGAAACATAGCCCTACCGGTGCACATACAAGCATAGAAATAAAAATATCCAATATTATTGTTTACTGATGGTGGCTCGGAGCGTGTTCAGATCTGACTAAGTTTCTACTGGGCAAGGTTTTATTATCATTATTATTATTATTACTATTACAACTACTACCACTATGACAATTACTGTTATTATTACTCTTGCTATTAATTGCAGTGACCATTTAAACTGCACCAGTGTCTTATAGCTACAAGCTGGATGCTCATTCCCTTAAAGGCACTGTGTAAGTGAGACCAAGGAAGGAATAATCTGCTCCTAAATGCTTGTGGCCTAAAGAAACAGTGGGAGAAAAAAAGAGATTGCCTGTTTCATGCAGAAGAGGAACAGAAAGACTTGATGATTTGCAAAGGCCATGGATGAAGCCCTTGGCAGAGCCAAAATTTGATGTTAGCTTTTACAAATCCCAACTCAACCCTCTGTCTAGACTATTAGCCTGAACTAGCTCTCATCTGCCTCTATCCTTGATTAGCTTCATTCAAGGATAGAGGCAGCCTAAAGCTCAGAGGGGCTTCAGGTCAGGGCCATCCCATGGGTTCTGATGGGGACAAAGTTCTCTTAGCAGGGGCGTTGTGATAGTACAAGGGATAAACTAAAGAAGAGGAGATTTGGATTAGGTGAGAGAGCTTTTCATAATGAGGATGGTGACACCCCAGCCCAAGTTTCCCAGAGCAGCTGTGGCTGCCCCTGGATCCCTGCAAGTGTCCAGGGCCAGGTTGGATGGGGCTCGGAGCAACTTGGGATAGTGAAAGGTGTCCCTGCCCATGGCAGGGTCCCCCAACCCAAACCATTGAGTGAATTCCATGTTCCAGGTGGTTGCCATGTGCTGAACCTCGAGCCCACACCCCATGGTTGGTGGCACCAGCCCAGCAGCCAGGTGGCTCAGCCCATCACTGGCAGTGTTTTGGCACCTGGCAAAGCCAGAGGATGTTCAAGTGCACCAGGTCAGGGTAAATCACCCAAAGGGAGCTGGGATTGGCAAGGTTTGTGCTGGTGGCATCACTCAGCACCTCCACTGCTCAGCTGGGATTTTCACTGGGTAAAACCAAAATGGTGTGGGCATGAAAAGAAGAGTGAGATTCCAGGGAAAAACAGGGATAATCAGAGAAGCTGGGAATGCCAGCTTGTCCCATCTACCACCCAGCCTGGCAGGGTGATGGGGAAAGGGTAGGACAGGGAGGCTTTTGCATGCAAGCAGGGATACTCAAAAAAAATTACCAACAAAGTGAGGCTTTAAAAAATATAAACAGTTTTGGGGAACAAACACAAATGGCGTGCAAGCTAAAAATAAGCAGCAGAAAGTGAAAAAAGGGATTAAAGGAGCCCAAAAGAAATAGTGAACAGCAAATTGCAGGGAATTGTTCGGCAAACAATAAAACGCTCCTCGCCATCTCCCTGCAAAAGGCAGATGGTACTGGGAGAAAGCAACCCCCGACAAATGATAGCTGCAAAAGGGGTGAAGGAGGGGGGGGAGAAAATTTCAGACCTGGCAGATTTGTTAAGTGGTAATTTTCCCTCTGTCTGTGCAGAAGACAAAGGGGAGGGAAAGCTCCCCAAGACAGGGATTGTATTTCACTCCGCGGTTGAGAAGGCTTTCGAGTGTCTGCAGATAGCGGCAAGAAATGGTCCTAAAAAGATTAGAGCTCTTAAGGTAGGGCAAAATACTATATCCAGACAACACACTCGAGTTTTAATGACAGTGGGGAGAGAATTGAGTGAACCATTGTCTGCTGCCTCTAGGAAACCAAAAACTTAATTTGAAACAGCACAGGCTCGAGCTGGACTTTTCTCAGAGAAAGGCTTTACTCCTGCCCTTTAAGCATCACTTTGTATCCTTGGCACATATTTTTCATTCATCTTTTTCCCATAGCCAACACAAGCTCAAGAAGGGCCTTCTGCGTTTTCAGGGTGATTTGGGTGGCTTGGCTTTGAGCATCTCCCTGTCTGGAATGCACCTCTTCTCCCTGTATCCTTCTTGCCAGGCTATTAACCATGTCTATGGACACCCACCTGATGGATGAAGAAGGAAAGCGACTTCCCAGAGATGCATAGGGAATATGCTGGAAAAGAAATTCACCCTGGGTTTCCCAAATCTTCATCCCCAGACTATCCCCTGCCCTTCCTACCCCTAATTCCACTATGGGCTTGCTAAGTGGGTGCAAACAAGCAGAACTTCCATACAACCCATTTTACACTGGGACCAAGACCAAGCATCACATCCAGCCTTAAATCATATAATTGCAGAATCATTTAAGTTGGAAAAGCCCTTTAAGATCATCAGGTCTAAGTGTAAACCCAGCGTGGCTGAGGCCACCCCTGCATTTTGCCTGGATTGGGAATTTTGTGCCTCCCCAAAAAATGAGGCTGATTGCTATGACACCACAGTGGCCCATATGCCTATTAGGAGTTACCAGGATTCCCCTGGCACTGCCTGGCTGGGGACAAGGACAAAGCAGGGCATCACTCTGCTGCCAGCCTCATGACTGCAAATTCCACGGCACGGGGCACAGCACTGTCATCCCCACCGGCCCCATCTCCAGCAGGTGACACTGAGGGGGCTCTGCCATCCCCCATCTCAACTCCAGCATCCCCCAGCCAGAGATTTTCGCTGCAGGGACCCCCCCTGACCTTGCCCGGGGCTCTGTTGCTAAGAATAAAACACAGAGGGCTGCGCTGTGCTGGCGCGCGGTGGGATAATTGCAGGGAAGCTGCTGCTGCAGCCCAGCGACCGCAGTAATTGGGCACGGGCCATCCTGCAGCCAGGTTTCCCGTGCTATTATCCCCTTATTAATAGAAACCAAATCTACCTTTGCAGAGGCAGCACTGGGAGCCTGGAATTATGCGGTGTGGGGCTGCAGGGAGGCACCGGCGGCATCTCTGCAACAGCCTCAGCCCTTTGCCACCCAAGGGGTGGGTCCTGGCAGGATCCACAGAATGCTCCTGCCCAAGTCATGGCAAAATCCCAGCCACAGAGACCCAAGGTGGTCATTGGAAAGGTGAATGTTAGACCCAGCTACACGATGGTTGCCCTCACGGAAACAGGCGAGCGAGATTTGTTCTATTAACTAATTAATCCCAGCAGCATCCCTCCAACGTATGGCAGGGAGTATTAATTTCATTGCCCAAGGAGGAAAGCTGAAGGTCAAAAAGGCTTGAATTTCTCCTTGTCCACCTGGATGGGCTATGGTGAGGGCCACAAGCCGAGCATTCATGGATTTAGGGCTGGAAAATAATGCACAGCACCTCAGCTGGGATGGTCCTGGCAGGGTACCACAGGATGTTAAATGTAAAAGAGGGGAAAGTGACATCATCATTTTAAGGAGGATCAACCCACAATGCCAGGGCTCTCTTTGCTGGAATACCTGAAAGCAAAGTGCTGGTTTCTGAGACACCCAAGGACAAGGTGGAAGTCTCTGCAGAGGTTTCCTGGACTTCCATGTCCATGTGATCATGTGGCTACTAACACAGTGAGAACTAACACAGGTACTTCTCCCCATCTCTGTCTTATTCTAGGCTAACTTCCTCTATGAAGCTCAACTTGGAAACAGTCCTGAATAAAACGTGTGTCCAATCACGACATTTTCCCTGCCCAGAAAGCAGGAAGAAAGGTGTGAGTCAGGATTAAAGCTGGAAAGTAGATTAAGTGCCTCTATCCGAAATGCAATCAACAATGAATAGAGCAAGGTTTGGCAAATTTATTTTTTTCATGGAAGTTTATTAAGGTCTTCTGGGCCATCTGAATCTTATCTCAAATTTGGGATTTGCTTTGAAACTTCTAAAGTGGAGGTCTGGAGCACAAGTCTGATGAGGAGCAGCTGAGGGAGCTGGAAACGGGCTGAGCCTGGAGAAAAGGAGGCTCAGAAAATTGTGGCTCTGCACAGCTCCTGACAGGAGGGGACAGCCGGGGGGTCGGGCTGTGCTCCCAGGGAACAGGAGCAGAGGGAACAGCCTCAGGCTGGACCAGGGGGTGGTTTAGGTTGGAAATTAGGGAGAAATTAGGGAAATCACGGAAAGTGCTGTCTAGTCATTACATGGGCTGCCCAGGACAGTGGTGGAGTCCCCATCCCTGCAGGGATTTAAAAGCCATGTGGATGTGGCACTTGGGAACATGAGTCAGTGGTGGCCTTGGCTGTGCTGGGGGCATGGATGGTCTTAGAGGGCTTTTCCAACTTGAACAACTTCATGTTTCTATGATTCCCCAGTGAAGCTCACTTCTGCCTCCCCCAGTTTCCATGGCAGGCAAAGCCCAGCTGATGATCTCCTACAGAACAATCTGAACCTTGAATGCCAATAAACTCAAGACTGACAAAAGGAATTATCAACCCAGAATATTTCCATGCTTCCCTCTTTCTCTCCACCTCTTCTTCACCCAGCTTTTTAGCATTTCTCATTTCAGCAATTAATCCCAGCCTTTCTGAAGAGGCTGAGTCCTACAAGCTTGTAATCATGTCCAAACAGAGCCAAATCAGCACAGATGTGCCAGAGAGCAATGCAGTGGGTTTTTCCTTCCCCTGAAACTCGAGACTGCTTCTGCTCAGTGCTGTGGTGTTCTGCAGACTGAGGATGTCAGGAGCCTTCCCCATTTGGTAAGCAAGAAGTCACCCTGGGAAGATTAAAGCACAGAGAGGAGACCTGGGTTGCCTTCTGCATTTTTCAGCCCTTCTCCATCCCTTTGTGAAAGGCTGGTGCTGTTAAGCAACTATATAAGAGATGTGAAGAGTCAGGGGAAATAAATAATACATAGACGTTGAAGTGTGTTGCCAAGGCCACCTCCAGGATGGATCTGTATCCTCTGGACAGCTGCCTGCTCCTGCCCTGGAGAGATGTCACTGGGAGTGAAATGGAGCTCCTGGGCAAGACACTGCTCCAGAGTGATGCGTCAGAAAACCTTGTGGGTGACAGAAACTGTAATTGCTGGGCTTAAACTTCACTGGCCTGTTGCACCCCTGTGAAACCCAGCTTTGCTGCTGATTTCAGCAGAAGAGGGAAGGATGTGCCTCTACCAGGGCAGCTGGTAGGGATACCTCTCTCCAAAGCCTGAGCAGAGGGCTCCTTCTACCCCTGGGGCCTTGTGGATGTTCTGCTTTCCATGAGGACCTGAACAACATTCTCCACCCTCCCTAACAGCAGCTCAAACCAGATGCAGAGAGCCAGCAGCCTGAAAAAAAAGGGATCTTAGACCCAGTGTCTTCTTGGGGTTCAGGGCAGCAGTGTCTTGCGTGCAGAGGCTGCAGAGACCCCAAGGGAGCTACTCTGCATCCCACCACCCCACCCCCAAGTCCTTACTTCAACAGCAGCTCGGCCACATCTGCCTCTATTTTTCACAGCTGCCCCACAAGAGCTCTATGTCTCTGTAGGAGTAAGAGAAAACATATTTGACACTCCATAACTGGAATGCAAAATAAAAGGTTCATGGTGTGGCTGGATGCAGCCAAGATCATGATGTGAGGTGCCCTGGAGAGCTGTCTGTGCCAATAGTGCCAGCAGCCCACTGAAAGGGCCCCTGTCCCCAGTCTGTCCTCTCCATGGGTTAGGAGGTGAGGCATCATCCCTGGAGCAGGATGCCTGTCCCTCAGCAATGACAGAGAAGCTTCCAGCCCTGAGGCACAAGGCACAAGGAGGGGCTGAGAGGTGATGGTGAGGAGCGCAGTCATTGGGGTGGCAGCTTCCAACCTTGCTGTGTGGAGAAGTCCAGGCACACCCCTGCCTCACTGCTGCTGCCTGGAAAAAGCCAAAATACCTCCAGCAAAGCACTCTGCAACCCACCAACTCCCCTCTCCTCTCCTGTGCCTGCTGCAGAGGGCAGCTGGAGGGGCTCAGGAGACACAGCACAGAGGGATGCTGCATGCACTCCTAAAATAACGTGCACACAGATAGTCTAATGTCTCTGCAACACCCCCTGCCCCCAAAACTCGTCTGCCAAGATCAGAAATGGCTGCAAAGACTGAGGATGTTTTTTGAGAAATATTAGCTGTAGCTGTTTGCACGCTTTGCCTTACAAAGCGTCTGGGAGAAGAGGGGGGAAATATTCTTCCTGTTTAGTGCAAAAATATAGGTAACAATTATGAGGCAATAATTGATTCATCCGATAGTTTATTAACTGGAGTTGGGGTGTGCAAGTGACAGGCTCTGCAGCCAGCCTTTCATGTGACACGTTATTAAAGGCTCTTTTTCTGGCTCCGAAAGGCAGTGGCTGGAAGATCAAAGGTCAGACATTTCAAGAAGTAAATTGGTTTAATGTGGCTGCAGATAGCCTCACAAAAACCTAATAAATATGCAGTGAAATGTAAGGAGAGAAAATTGTGGACAAGAGAGACAATTACTTTGAAACCAGGATAAGAGCAGCGCAGGCTCAAATTAATCAGTGTTTGGGCTTCTTCTCTCTGTCTCAGGATTTAGTATTCAGAGCAGGAGCCCAGCTGATGGTGGGATGTGAGGAGGGAGCATTGGTACCCAGCACCACAGCCTGCTGGGGGAAGATGCTCAACTCCAATCCACAGCTGGGGTGGTGCTGAGAACCACCTTGGTTTTCCAGGTACACCTGAGACCCACAGCAAAGGAGGTTCCTGAGCACAACAGGACAGATTAGCAGACCATGGCTGAAAATTCTCCTAAGAGGACAGACTGACAGAGCTGGGAATGTTCAGCCTGGAGAAGAGAAGGCTCCAGGACACCTCAGAGCCCCTGCCAGGGCCTCCAGGGGCTCCAGGAGAGCTGCACAGGCACTGGGCACAGGGCATGGAGGGACAGCAGCCAGGGAATGGCTTCCCAGGGCCAGAGGGCAGGGACAGATGGGATATTGGGAATGAGGAATTGCTGGCTGGGAGGGTGGGCAGGCCCTGGCCCAGGGTGCCCAGAGCAGCTGGGGCTGTCCCTGGATCCCTGGGAGTGCCCAAGGCCAGGCTGGATGGGGCTTGGAGCAGCCTGGGATAATGGGAGGTGTCCCTGCCCCTGTCCTGGGGAGGTTGGAACTAGGTAATTTTGAAGGTCCCTTCCAAACAACTGTTCTGTGTATGTATTATTGCATTTCATGACCCTGATGGGAGCCCTTGGTGCATCCAAGTAGGCTCATGGCAGCACTGGAACATCAACTCACAGCCCAAACCTCATTGTCCATGAGTAAAAAATGAACACAGAAGGGCTTAATTACAAACAGTGCTTTAAGCTCATGTCTTTTTTTGCTTGATCTCATTTTCAAAATTTGCATCGCTTATTTTTAAACTCCAGATAGTGATATATGAATTTTCTGGGGGTTTTTGTTTGAATTTCTTGAAATGTTTTAACTCTAACAACCTCTAAACACTCACAACACAGGATTTGTTCGCTAAAAAGTCACAGGTTCACTGCTTTTAATTACAGGTGAGAAGACACCCACTCCAGCTCTTTTATCCGGAGAGGGACTTCCCACAAGAAAACAAACCATGATATTCCCAGCAGGGCTGGAAACAGGAGCAGAGGGAACCAATCCATGAGACAAAATGCCTGGTACTCCCCGGACAAGCAGATGAGGGCACAACCTCCTTGTACCCCTCTGCAGGTGACCTTCCCCAGCTGAGTCCCTGTGATCCACCGTGGCTCACTACAGCCCCAGCGCACAGACGGACAGGGCTGGTCTGTGACTCAGCCGTGCCAAGCCTCATCCTCTCACCCTCACAGAGGCCTTCTGCAAGCACCTAGAGGTTGGGACCCAAGGGCTAAGCCATCAGTAGAATCACAGAATCATTCAGGCTGGAAAATCCTGCTGAGTCCAACCATTCATTCCCCCAGCAGTGCCCAGACCAACACTGATCCACGTCCCCAAGTGCCAGAGCCACACAGCTTCTCAATCCTCTCCATGCATGGGAATGCCACCACTGCTCTGGGCAGCTGTGCCAATCCCTGGCCACCCATTCTGTGAAGAAATTTTACCCAATATCCAAGCTGAACCTCCCCTGGTCCAGCCTGAGGCCATTCCCTCTGCTCCTGTCCCTGTTCCCTGGGAGCACAGCCCGACCCCCCCAGCTGTCCCCTCCTGTCAGGAGCTGTGCAGAGCCACAAGGGCCCCCCTGAGCCTCCTTTTCTCCAGGCATAGCCCCTTTCCAGCTCCCTCAGCTGTTCCTCATCAGACTTGTGCTCCAGACACTGCCCGACCCTCACTGCCCTTCCTGGGACAGTGTCCTGCATCATCAGCCATGTTCTCCATAGCTGCACCACGGAAAAAGGGGATCCCTCTGCCCACCACATCCCCACTCATGGCTGTACCCCTCTGCCCAGAATGGAGCTGCACCCAGGACAGCACCCACACCTCATGAGAGGCCTTGGGGATGAGGCAGAGAGGGACAGCTGGTGCCACCTGTGTCCTGCTGGCCAAGGGACAGTTCAAAGAGAACCCACCCTTCACGGGTCAGCAACAAGGAGAACTGATGGGACATGGACCTCTGCATCTGCAGCCCACACAGGCAGCTCTTGCCCTGAGTTATCTGCGTGTGTATTGCTCTACCATAAATCAGGAGCCTGACACTGTAATTTGTATCTGGGGAACCTGGAGCAATTACAAAATCAGCCCAAACACCATTTGTTTCACAAGATTTTGCCCTTAGTTAGCACTGTCGTTCTGCTTTAATTGCACTGTAATTAATTGCAACAAAACTGTTTAGAAAGTGCGTGTGCACAGTGGAAAGGCTGGAATATTGCAACCTGACTCCCCTGTTGCAGCCACAAGCATAAAATCTGTCATCCTCTTTCCATACAAAACTTAGAGAAAGTTCACTTTACCACCCTGAATCCAGAGGATCTCCAAGACCTCTCAAAGCCAGACCAAGACTCATGGAATGCAGCTACTGGCTTACTTTACATCCAGGGAAATAAGGGCTCAGAGGAGTTAATCTCTTTAACTTCTCTTCAGACGTGACTAAGAGGGTTTAAATTGCCCAAAGTAAACCAGGCCCTGTCCAGGAAGTAAATCACAGCTGTGCAACACTCAGAGGTTCTCATGTTCCCTTGCAGCTCCCAAAGCCACCCAGCACCTTGAAGAGGCTGGGATCTGCCTCCTGTCCCTGGAGGGTTGCCTCATCCATGAATTCAACACGAATCAAAAGATCTCCCTAAAGACAGACAGCAGTGAGAGGTGGAAGTGATGATGTCCATCCCTGGAAGTGATCAAGGCCACATTGGATGGTGCTTTGAGCAACCTGGGGTAGCAGAAGGTGTCCCTGCCCACTTCAGGTGTGTGGAATAGGTGATCTTTAAAGTCACTTCCCACCCAAATCACACTACAACAAAGGAAAGCAATTCTGATCCATTTCTTTCACAGTCCATTCCTCTTTAGCATCCAGCTGTGGCCCAGCTGAGGTGGGCTTCCAGAGGCCCCTCCCAGCTGGCACTCTGTCCCTCAGCACAGACTGCAACAACAGCCACAATGTAATTGCTGGGCAGCCACTTGGAAATGAGAAGCCACCAAATCCACCCACAGCTGCTTTAAGTCTCATCCCCTGAACGATTATTTCTGTGGAGGGAAGGCAGCTGCACCAGGAGTCTGCATCCCTGCAAGGCTGGGAGAAGATCTGGAGGGACACTGGCGACAGGAGGCAGGAATGAGCTGATGTGGCTCATCCCCTCCAACACCCCTCAGTGAGGGGCTGGGACAGTGACTTGCTGCTAAGGCAGGAGGGGACATCTCCCATTTTGAAACTGCCCAACATCCCTAACAAGAAACCCTTGGGGTTTTTTTAAGCTAAACAGACTTGCAGAAAAACATATGCTCTTGCTTTTCCTCCCTCTTTTCTGTTTTCTTTTTCCGTCTTCTCTTCTCTTCTCTTCTCTTCTCTTCTCTTCTCTTCTCTTCTCTTCTCTTCTCTTCTCTTCTCTTCTCTTCTCTTCTCTTCTCTTCTCTTCTCTTCTCTTCTCTTCTCTTCTCTTCTCTTCTCTTCTCTTCTCTTCTCTTCTCTTCTCTTCTCTCTCTTCCTCTTCCTCTTCCTCTTCCTCTTCCTCTTCCCCTTCCTCTTCCCTCCCAGAGCCACACGGTAGAGAAAGGGCCCAGATTTTGCATGAAGGCAGCAGTGCCAGCACAGGGGCCCATGGATCCACCTCTCCAGCAGCCCACTGGCACTGTGGTGTGACACATACAGAGATTCCACGGCAGAGGTGAGGATGCACCTGCTTGGAGGAGCTCATGGCAACAGGAGTCAGCCAGGGACCAGGCAGGCAGCAGCAAGGGGTCCGAAGGCAGCAGCAAAATGATTGGGATTATCCCAGCAGCAGCAGCTCTGGAAGATCCAGCTGATCTAGGAGACCTCCCAGGCACATGCCTAGAGAGCCTGGGGTTTGGCTGAGGACCTGCTCCATCAGCTTCAACTCACCTTGGCAAAAGGTGCCCAGATACCATGGTGACAGGCTCGGCAGGGATAAACACTGAACATGGGTGTGGGTTGTTTGCATAGTTAGGAAGCTGGCTGGTCTCCATCCCTCCACCCTGCCTCCTCCCAGCAGTGCCAGGACCTCAATCCAAAGTGGTCTCCTTCCTCCTCCTGGGCTGGCTCATCCGCAGGCAACACGGAGGCGCTTCCCAAACTGGTTTCCTGATAGGCAGGGCAGGGTGGGGGACAGCAGTGCTGGGCTGCTGCCTCTGCCTGGGAGGTGGAAGTCATTTGATGGTCCCAACATCTGCCTGAACCCACATGGAGCCAGTGCAGAGATTTCATGGTGTGGACATTCCCTCCTCCTCCTATTCTGCAGCTGCCAAGAACATCAAGTCCCTTGCAAAACCAGCAGCTGGGATATGGCGGCCTTTCGCCCACCTCTAAAAAAACCACTCAGGACCACCACGCACCCATTCCTCATGTGCAAGGGCATATTTTTGAGGAATAGGGGAGAAGGCAATCCAAGAATAGAGAGAAATAAATCTATAATCAAGGCAAGCTGCTCACACGAGTGATACTTGAGACTTATGCAGACCTGTGAGCAAAGTTGCCACCAGGCACGCAGCTCCTCTCAGGCTTCCAGCAAGGAATAAAAAAGCTCTGACTAATATAAAGAGGCCTCCAAATCATTCTTGGCAGAAGCATCCCAGCCTCAGATCCCCTCCCTCTATTCATCACTAAAGCTTTCTCAGGCAAAGGAAAATAAACCGTGCAGCTACCTCACTGACCTGACCTGCAGCAGGGTGCAGCTGGGTGCTGGCTGCCCCTTCTCCAACATTAAATGACAATGTAACAGCATAGAGGCACATTATGCTAATTTTTATACTGTATGTAAATTTATAATAGGTACTATACACAAAAAGATACATTATACAGGTCTATATATTTATAAATATACCAATTTTTATATTGTATGTAAATTTATAATAGGTACTATACACAAAAAGATACATTATACAGGTCTATATATTTATAAATATATTATATATTGTGTTTATATTTATATATTTATATATTTATATATTTTATATATATACATATATATAAATGAGACCCATCTTGATTCCGTATTCCCATCTCCATCCTCCCAGAAAGACAGGGGCACTGGCAGGGGCAGGGATGAGTCTTCTCATCACTGCCTGCTTTTCCAAGATCATCCACACACTCAATTTATCGTCCACACACTCATCAATATCATATTTCTCTGCGGTCTGAGATCCTTCACCTTTTCTAATTTCTTCCAAGTGTACAAAAGCATTCCACCAGGGACACTTAATGGGAAAAAGACCAGGACTATGAACCAGGCAGGGAAGACTCCAGTTTTGAAAGTATTTTAATAACTTGTTATTTAATTAAGAGCAATAGCTCTGAAATTATGTCAGTGAAACTTGCTACTTATTTATTAATTAGAGGAGGAATTTCAAAGGAGGCTACAGGAGTTAGGTGCTGGACAGCCCCAGGCTTGCTGGAAAATCCCAGGTTTCTCCAGCTAATGCTTGCTCAGTGCTCAAACACGCTGGGTCTGACTCCTCACTGCCTGGCACCTGAAGTAAACAGTGTCAAGCACAGGCAAAAAGTGAGTGTTAAATGCTGCCTGTTCTGGATCAGGGGTTTGGGAAGTACTTGCTGCAATGATGGGAGTGATGGAAAGCATGGAAAGACCAGGGAGAGACTACAGAACATCTCCTTTACCTTCCTAGGAGTCTTGCTGGGCTGTCCTGGTGTGGATACGTCGGGATATGGGCCCAGAAGCCTGTGAAAGGTTTCTTCTCTGACGGGGTGCTAGAGATGCTGAAGGCACAAAGGGTCAGCCATGCCCATGGTATCACTCCCTGCAAACAGCTCTTGGATAGACCCAGCAACGTCAAAATCCTTCCGGGAGGGGAAACCCATCTCTGATTCCACTTCCACCAAGCAGAGGGAAGGAAAAAGTCCAATTCATTCCCCCAAATACTGCACCTGAGTGAAGTGGAGGGGGGCTCCACATCCCCCTTCTGGGGGCAGGAGAGGCTGCAGGTCCCGGCACGGCCGCCCTGAGCGCTCCCGTCCACCCTGCGCGCTCTGGGAAGCAGCGCCGGGATGGCCGAGCACCGGTTCCTCCTCCACTGGGCACATTCCTCCCCTCCTGTTTTCATTCAGCCCATCCTTAAACAAAACCACCGCTGTTGTTTTTATCCGCGGTGCGGATCTGAGAATGGCCTGCATGGGGTCAGGGGAGCTGGGGAGGGGATTTGTGCTGCTGAAACTGAGTTTCATCTTCAGAAGGAGCTGTTAAAAATGTAAGCGCTTAGCTAGGTGCAGCATGCTGCCCTGCTGCATCCCGTTTGCCAGTGAAGAAGCAAAAAGTTCCCTAGATCGACTGAGATTTACACCCAAGCTCCAGATCTGGGGTCTCCAGATAAAGGAGCTGTGGTTTCCCCATGCAAGCCCCGCTTGCAGCATGGGCAGTGTGGAGCAGGTCAGCTTGAGCTGGGCTTAACCCTGCACCAAGCATCAACCTCCTCCTGACCATGCTTCCCAGCATGTCTTTAATCACAATTTTTCTGCCAGCATTAAATCTTCCAATTTTTTTTTCCAACATTTAAATTATTCAAGACAAGAATGCGATTTTTTTCTCGCAAGTTTTCCGCAAAGAACAACTTAAAACAGAAACTCCTTCAACACAAATACTAACAAACAAGTATTAAAAATATATAATAGAATAATATCTTGTATAATTATAGATGCATATTTCTGTTACATATTTCCATCTACAGAATTATTTATATTAATATATATTCCTATTCTATTCTATTCTATTCTATTCTATTCTATTCTATTCTATTCTATTCTATTCTATTCTTTTCTATTCTGTTTTAAATATTTATCAACTGCCTCATGAGATCACTTTTGCCGACACAGCTGGACATACTGGCAGATCTGTTTTTGCACTGGTATTTCCTATCTAAAGCAAATACATATATAACTAAGCCAGACTTCAAAAAAAAAAAAAAAAGAGAAAAAAAAGCCCAAGAAGCCCCGCGAATTGAGAGGTAGTATCGTACAGGTGTTGATGTAGAGCCAAAATCTCCAAGCTTGGTAAAGATTCAAGATACAAGGAAGGAAATAAGACAGAGATTCACGGGTTTGAGTTCAAACAGCAATTAAGAACGCATGTAAATGGCGATAGATTAGTACAGAGGATCGCTACGACGCGCCAAAGATTTCCGACATGAGCACCATGAGCCTCCCAGCAATAAATTCAAGTGCCTTTCCCTCCCCTCAATATCCAGAAAAACCCCTAAAAGCTGAGGAGAAGGGGGGAGGAGGATTTAAAAACTAAAAAACCCACATATTTCAGAAGCCAAAAAGACAGCATCTGACCCACCTTCCCTCTCCAGGTGCCGACCCTCGTCCGCGCCTCGGCTGCCGTGGCTGCGCGGGGAATCCGGCAGCGTCGCTCCCCGGGTGTCTGCAGCCAAGCGGAGATTGTCATTGATTTGTGTGCAGAAAGTTAAGCCTTTCTAGGAGCGGTTGGGAGAATTCACTCCCACCACTCCCTCTAAACCAAAAGTATTTGGCACCAAGCCCTCCTCGTCCACCTGTACTATTAAGGTCTAAGCAACATACGGGACCCGGGCTGATATTTACCGGATCTGTTTAAGTTTCCTTTTTTAAACCAGCACAAAAAGTTCTTCAGAAAGAAAAACTTGGGAGTTTGTTGTGGTTTTGATTTTTTTTTTTAATTTTTTTTTCTAAGTTTTTTTTGGTCTCATTTTTCTTAAAGCAGATTTATCTCATTCTTTTTTTTCTTTGCTCAGTGAGACAATCCCCTCCCTGATCCAACCGGTGACCCCCGATTTGCCCCCACAGAGGTCACTCTGTGGTCGGCTCTCCTATGATCTGCTCCACTTCCCGCAAACTGCACCCATCTGAGTCAGGTAAATGTGGGGAGGGGGGTGAAAACCACCTCCTCTGAAAAAACAACTGGCTGTAATTCAGTTAAAAAATCAGGTTTGCACATGAATGACCCAAACAAGCAAGAAGATGGAGGCAAAATATCTTCACACAGGGAGGCTGGTTACTCAAGTCCCCGGTCACTGAGCTGTCCTGGTGACAAGACCCCAACCCAGGTGTCCAATCCAAGGAATGAGTGACTGAAAAACCTTCCCAAGCGCCCAGTGTGAGGCTTCCAAGCCCCACCCCCAGCACTGAGGTTTGGAAGCCAACTCCTGGCCACCTCAGCTGCACCAGACGGCCAACAATCCCATCCTGCACGCACCTCCTGTGGCCCCTGGCCAAGGATGTTCCCCTGGCCCCTGTGGCCCCAACAAGGATGTTCCCAGAGGAGGATTAGCCCTTTGGGAGCCTGTCTCAGCAGTCTGAGCAGCCTCTCCTGGCTAAGCCCAGCTCGCTGGTGTGCACACAACCCCAAAGGGTTGGCCATCGTGTTGAGTGATACAGAACTGGGCTCCCTCCTCTCCTTCTCGCGGGGTGCCCCAGGGAACAGCTCCTTCTTGAGGTTCTGCCCCAAATTAAGCAGTCACACTAAATAAAACGCTGCCTTACATAAAATGCTAGTTACTTTCTGGCACAGGTATAGTAACAACAAGGAAATAGATGTTTTTTGTTAATACAATAAATTTGATGAGAACAGCTGGACATCAAGTTCCATTTTACATGCTTTTCTGATGGTTTCCCTCTTAAGAGGCACACTAAAAAAAAACCCCAAATCACAACCAAAATTGTTTATACAAGGGAAATCTTTCTGAAGCACAAGACAAAATCAAGTGTAAGATAGCCTGGGGCAACCTGGCACTCCCAGACAGGGCTTGGAAGAGCTCTGTGCTCAGCGCACGGTTACTTTTGAAACTTTTATTACACGCTTTCTCAGTCTGTAGGGAAAAAAACATTAATACTGTTTCCATCCCCACACCCAAAGCACTATCTGCAGCTCCTCTGACTACTGGGTTTCTAAGGAGTGTCTGGGTAAATCAGCACATGAAGTCGGAGTGAACAATGTGTCTGGCCCCAGATAAGGGCAGAGCAAAACTTGGGCAGCATCCAGTGACTGTCAAAGTCGGCATGGAGAGGAACACCAATTGCCACCCACTGCTTTTCCTGGTACTCCTGTAGCTGGCATCCCCTGTGGGATGGGAGCACCCGTGCAACCACCCACCCAAGCTCCTCAAGCACCAAACCATGCATCTCTTCACCGCCCCCCCATCAAAAGGATTTGCCTTCATCAATTCACCAAAGCCAATGTGTTGAAGAAAAAATTACATCTCCCCCATGCTAGCAAAGCACATTGTTCATGGTGCTGCTTCTCAGGATGGTTTATAATCAGGGTGTACAAAAATGTCCTCAGCACCATGGAGATGTCAGAGCATGTCCAGGGCAGGGAACGGAGCTGGGAAGGGGCTGGAGCCCCAGGAGAGGCTGAGGGAGCTGGGAAGGGGCTCAGCCTGGAGAAAAGGAGGCTCAGGGGGGCCCTTGTGGCTCTGCACAGCTCCTGACAGGAAGGGACAGCCAGGGGGGGTCGGGCTGTGCTCCCAGGGAACAGGGACAGGAGGAGAGGAAATATCTTCCAGTTGCACCAGGAGAGCTTTAAATTGGATATTGAGGAAAATTTCTTTGTTGGAAGCATTATCCAGCGCTTCTCAGGGCAGTGGTGGAGTCCCCATCCCCAAAGGGGTTTCAGAGTTGTGGGGATGTGGCACCTGGGGACATGGGACAGTGGTGGCCATGGCAGTGCTGAGGGAATGGTTGGACTTGAGGGCTTTTCTGGCCTAAATTCTTCCAACCCCAAATTCTTGCAAGTCAAACTCAGTACTTTAATACACTAAAATACCTGGGTGTGGACTGTGACAATTGAAACATCTCAGTGAAAACTTCGAGTCGAAAACCACTGCAGGCCAATTAAGTCTCCACTGAACCCTGGAAACTGTTTGCCCTTTTCCATATGAAATTAGCTCACTTTTTTTTTTTTTTTTTTTTGATCAGCGTTAATGGAAGGTTGAACAGGTCTCCTACACTATAAATGAGGAGAAAATAAAGTACTTCTAAGAAGGTGTGAATAAGAGCAGCAGGAGAAAAAGAAGAAAAGGCTGTGTCAGGCCCCACCTTGATTTACAAGGACAACAGGAAACACCTAGTAAAAATATAATAGAAAAGGTTGCAATGATTGCTTACCACAGGTAAGGAAAACTCTAATTTCAAATATATTGAATTGAAAACTTTACAGAAGACTACTGGAAGGAAGCTTGTCTAATCAGAAAAATAAATAAATGTTCATCAAATGTAAAGATTTTCATGGGCAAAGTAAATTTTGACAGAGTTCTGGGGTTTCTTTTTGGTTTGTGAATTTATACAATATTCTCCTTTTGTACTTCAGTTTTCCAGGCTGATTTTAAACTTTCTAGTTGGAGCCCAATAATCAGCTTCAGTGAATACAGCTGAGAGCTAGAGGAAGATATTTTTTGCAACAAGACTTGCTGCATCAGTCACATTTTTCAAAGGAAAATAATTTTCCTCCTCACACATCCCTATTTCATTGCCAAACTGCGGTGGTAAAAAAAAAAAATAAAAACACCTTTTTTTTTTATTTTTTTTATTTTTTAACAGGTTGATTTTGCTAAGAAATGAAACCCATAAAAATATTTCCCCCCACCACAAATCTCACGGAAGATGCTTGGAAATGGGAAATTTGGAAAAGCCTGGGGAGGTTTCCTCCAAGGTGTCCGTCCCACACACTTGCACGTGTTTCCATTTGCAGTGCTGCATGTCCCCATGAACTCCAACGTGGCAATAAAGTTAAACCTGGCCTAAGTGCTTCCAAATGCTGGCCTTATTTTAAAGAGTATGGGGAAGGAAGAGATGTGAGCCCACAATCCTGACAAACACCTTCCTTGCTGGGGCAGCAGCAGCCCATGGTGCAGAGATGAGCTGCTGGTTTTCCATCTTTAAAGAGAGCTGTGGACCTCAGGAAAGCATGAATGGGTAGAAATTTCCTTGCTAGTAGTCCCACACCTTGCAGATGATGAGCAGTTTCCAGCAAGAGGCTGAATTACCAATTACCCCACGCCACAGATTGGGGAAGGATGTGTCCATATACAAATCCACTGCTGCCACAATACCCTCATCCAAAAAAACCCCAAAAAGCTCTACAGGAAATCAGTGAAAACCAATGCTGATGAAGTGCTTTCACTAAACAGCCTCAGTGATTTCACATTTGAAACCTTAATGGTTGCAATCCAGACTGATCCTGAGGGATGTCCAGAGTTCTGCTAGGGAAAGCAGAAGTCAATGAGGCTCCATTGTCTCCAGCAGAAGGACAGTCAGTTATTGCACCCAGCCTTCCCAAAGACTGGAAGCACAGTTGGATTTCTTTCAAGGAACAGGGCTGGATGGAGCCAAGGTGATAGTGAACAGGTGCATGTATACATATATTTACACAATACATGTGCAACTACACGGAAGGATTTCCCTACATCATATGGCTTCATTGAGAAACTCTTGAAAGAGCTGTCCCCCTGACCATCTCTGACTGCCTCCCTGGCCTGGAAATGCAGCCAACTCTGGTCCCACAGAGCTCCCAAATTTTGTGATCCACAGTTCCCAGCCTTTCTTGGACCCGTGAAGTTTCAGGGTATGAGGAAGATCTCATGTCAGCAAAAACATGGCAAAACCTCTGCACAAACTTTCGATTAAACCTGTATTTGGCTAGACAGCAGATGCCTGAAGGCAACATCCTGGTCAAAAAAATCTCACAATGGCTTGGTTTGGGAGGGACTTGCATGACCATGTCTTTTCAACCCCCCTGTCATTGGGAGGGACACCTTCCACTAAACCAGGTCACTTTACTCACTTTACTTGCTTTTAATGTTTCAGTCTTCCCTTTCTCTTCACTGAGAAAGACTTTTGAGTTTGCTTCAGTTTGTTGGCACAGGAGTGGGACTGGGTGAGGGCTACTAAGAATAAATGATGATAAAATGAAATTTAAACACAAATGGATGTTAACAATAAAAAGGCATGACATGGATCAACGACCTCCTCCTCAGGGCTTGATGGCTTGATGCTTAATTTTATCAGGGCTACCTCTCATGAGCCAGAGCAGTGGAAACTGGGTGAGATGCAAGCCCCCAAGGAAGTTCAGATCACACAGAGCTTCTGAACATTCACTGTACATCTGTCACCAGCCCCAATGCCAAAAAAATTCCCCAGCACCTCAGACCAAATTTGAGACAGGTGGCAAAACCCCAAATATAGTCTGCTGCAGGATGGAAGGGAGAGCATCTGCAAAGGCTCCGATGCTACTGATGCTGCAGAGAGCATCCTGACCTCCACTGCAATCACTTTAAACTTCCCTGTGCAATTCACAGTCCCAGCTGCAATTTTGAAATGCTTTCTCTGCCTTGTAATTTCTCGCTGGGTTATTTTTCCTTTGCTCTCACACAAAATGAGCCACAGCTCCTCACTGGGTCCACTCACACCATCCCACACGTGGATGGGCTAAGGACAACCAAGGCAATGGCCCATCACAGCCAGCACTTCAGCCTCCAAGTGCTGATAACCCTCTGCACAGATCTCTTGCTTTCCTTCCCAAACTGGAAAGTTATCCTTACCCGGGAATAGGAAATTCCACAGAAGCTCCCTGATGTAGGTGGAAACAAATCTCTTTTGCTTTCAAAAGCTGTGGATCAGGCCTCAGCTCCTTGCAGAGCATCACGTTAATAGTGAGAGGCAAATGAACCATTTTACTTCTCCCAGCTGAAAGAAAAAAATAAAAATGCAGCTGACCTGATTTACCTTCCTGATAATGTACTTAAAAAAAAACGTTCCCGGGCTCAGGACTTTGCCAGCTGAGATTTCAGACGGAATGAGACTGTTTATGTCATGACCACAACCTTCTGAAAAATGCCCCTTTAGATGGGAAAGCTCACAAGACCCTCAGGTATAATGATCTCAGCTGTATCAATAACCACATTTCGGCAGATTCATTATCTGCTCGCCAGCCTGCCTGGCCGCACAGCGAAGCGTTGCAGCAGGATGGAGCGAGAAAGGAAAACATTGAATTCAGCCCTTCTTCCCACATTAAAAAAAAAATAAAATTGACATTGTGGGTCATTCTTTTCCTTAGCAAAAGCCAAGCTTTTATTTCCACTGCTTTCACGCTGTACTCGGGAGGGAGGACCTGAGCTGCACACAATATTGAACACGGCTGCTCAATCCCCCCTCAGTGGGTGCAGGAGGATTTTCCTGCACAGCTCCCATCTTTGCTCCCCAAGCACCCTCATCCCTCGCCATCCCAAACTTTACAGAAGAACTTTTGGGGGTTTTTTCCCATTATTCAAGATTTTAACATCCATCACTCCATCACTCAAGGTTTTGACATCATGTTAAACCTACTCCTGCATTCAGACCACACTTCATAGGAAGTTCAGGCTAAAAAACAAAGGTTTATTTCATATCAGTATTTTCAAGCAACAGGGACTGTTATGATCATCTATTCTGCCCTCCAGCTTCATACAAAATAAAATACTTCACCCAGTAATTTCTGCAGCAAGGCTCTCATTCCTGCCTGCCCTCCAGTATTTAGAAGCAGAGGCAATCTTGGCTGGAAGATTTCAAATCAAGGGGGCTTGCCCTGATCCTTTGGCAACTGCTTCTAGAAGTTTATTAGTCTCATTATAAAAGAAATTTGCACTTATTTTCTTTCCCACATTTAGCTCTTGTTTCTGAGCATCTCATCCCACCAATCATTTTTCTGCTAAAACATTTTGACTCTCTTTCCAAAGTGGAGATTTGAAGGCTACATCCTATGAGAGCTGTGAGCATCTCCCACAGTATCTCACAACATAATCCCAGAATGGTTTGGATTGGAAGGGACATTAAAGCTCATCTAATTCCATCCCCTGCCATGGGCAGGGACACCTCCCACCATCCCAGGCTGCTCCAAGCCCCATCCAGCCTGGCCTTGGGCACTCCCAGGGATCCAGGGACAGCCCCAGCTGCTCTGGGCACCCTGGGCCAGGGCCTGCCCACCCTCCCAGCCAGCAATTCCTCATTCCCAATATCCCATCTGTCCCTGCCCTCTGGCCCTGGGAAGCCATTCCCTGGCTGCTGTCCCTCCATGCCTTGTGCCCAGTGCCTATGCAGCTCTCCTGGAGCCCCTGGAGGCCCTGGCAGGGGCTCTGAGGTGTCCCTGGAGCCTTCTCTTGTGCAGGTGAACAGCCCCACCTGCCTCCAGAGCAGAGGGGCTCCAGCCCTTGGATGCTTCATGGCCTCCTCTGGGCTCATTCTAGCAGGTCCACATTCTCCTCATGTTGGAGGTCCCAGAGCTGGACACAAGACTCCAGGTTAGAGTCTGACAGAGGGAAGTAGAAGAAGGCCCTGGAAGATCTCTGCCCCACCACTGAGTGCATCTACCCCCCCTGCCACAAGAAGTGGGATTGGTTATTGCAGCAACCCACAGCTGGGGAAACAGGAGGAAAGGAAAATGGCAGAGGTAAGATGGGAGAAAAAAACAGCAGCTCTGTCTTAGGTCAGGGGAGAGGGCAAGCTGCCATAAGTTGCTAGGAGAGATGAGGGCTTGTAGATCCAGGGATGATTAACCCAAAATTAGCATGGCAGCACGGAGATGGGGGTTGACAGGTTGACATGTAGAATGGTCACCACTTGACAGAATCTCAAAAGTTTTGGGGGAAAATCTCATCCTTTCTGCAAGGGCTGATTGTTTTGGAGCTCTTGGAGGTGGCTCTGCAAATTCCTAACTCCTCCTTAATGAGTGAAAAGCAATGGAGGGCACAGAGAGGAATTTTCTGGTCCTCAGGCCAGAGTCCTACACGGTGTCAAACCAAGGAATGGCCCCCCCAGAAATGGAGTGCAAACAGCAGAGACTTCTGCTCTGTGCAGAGCCACAGAGCAAAGCACCCAACGTGTTCAGCTGCATATGGGGAGGGATGGCCAACAATCCAGCCAATATTGCAATGCCTTTGCATAAATCAGCAGCGCAGCCTCAGATGGGGAGAAGAGTAATGATGCAGAAAAGGCAAGAAGTGTTCAATCAATATTTCTGCTCCGCATCTGGAAAGAAGGCAGGATGAGGTGCTTGTATCACATGAGGAGGATGAAGTACTTTCCAGTCCATTAGTAACCAAGGAGGTTGTTAAACACCATCTACCCAGCGATAAACAATTTTGAATCAGCAGGCCTGGATAACTTGCTCCCAAGGGCCCTCCAACAGCTGGCTGAGAAGCTCTCTGGCCTGCTGATGTTAATTTTTAATAAATCTTGGAATACCAGGGAAGATCCAGATGGATGGAAGCATGAAAACACTGCACTGATCTGCTAAAGGGGCAAGTGGGATGGCCTGAGGAACAGGTTGGCTTGCCTGCCATCAGTCATGGGTAAAATAATGGGAATCCTCCCAAGAGTCACCCAGAGGAGGAATTAAAGGATGGAAATACAGCTCATGTTTGTCAGAGAGGTTCTGCAGTCAACACACCATGTCAAACAAAGCTGATTTCGTCCCCTGAGTAGATTACAAGTTTGGTTAATAAAGATAATTGCTTAGAGATAACATACATATGCTTTTGTACAGCATTCGATTTACTAGGGCGTGGCAGGTTGATTATAAAACAAGCATTGCATTACAAGAATAAAGCACATCTGCAGGGGATTAAGAGGGGATCCCAACAAATAGTTGTCAGAGGGGAATCAGGCTGTTTCTAGGGGGATTTCACAAGGCTCAATCCCAGCTCTAAGATTCAGCACTTTCTTATCTGGAAGCAAATACAACATCCCTGCTGATTAATCAGCTATATACTAGACAAACAGGAGAGGCCAAGCCATTTGAGCAGAGCTGAGATGAGGACAGCTCAGCGTCTGGCTGGGGTCATCACTGCACCTCAGAAGGTAAGAGGAAGGGAACAGTCAAAGAAAAGCAGACAGAGGATGCTCAGAACCAGGGCAGCCATGCTGTAGCAGGTGGTGGGGGGGAGATGCAGACTCCAGGCTCAGCAGGAGGGCAGAAGCTTGGATGTCACACATTCCCAGGGAAAACTTCTTGGAGCGAGTTTTAGGAGGTAAATCAGAGCCTGGGATGAGAGAGGTTGGGATGAATGACTCCCTACTGCAGGACTTTGCATCCAACTGTGGTTGGAAATTGCCTAGGAATGACCGAGACCAGCCCTTTCCACACTTTATTCTGACACTGACCTTGGTGACCCTGAGGAAATCAACTAAAACTTGAGTCAGCTTCTTCTAACAGGAATATCCCATTCAGCCTTTCCCATCCCTGAGCTTTATCCATCCTTTGGGATAACACTCAAAGCATGGGTGGACACCTCAGTGACACCCCAAAGGGAAGTGCAGAGGCATGGAGTGACATCCCTGTGGGCAGCCTGAACACATGGACACCTAGGCCTTGTCTGCTGCTCCAGACAAGAAAGAAAAGGTTCTGAGAAACCTTCAGCAAGTCTAAATGCTCAAACAGCCCTACATGAAGCAGCTTTTCTGCAACATGTTACACCAGAATTGGTTAAACTACCCTTAGCACCCTCTTCAGCAACATCTCTTTTTTTTTCCCCTGAAGCATCAATTCAATTCAACTCAATTCAATTTTATTTTGGTTTACTTCTACTCTTCCATCCTCAAAAACCAAAGGTTACTCATATTCACATGGGGCACATTGTGTTTAGGAAAAGCTGCTCACTCATCCTGGCCGTGGCCAGCCAACATCTATCCCTTGCTTGGGTGGGTTTTGGAGAGATGTGTGGCTCAGAAAATTGAAGTGAGAGTGCATTTCCCTGGGTTCAGAGCAGAAGGGGGCCCTGTGGGAGAGAGAAGGGTGCATGCCCACCAGCTCATGTGTGCTCCTCACTCTCAGCCCTGGGGCAGGTTCATGTCTTTGGTCTTCAGAGTATCACAGGAGCAAGGAGGTGATTTGGACACACCAAGCCAGGTCACAGGAGCAGTTTCTTACCCAGCCTTCCCTTGTGTGTTCCTCTGGGTCTGGATGGACAGTCTGGTACCTCCTCTTCCTCCTGCTGCTTCTGCAGTTTCCTTGGAAGGGACCAGACTCGCTCAGTCATGCCAAAGATGAGAGGAAACCTCTTCATCTCAAGAGCCAAGAAAGCCTTGAGCAGTGTCATGACCACATCAAGGTCAGGCACCCCCACTGGACCTCATGGAGGTCCCAGAGCAGCAAGGATGGGGAGGAGGGTCTCACACTGGACTGGCACTGTGGCATTTCTCCTGGAGAGTGATGTGGGATGTTTGTTCCCTGAACCAAGCTCAAAGACTGCTCAGTTCCACATGCACCAACAGAGCAAAGGTGGGCAATGCTCCCTGTGAAACAGCCTCACAAGAAAAGATGGAATTTTTTTGATCTTATGTCTTTCCATCCTCCTGAATCCAACTCAAGGAAAAATTTAGCTTCCAACCTATTTTTTGTCAGGATTTTCAGAGGGCTTCTTAACACGGCACCTGTCCTAAACATCCAGTTTCCCATGGGAGCTGGAGATGAAATCTGGCTGAGGGCCAGGCTGGCCTCACATTTCCATTTGACTCTGCCACTAACTGGTGATGGAGAGCCTGCTGCTCACAATGTTCCTCAAGGGCTCCTCTGACTGCTCCTGCTCCAGGGACAGAATGAGGTCAACAATTCAAATCCCAACTGTTTAACCCAAACAGGCCCCATCCATCAACACCTGAGCAGTGGATTAGAATACATTGTTATTGCTGAAGGTGAACTGAAGGGATGAGGCATTAAATCACAAGTCTTACCTAATGCTAGACATTACAAAATATTTCAACCTTTACCAAAAGGAGGGGATTAAAAAGCCAGTTTGTCTTAAAATCACTGAATGCCAACCAACAGAGTTTTGGTGAGGTGATCCAAACCAAAGGTAAAGCCTTCTTCAAGAACACTGCAGCCACCTTGTTGGGCTGCCCAGATGCAAGGTAAAAAACAGGTACCCATCCAAAAAAAACCACCTGGGGTCTCACTGTAAATGCCACTCAGAAGAAGCAGCAGGAGCTGATCAAAGACCTCAGACACAGCATCATCTTCCCCGTTGTGGTTTCCATGACCAAACTGTCAGGAGCTCACAAGAAACTTATCTCCCCAAAGAGTCACTAATTTTGATGGCCTCTTCTATCTCACCTCAATGTATCTGCCTCATCTCCAGAAACACTCAAGGTCAGGTTTGATTTGGCCTCGAGCAACCTGTTCCAGCGCAAGGTGTTGGAAGGAGATGAGCTTTAAGGTCCTTTTCAGCCCAAACCACTCTGGGATCCTGTGATTCTGTGCACTAAAGGGGAGATAGGATCACCACAGACTCACTCCTGAGCATGCCTTTAAGTATTTGTGTCTGGCAAAAAGCCCTCAGCAGGGGAGAGCCCTGCCAGGGAATGCCCCACTGCCTTGCCTGCCTCCCACCTTCTCTTCCTCCCCAGCTCTGCACCCAAGAGCAGCCAGGCTGAGGAGCAGAGCACGACCACAAAAGCTCCAATCCTTCCAAAAAAAGGTATTGCCTTCACTCCCACCTTCCTCCTCACCTCCAGCTCAGGTCCCTGGGACAGAGTGTTTTTCCTCCACCACAGCCAGTGCTTGATGAGGTAGAACATCCCCCCCCTGCTCCACTCAAGCCCGAGGGAGGGCGCAGCCAGAGTAAATTACTTAGAAGAGAAGGGGGAAAAAAAGTAAAATTAAATAACCACAGAAGACAAAGGCTTCTTGTCTCAAAATCCTCCCTCAGCCAGCACATCGGGCAGGTTGGCACCGTGCTCAGATGATGCTGCGTGGGCAGGGGCTGTGCTGGGGCTGCTCTGGGAACCCCACTGCATCACCACCTCCCTCCCAAAATTCAGCAGCAGGGACCCCCAGTGCTCACTCAGGCACCCAGATTTTAGCAGCTGGGTAAAACCCCAGATTTCACATTTAGGGAGATGTGTATGACCCAAAGGGTTTGGGTCTGACTGCTTCAGCAGGACGAGAATTTTTCAACAGGTTGAACTTGTAATTGCATATTTTTCTCCCCTATATTAAAAAAAAAAAAAAAGAGAGAGAGGAGGAGGAGTAGAATGGACTCATTTATCAAGCACAGCCAAACACTAGGCTGGACTCAGTCAGTGACACTTTGTATAATGGCATTCCAGTTTGTCCTCCTAAATAATTTGTATTCTCATGAGCCTTTTCGCTCCAGCAATAGTTTGTAGTTTGGACTTTCTCAGGTCCTTCTGTGATTTAATTTGATTTTTTAAAATTTCCACTGCAATATTTTTATTAACAAAAAGGAAAGCAGGCTCGCTTCCCTCCTGGCTTATGTGGGAGCAGGTAATGAATCTCTGAGCACAGGAGTTGTCTCAGCTCCTATCTCTTGCTGTTCCCAAAGATACTCATTTAAAAACAGAGATAATGGGAACAGAGAAAGTCGGCAAAGAAACGAAAAGGCAATCAGGATCTTTAGAGAAGCAGGGGAGCCCCATGATTTCCCCCTGTTCTCCTCCTGCTGGGACAGGTCTTTGGGTCACGATCCTGTAAATGAGAAGAAGTCGCTTCAGGGAGGGCAATCATGAGAGATGTGCTCTACATCAGAAAGTTGTTTTGCAGAGCTTGGTCTTGCTGAAGGCTCCTCCATTTGGGTCATGCTTAGCTTGTTGTGGCAGTGGTGGCATCCCAGACCTTGCATCCCCGTGCTGGTGGTGGGTGGGGGTAATTTGCATCCAAATTCCAGCTGCTCCAGGCCAAGGTGGTGGTCCTGCCTGTCTGTGGTGGGTCTCTGGGGAAAGGCAGTGAGGCTCTGATCCTGCAGCAAACCTGTGTGGGCCAGAACTGCCCCCCATCAGCCACAACACAGCTGGGGGTGAGGGCACTTCAAGCTACCTCAATACAACTTCTGACCCATCCCAACACCAAGCCATGCTTCCACCACCTGCTCCTGGAGGTTCCTTGAGCTAGAAGGTGCAGTGGGTGGCTGTGAAAACCTCTACAAAACTTTGCAAAACAGGACCAAAAGTTGTGGCAGCATCTTCCCTTGCCCACTTCTGAACCCCATCACCACGAGCTCCTGCTCATGGAGGGGACAGTGGCACCCCCTCAGTCCAAGTGCCAGAGCAGGCCCTGTCCCAGCTGAAGGATGGAGCAGAGATGGCTGAAACAGTCAGGACAAGGGAATTTGAGATGTACACTCAGGAGGAGAGAATGAGAGATGGTCTGGGCCCCACACATCCACTCCCCCGTGTGAGCCTAAGGAGTCTCATTAACAGGGAGGACTTAGTTCTGCAGCTGGGTGGGATGTGTGTGGGGGATGCAGAATCCTGATCCTTTCAGGCCAGCAAAGAGCCCTGTAAAGGTGACAGGCTCTGGAGGGGCTTGCAGCCTGAGCCATGTTAAGGCTGAGGTGACATCTAGGACAAGGTGACCCAACTGGTCGACCCCCTTTCAGGTTCCCTCCCCTGCACTCCAGGGCTGTGGGAGAAAACAGCCACCAAACACTTAAGACAGAGGTCAGAAAAGCATCTCCATCCACACAGTTTCACTGGGAGACAGGATGGAGAAGATTTTATAATCAAGACTGTCCAAAAGGGAGGTTTGGCTTAAAAACCTTCAAAACCTCAGCAAACCTGGTTAAAACATCAGCCTAACCAGGCTCAGTGCAGCTCTCCCCTCCAGACTGGGGAAACAAACGTTACAGGTTTACACACTAATTTATTTCTACCCATTTAACAAATTAATGTGTCCCTCCCATCCTCCTTCCCAGGAGTAGCAGCCTCTGCAGCTCAGAGTCAGTGAAACTCCTACTTCCCAAAGCCTTGGAGATAGCAGCTTGACCTTCATTACTGCCCTGCTTTAATTTCCTGCCTCCCTTTGTTAACCCTCCCTGATGGAACCCTGCCAGGCTTCCTCCCTCCCTGGGGACCATCCCATGCTGCTATTCTGCTTGGGTTCTAATCACCTTCTCCTTTGATGCCTCCAATCTTTCACAGCCTTCCCCCGTGCTGTGCCATCTCACCGGCCTTTTTGGGAGTACCAGATGGACCAGCCAGATTACTCTTAGGAAATATCTACTCTTTTCTTGGTTTCTTCCCTGCCCTGGGAAAAGCTTCAAAGCTGCTCTCCCTGCTGGCAGGATTCCTCAAAGTAAAGCTCTGTGGACAAGGCCAGCAATCTCAGAGTCCCAGAATGGTTTGGGTTGGAACAGACCTTAAAGCTCATCCAGTTCCACCCCCTGCCATGGGCAGGGACACCTTCCACTGTCCCAGGCTGATCCAAGCCCCATCCAGCCTGGCCTTGGGCACTGCCAGGGATCCAGGGACAGCCCCAGCTGCTCTGGGCACCCTGGGCCAGTGACCCACCACCCTCACAGGGATGGATTTATTCCAAATTTCAACACTAACCCTGCTCTCTGCCCTGGGAAGCCATTCCCTGGCTGCTGTCCCTCCATGCCTTGTGCCCAGTCCCTGTGCAGCTCTCCTGGAGCCCCTTGAGGCCCTGGCAGGGGCTCTGAGGTGTCCCTGGAGCCTTCTCCAGACTGACCTCTCCAAGTCCCTGTGTCCAAGCAGCTTGGCATTATGGCTTTAGGTCCCAATCCAGCCTGTACCAATTGCCCTAAAGAGCCCAGCAGCCACAGGCTGATACACCTGCAAGCCACACTAGCCAACCCCAGCTGTGCTTCCAAGAAGGTGCTCTCTCAACTCCAACAAGTTCAAGGTTGTTTTGAGCCCTTGAATAACAAGTAATCACTCTTCCAGGTTTCATTGATAGCTCTTGTTTTCGTTACCATTCCCAAACAACATCCAAGCCTTATCTGAGTGTTAAATTCCCAGCCTTGGAGGCATCCCCTGCCAGTCACTTTCACAGGCTCAACCCAAGGGGAAAGCATTTTCTCATGGACACAGCTGTTTCCTTAAACACCCCCTGTGTTATGAGATAGGGAGACCAGACAGTGTGCTTTCTCTGGCCACTCATTAGCTTAGAGATCCCCTTTGCTCTGCCTCTGCTTGGCTCTAAGCCTCCCCCACAGCTTTTTCCAGCCTCTCTCTTGGTGATTTTTTCCTCTGGCTGGTAATTGTTCTCATTGCCCTTGGCTCACAGATGGTCCTCAGAGAGCTCACTGCTGATGTGCTGCCAGCTCTCCTCCACTCCAGCTGCTGAAGGGCATTAGGAGACCAGCTACCACTGCACAGAGACCTCTCTTCTGCTCCATGTGCCCTTCCACACCCAGGCAGTCGCTGCAAAAGGCTCTGCTCACCACAGCTGGGCCATGTCTCAGCCCCATCCCAGCACCCAGCTCACCCTCCAGCCCCTCTGCCCCTCACACTAAGCTTCCCCATTCCATATCTCCATCTCCCTACCCACCCTTTCTCCTTGACAGTCCCTCCTGCCATGCAGCTGAGTCACTTCCCCTTCTCCAGACCTCTCCTTCCAGCATCCCCTTTGGCTTGGGAGCACGCCTGTAGGGTCACAGCAAACCTCTCCCACACAGGGGAGCAGCCCCTGGGATGAAATCCTTTATGCTGAGGGTGACAAAACACCAGCACAGGTTTCCCAGAGCAGCTGTGGCTGCCCCTGGATTCCTGGCAGTGTTGAAGGCCAGGTTGAACAGGGCTTGGAGCAGCCTGGGACAGTGGAAGGTGTTCCTGCCCATGGCAAGGGGTGGAATGAGATGATCTTTAAGGTCCCTTCCAACCCAAACCATTCTGTAAACCCAGCTCCTGGGCTCCAGCCCTGCTCCACAGGGACAAACTGGGACTGCCACCCAGGCAGGATGGATGTGAGTGGAAGAAAACAAGGGGGGAAAAAACACGGCAGAGCAGAGAGGAGGTGAAAGGAGGTCTTATTTTTCACCAAGCCAAGTTGTTTTTGGAGGCACAGACACTGGGTTCATTCATGAAGCAGCTAAGTGCAGGGTTTTCAACGGAAACAATGAATTAACAAGGATGAGCAGCAACAGGATAAATGACCTTTTTCCTGCCTCCCAAAGTGTCCTGTTTCTTTCCTAACCAAGCAGCCAACAGCTCATTTAGCTTCAAGGCACTCAGCCCCAGCAACCTGGTGCCTCTAGAGAAGTCCAAGGGCTTAGAGAGGAGCTTTCCACAGAGGAACCTCCTTCCCTGTGGCTTCACACTCTTCCCACTCAAAACCGTGGGAGCTGGGGGCTACAGAGGACTCTACTTGGTGTTTGGGATGTGAAGCATGGGTATTGCTACCTGGCAAGGCAACAGCCCCATGGCCAAAGCCAAGGCATCACAGAATGAGGCTACAGGACAGAAATTTCAGGCTGGAAATCAGAAACAGGCTCTTCACCCAGAGGGTGGTCAGGCACCAGAACAGGCTCCCCAGGTCATGGCCCTAAGCCTGACAGAGTTCAAGGAGCATTTGGATGATGCTCTTATGTTTAGACAATCCTGCAAGTAGTGGGGAAGTTGGACTCAATGGTCCTTATGGGTTCCTTCCAATACAGAATCACAGAATATTGGAAAAGCCCTTTAAGACCATCAAGTCCAACCATGCCCCCAGCACTGCCAAGGCCACCACTGGCCCATGTCCCCAAGTGCCACATCCACACAGCTTTGAAACCCCTCCACCACTGCCCTAGGCAGCTGTGCCAGAGCTGGACAACCCTTTCCATGAAGGAATTTTCCCTAATGCAATCTAAACCCCCTCAGGCTGTCACCTCCTGTCAGGAGTTGTGCAGAGCCACAAGGAGTCTGAGGTTCCTTTTCTCCAGGCTCAGCCCCTTCCCCAGCTCTGTTCCCTGCCCTGGACACACAAGACATTCTATGATATTCATGATTCTAAGATCAGTGCCCTGAACCCCAACCCACTGGGACCCAACTGAACCCATCCCAGGGGAGAAAGATCCCAGTCCACTGACAGCCCAGTACCTTTGAGCAGTGTGCACTTTCTCTTCAAAGACTCAGAAGGATAGTGGTTTGACTTGCAGTTTCTGCTTTCTCAAAATCTATCAGAGGGATACACTACCCTATGCTAACATAACGGATTAAAGCAGAAGATAAAATGCTGTTCCATTATCTATTTATTAAAAGCACCACTTGAACTGCTTTTATTCAGTGTACATCTCCCAGTAAAGAGGCACTCCTTGATGGTGTAAATCAGTGAGCAATTGTGTTTTAACAGCCTGTAGAATGGCATTTCCCCACGCTTTTAGACAGAGTATCAGACAGAAAACCTCTTCCAAAACTCACTTATCCTAACAGGCGAGATCACAGAGCTCTTTACTGCTCCTCTACCACCAAGACAAATACAAAATGGGCTTCTAAAACTCACAAAGCAGAGATCATTCCCATTTCTGCTGCATGAATATCCTTAATGATGCGACAAAATAAATAATTTTGTTAGCAGGGGAGAACTGTGCAGCTCCCACTGACAGATGGGACTCCTGGTAGGTGATGAAATGCAGGCTGCAGCTCCCAGCCCAGCAAGTCCTTTCCTCTGTGGTAGCTGTGGGTTCTGTGGGAATCAGCTCTTACAGAACCAGAAAGGATGAAGGCACTTCGAATCTAGCAGTTCTCTGAGCAAAAGGGGAAGAAATGATGCCAAACTTTCAGCAAAAGATTTCAGGTGTGAATACAGCAATACATGTGAACTGCACAACAAAAGGGAGGTTGCTGGATTCTCTCTGCTTCACCAGAATAAATTAGGCTTTTTCTTGGTTGAGGATATTTTTCCATGCCAAGAAACATTCCCCTTACTTTTTGCCTTGCTCTACTGCTTTGGTATTCTAATTTTATTTACAAAGTGTTTCAATAAGAAACCTGGAGCAAGAGCATTCATGAGCAGGTTGGATTTCAAACAAAATGCTGGTGGAAGTCAAGCACAGCAAGCTTCACCCTGAGCTGCATAAATCAGTGGAGTCTCCACTGTGGGCATGAACTAATGTCAGATCTGACTGGGGGAAGAGGGAGGGAGATGTAGCCCCATGCATGGGAAAGGATACTCATAGCCTGGAAACTATGTGGATGGATGGATGGATGGATGGATGGATGGATGGATGGATGGATGGATGGATGGATGGATGGATGGATGGATCCTGACCACACTGCTGCCACCAGACAGACTTCAGCACCATGGCAGACTCAGTGCTGAGGTTGATGTCATCGCTGCTTTCCTTCCTGTGGCCACCTGCATTTTATCACCTGCTGCAGGTGAACTGGGGCACTGCCTTGCTGGGGAAGGCCCAGGGCCCAGTTGTGCCACCTGCAAGGACACCCCTCCTTGGGGTGGTTCCCAGCCCCATGCACCCCAAATCTCTGGCCACTCTTACATGAGCTGAATTCTGACAGGGCTGACAAACCTGGAAGATAATTTCAAACCACAATCACTTCAAATTCAGCCTGTGACCTCCTTGGCAGGATCTCCCTTCAGCACAGCAGCCCCAAACAGGAGCTGACAGTGCTTGGCAACCTTTTGAACCAGCACTCAGGTCCCTTGGGTACTGAGGGCAGGGTTTCTCTCAACAGCATGCAAGCTCCCTGGCTCTGACAGCCCTGCTCTTGGGCTGCCTGGGAGGGGACCAGCATCCCCATCCCCTGCACTCAGTGGTGTGAAAGGTCACTGGGGAAGGTGCACTTGTCACCAGGAATAAACCGCGAGGCACAAGTTGTGTCACGTCTTCTCTCTGGGAGGACGGAGCCAGCTGAAGTCAGAGAAAATCTTCCCTGATGCCAGTGGGGTTTGGGTCTGTCCTGGAGCAGCGAGCAGAAATGCCAAGCAGCAAGGAGTGAAACCTCTCCTAAATGGCATGGGTTATCAGCTGGCATGGAGGGAGCCCCAGGGGACAGCCAGGGCAGGTGTTCCTTCACACTGAGGTGCCAACCAGTGCAGCCCAAACATCTCCTTAACACAAGTCAGCCCATTACCATAAAGCTTGGGCAATGACAGCTTCCCAGTCAGGCTGAATAAATCCCTTTCCTTTGCTTCCCCTCACAGCACATCTTATCCAGAGCTACTCTGAGACAAGAGCCACCAGCAGACCAGGCAGAACTGTGTTTGAGGGTCTAGCTCAGGAGAGCATGGCTGATCCCCCGTGCTCCTGAAGTGTTAAAGTTTCCCAGATGAACCTCATGGGTTTCCACATTTAAATACCTTTATGAATGATCCTAGAGAAGATTTTATTTCTCTCTGCAGCAGGTAGCAAACCAGAAGCAAAAATACAGCAAGGATGGCCCACATGGAAGAGAAGCAAACCTCACCTGATCTGCTGGGAGGAAGAAACCAGGGCCAGCCAGCACCAATGCCTTACCTGGTTTTCCTGGCTCAGCAACGTCCTAGGAACACGATCATGGGTCACAGACCCCCAGAACGAGATGTTCTGCAGGGGAGAAGATCGTGTCCTGCCACACTCTGCTTGAAGCCCAGGAGAAAGCAGCAGAGCCCAGGGGGGTGATCAGCAAGGCCAACCTCTCAGCTCGCAGTGCTGGCAGGCAGGGGCTGACACAGGCAGGGGTGTCACCACATAAAGGGCTGTCGAGCCCACGTCCGGCCCCTCTGCTCCTCCCTGAAATGTGGGTCAAGCCACAAGGTGACAGCCAGCGCTAAGGGAGCCATCCCTGCCCACCAAGGTGCTTCCAGCACTGTATCAAAAACTAAAGCCAAGCAATAAAAATTAAAGGAGAAGTAATATGGATCATAAAACCCAAGCACAAGACTAAAAAGTCCCCGGACACTGATGTATCATTAAGACAGAACATGAAACTCCCCTCGCAGCAGTGCCAGGTTTCCTTTCCACGAGAAATTATCCTGGTTTCTGATTATTGTTTTGTCAAAGATGGGTCAGGCTTTCGTCACCTGGCTCTCCAGTGTTAAGGAAAAAAGGTGGTGGAAAGGCTTAGGACTTGAGTGTCACCCTGTACACCACATCTTGTGCCTCACCCACCCACTGGGCTTTGTGGCTGAGGCCACCAGTGCCTTGAACCAACAGCTGCACACACCCTGCTCAGGAAGGATGCTATGGAGACACACTAAACAGATCCACAGAACCATGCAATGTTTTGGGCTGAAAAGGAACTATTTAAAGCCATCTAGTCCAGCCCCCTGCCCACAGGCAGGGTCACCTTGCACAAGAACAGAGTGCTCCAAGTCCTGTCCAGCATGGCCACAAATGGAGCCTCCACGGCCTCTCTGATAACTGGTAACTAGAATAACTGACCCCAGCCTAACAAGGTTGCTGGGATGAGCTCTGATAAAAGAAGACATTATTTTGTTAGAAGTTCTCCTTCCTTCAGTCTTGCAATGACTGGCAACTCACAGGCATCCTCCCCCATCCCAATATCCCACTGTTTTCCCACTACAGAAGGTCATACTGAAACAGCAGCCTCGTACCATAAGTTTTATGGGGGTAGAAGTCCAGATTTAACTCTTTTGGACACAAAACTGAGGTTTTAATCACCTCTGGTACTGGAGGGGGAAAAAAAAAAGTAGGAAACTCCCTGCCCCATAACCAGTGCCCATCATCTCCGTACCCCACTGATCCAGCCCTTCTGGCCCATTAACATCCCCTTCTTGTAAATATTGCCTGAGCACTCCTGCCTGCCCTCCTGCCCTCAATTAACCATGGCCTGGGGGAGAAGCAGGTAAGAAAGCACTCAGATTTAACTGATCTCCACAGAAGGTGAAAGCAGAGCTCAATGAGACAAACACGGGCAGAGGGAATGGGCAAGGGCAGGGCAAGCAGGACAGCAGAGCCCCTCAGGCCCAAACATCCTGCCCAGCCATCCTCATCTCCCAACACTTCATGAGATTTGAGGAAAGTTTGCATGCCACAAGGTTTGGTTCTTTGCTCTGAAGCAGGTTATCCTTGCAAACACAACCTCCCCTCTGCTGAATCCCAGAGCCATCAGGCCTCTCCCACCAATCCCAAGGGGGTGGATGTCCCACCAGCCACTCCCATCTCATGGCACAAGGCAGAGGCTGAGCCCACACAAGCTCTGCAGCTCCCAAATCCCATGGGAGCCTTGGAGAACACTGTGTTAGGAGTCAGTGCCTCTCAGAAGCAGCAGTGGAAGGAAACCTCTGGAAGGGCCAGGTTGGATGGGGACTTGGAGCAATCTGGTCTGGTGGAAGCTGTCCCTGCCCATGGCAGAGGGTTTGGAATGAGATGAGCTATAAGGTCCGTTCCAACCTAAACCATTCCGTGACTCTACAATAAATATCTCAGCCTCCAAACAGCACCTCCAGCATCCATGGGGATGCCAGACACACAACTGGTACCTCCAGCAGGGTACCCAGCTCCCAGTTCCAGCTGCAAGGAGCCACAGGTCACCAACAGAGCAGTCCCAGCTTTACACAAAGGTGGTTTTGCTGGAACAAAAGCAAAGGCCACAGAAATAGGTTGATTTTTTTTCCTCTTTTTCCTGAGATATGACTAAACTCCAGGAGCAGGTAGTGCCTGGGCATCCTGCAAGCATCCTGCAAGCAGTGCTTTCAACTTGAAGGAACAAAAGGCTGCAATAGGGAGGAGAATGGTGGGAAACTTTGCAGGCTCCCGAGATTCATTGAGACCTGGTGTTTGCAGCACAGTCTGTATTTCATCTTTTCATAAGTAAGTCTTACCAGGAAACATTACAAAAAAGGGGGCATTTCAAGGCAGAAAAGTTGGTCGCCAAACATCATTTTATTTTATTTTTTAAACCCTTTGTTAGCAACTCTTCTGGGGAGCAAATCCAGCAGAGGCAATACAGTGCAGCGTGCACTCCTAAATTAGTTTCCAGGCACTTGGGATGCTTTATTATTCATTTCCTCCAAATATTAGGTAATGCCTTTCACCCCTTTCAAAGTCTATACGAGGGGTCTTTGATGCATTGTGGGACTTGAAAGTTTCAGGTCTAAAGAAGCATTTCTTTTAAGTCCTCCCTTTTATCAAGCATATTCTGTTCTGTTCGCTATAATGCACACAATGGCATGAGAGTCTTGACCTGCTTCATGTCTGATGAGTTGAAATCTCAGATGCATAGGATAAAACAGCCATTCCTAGCAATACAGCTTAAACACTTAGGGCTCTATTCAGGCAAATATTACCCAGGGGTCTGCCACGCCACTGAAAAGCTGCAGAAATTGGCTCGGTAGACGGCTGACCAATTCAGCAGTGAGAAATGACCCCGCCACATTAACTCCCCTTCTCATTTCACCCTGGGCGAGCCGGGGTCTGGAGGTAAGCGCGGCAGAAGGCGAGAGCCGGCTGAAGCCAGATTCATTTTCTTTATATAAAGTATTTTTGTGTGCGTGTGTGACCATGAATGTCATTATGCGGATCTGCAAGAGAAGGGAAGTAATGACATTAGGGCACAGGCGCAGGAATCGGGGAGGTTTTTGTCTTACAGTGACACCAGGGCGCTGTCACGTCTTCTGGACAAGCAGAATTTGCAGGCTTTGAAATGCTGCAAATGTCTTAGAAAAGCAGGTCTCTGCCTTTGCTGAAGGCATGTGGACTCGCTGGGTCACTTTACACCACCCAGCATCAGCCTCCTCCATATGTTAAGCAGAATTAATACTTCTTGTTCCACAATAATTTACCCTGTTTATAGGTTTTTTTCATCCTGTTTTTCCTTCTGCATACTGCAAGCTCACTTAAGAGATGGCTCCTGTCCAACAATACACTACACCCAGGGCAGGGATGCAAAGTAAAAGTTACTATTGCAAAAGAAAATATATTTTTTAGCAAAATACCATGTTTTTGTCCTTTAGACTGTCACACCGACATGTTTTTACAAAAGTACCAGGTGGCTATTTTAGGATATTAATCTCCTCTTATCAATCTCTTCTTGAAGGTTAGAAAGTAAGAAAAAAATTTTAAAAGGCAATCTGGAAATGCAGGGGTAAAATTCAATGTATGAGCTGGAGAGTTCCTAAATGGGCTGAAGATGCTGGAATTTGCCTTGCATGTTTTATACCCTAGGAGCAAAAAATGCCTCTAGAACAAGTCAGAAAACAAGGGTTCAGACTACATGGGAAGATTTGTTTGTAAAAGAGACAGGCCGTGGTTTTCTGACTCCTTTTGGCTGCCCCAGTGCTACATCCTGGTGTGACCTGCAATCCCACCCTGTCAGCCTGAGACCAGCCTTGATAACCCCAACATTTCACTGGGAAAAACATTTCTTAAGCTGTATAAAAAGGAAGAAGTTCATCTTGCATGAATAAAACCCAGCTATGTCTTTCCTGATACTGGCAACACATCCAGCAGCACCTCCTGTAAAACGGGAATATATGCATCTGCAGGCCCTGGCCCTGGTGTGTGTGACTTTAGGATTAGCTCCAAAAGAAAATCAGATCCACAAGGATATAATCTCCCAACCCACCCACCTCCTCCAGGATACTGCAGACCTGGAGAGCACAAGCCTGATTTTTGAAGGATGCTGAGCATCCCTCTCACAGCTGGCACGGCAGTAGCAGCAACAGGTAACAAAAATAGTATGATAAAGACTGGATAGGGCTTTGAGCTACCAGCTGTGGTTAAATATGGTATATGTTGCTTATTGCAGGGGGGTTGGACAAGATGTCTTTTAAAGGTCTCCTATTCTATTCTATTCTATTCTATTCTATTCTATTCTATTCTATTCTATTCTATTCTATTCTAATTATTCTATTCTCAGCTCTCACATTACCCACCTGGCTAGGAGGCTTTTTAGGAGCCCTCTGAAGCATCCTTACTAAAAACCATCAGGACATACATGGTTTGTGCCCCACGTGTATGTACAGCGCTGGTCTGCCAGAGGGCAGCTGACAAGTCATCGCTGTGCATGCTACAAATCCTCTGAGCCAGTAAGAAAACTCAAACAATGTGAAGATTTATCAGTTTGCAGATGGAAATCCTTTCAGTCGAGACAACAGTTCTACTCCTTTTGAGGTATACAAAGAGTTTTTGCTTGGGGACCCTGTCAGGAGCAGAAGACAGCACAAGGATGGGACCCATCACTCACCAGTCAGCAGAAAGATGCTGACAGGGGTGTCTGCACAAATTTTTAAGGAGCCTGAAACATCTCCTTTGAGAGAGGGAGACTGAAGAAAAGAGGCAAAACTGTAGGAGAAACAAAATCTATTTGTAAACCCCAGGCAGAGTTGACACAAGGCAGCTGGCACAGGAGTGCAGAGATGATAATGGAGCCTGATGGATAGTTCAGAGGATTATCAGATACCCTCCAACTCAAATATGCTGAGGAACCAATTATTTAATGCTAAAGACAGCGCAAACAGATGCTTAATAAGCTGCATCACTTCAGGATTGCTGGAGCTCAAGGGGCCAAACCCCCACTGGTGTAAGTCTGGAAAGCCAGCATGATGAAATACCCAGTGCTTCAGATACACACTGCTCCCAGCCATCACCACCTCTGCCAGGAGACGGGGGGCATGGAGGGGAAACAGCTGGAATTTGGGAGCAAGTGGGTGCAAGAGAACTGCGTGGGAAGCACGATCACCACCCCAGGCTGACAGCACTCAGCTCTGCAGCAGCCTTGCTGGTTGCCCTGTTTACAGGAGAAGGGGTTGCTGTTCTCAGGAACAATCTGGGTTTTTCTTCTAGCTGATTGCAGAGAGGCAGCAGGGAAGCTGTAGGAGGTGTGGGAGACAGAAAGGAGTCTAGTCTGTGCTGATTAGAACCTGTTTTGGAGTCAGGGATGATTCCTGTGAACAAGCATCCCTTCTCAAGCTCTTCTGCTGGCAGGGGTGCTGGGGGAAAACAGGGTCTCAGCCCCCTCCCAGCCTTGTCAGGAGGTGACCCTGCAGACACACCATCCCCTCACCTGGGCTGCTCTTGCAGACAGAGAAGAGGAACAGACTTCTGCTCACCCTCGCGTGCTGCCCAAAATAGATCAGGTGGAACATGGGATAGAAACATCTCCACTAACTATAAAGGGCCCCTACATTTTTAAATGTCTGAAGATTGCTTCCTGAAACCATACTGTGTTTCTCCCTTCATCTCCACTCAAACTGTACTACAGCAGCTGAGGTGTGTCTTAAAAATCTGCATTTCCCTATGATCCAATCTCCACCAGCACTGCTCCTGTAGTCCAAGCTAAAGCAGAGATAGAAAAGTAGGTGTAGGAAAGAAATTTTTTATGATGAGGATAGTGAGGTCCTGGCACAGGGTGCCCAGAGAGGCTATGGCTGTCCCTGGATCCCTGGAAGTGCCCAAGGCCAGGCTGGATGGGACTTGGAGCAAGCTGGGATAGTGGAAGGTGTCCCTGCTCATGGCAGGGGGTTGGAATGAAATGAGCTTTAAAAGCCTCTTCCAACCCAAACCACAGTTCTACAATTCTGTGATAGCCCAGCACCAAGATGCTCCTCAGCATCCATCACACATGCACAGAGGAAAGACGTGGGAATTTGGTCCCTGAGGGATGGGAACCTGCGGGGGCTCACAGCATGGCTCTGCTGAGGGTTTGGCCAGTGTAAACCACAAAGTTCTCATGAGAAGATGGTGAAAAAAAGCCTCCCACCTGACACAATGCAAAATATCTCAGTCCAAAAACATCAGCTCAGGGTCTGGCTCTGGCATATCTGAGCTAGCTCAGATGATAAAAAAAGGATTCTCCTTTCTTCCTGTTCAAGACCTCTAGGCAAACATCCAAGTCACAGCCTCCCGTGTGACAGCTGCAGAAAACAGGTCTGGAGAGGACCTTGAAATGCCACCCAGATCGCAGCCCCGTGACTGGGTCTGGACGGGGCCAAGCACAACAACAGCCAAAAGCACTCCAAGCATTAACAAATATTGTTGCTTGGTGCACTCCTGTGCAGCTGCCAGCATATCTGCTGCCTGCTCCTTCCAGCACTCAGCACTGAGAACACACATATTGATGAGAGCATCTTCCACGGATTTACAGGAAGAGCAATTAGAGGTTTGGTCGTTGATGACAGCAGAGAATCGTGGTGGTGGTGGTAAAGATGATTTGTGCTGATCCATTAACACAGCAAACTACCTCCTCTCCCACAGGAAATCTCAATAACTGAAGGGCAGATCAGAACCCCAAGACACCAGAAAGGTACCAGGACAACCACACAGCTCTCCCCAGACTGCATCCTGCTCGCCAGCTCTCCCCACAAAGCTCACCCCGGTGTGTACTCACCAGTACCCTTGGTTTGGTTTCAAAATGGTGATGCTCCTTTTGCTCCTCTGACCATTTCCTAGGGAAAAACAGAGAGAAAAAACACAAAACAAAACTCCTCATCAGATCCAGGACTGATTATGTGGTTAAGAAGGGCCAGCTCTGGAGAAGCCTCTGCTGGGACGATGAGAAAACAGAGCCAGGCCTGCTCCTGCTCTCCCACCACACGTGTTCCCAGGGTCAGCTCCTTTGCTCATCACCCTTTCCTGTACCACATCACCTAGCAACACCGTGCCACGGAGGTGCAAGCCCACCCATCCTCCCCCTGTATCACATCTCCAGTGACAGCTGGGAGATGAATGCCCCAGGAATGGATCACTGGGGCAGCTCTGGGCTGTTTCACCCATCCCTGCCCCAGATCAACATTACACTTTGGCCCTTAGGATTATCAGCTTATTCCTGCATCCACAGTTCAGTCACCAGGGGCAGCTCGGGAGTACCTGCAGTGCAAATCCACAACAAATCAACGTTCTGCACTGCTGGGGTGCAGAGATGGAAGCTGTATGGCCAACATCCTCCCAGCTCTGCAGGAATAAAAGTTCCCTGCCCCTCTTATCTTGGGAAAACCTTTTGGAGAAATGGAGCTCTACAGAAGCTCCTGGCCACCACTGGCACTTCAAATGATGGAGATGGGAGCTCACATTTCCAGAAGCTGACATCCCCCTGTGGGAGGCCCAGGAGCTTGGCTGGACTCAGGGCTGATGAAGGAGACCAGCAGAAGGATGTTTTGGGGTGCTTTACTCCACTTCAGAACAATCTCAGGGTGTGAGAACCCCACCAGCAGGTAGCAAACATATCAACAGGGTCCTCTAGGACAATTTGGGGAGCTGGCCAGGCCTTGTCCTGGATGAGGACAGGGAGGAATACCATTGTGGCTGTTACAACACTAGGAACATATGATGCAGTAGTGCTCAGCTGGAAAATGCTCCTGTGGTTCAGCAGTCAGATGGAAATGCACTGTTTGCTTGCCAAAGAAGCCATAATCTGGGGTACTTTCCCTAAAATGGCACCACCAGCTCACATCTGTCCTTGAACCTGGGTTTGTACCTGAGTCCTGGCCAGGGTGAAGAGGCTCCCTCCTACTCATGGAAGCTGCAAATGAAACAGGATCTCTCTGCCAAGGCTTGGTGGTGTGCAAAGCAAGGAGCAGCCACTCATTGTGTGCAGCCTCTCCACTGGGCAGGGAGACACTTGTTATCGTGGGGCAGCTGGAGGTGGGGACACTGCCTTCTCTTCCCCAGTTCCCCAAGAGGTTCCTGACTGAATCAATCACCCAAGCATCTCTTTTTTCTCTCCAGGTAGCCCCTGAATGGGTTAACTAGTGCAGGGTCCACCAGCACTATCTCCCATTACTCATGACACAAGGAAGCAAATGGGATTCCTCTCCCAGCTTTTAGAAAGAGCCAACAATTTTGATTCAGCCTTTATGAGACTCTCATTCTTTTCATGGGGAAGTGTCAACAACATTTTCCAAGCCAGGCTGACACCTGGATGTCAGGATGGAGAAACCAACAGGCTCTGATCACCCTACCCAATCTATGACACTGGTAAGTTACTCTCTGCACATAAACTCAAGGAACAGAGCAAAACCATGAAGTGTAACCTTTGTGATGGCCCCTAACTCTTCTCCTCACGTGCCTACAACCTCTGGCCTGAGGACACTTAGGCAGTCTGAGGACATTCATGGAGCACATGTGATTGGTGCAGCATGGAGTGGCTGCAGACCAGCCCCAGGGCCACAATCAGCCCCGAGAACTTCCCTGCAGCCAGTCAGTCCATGTGCTCTCAAGAGCATCCAGCTGCTGTGACCCTCCAGCAGGATCTCCTTCCTTAGCCAGGGCTCTGTTCAGTTCATTTACTCACAAGGAGCCACCACTGTCCTGGACCAATGGCTCGTTTGCCATTCAAGAGCCAAAAGTGATCAACAACGGGCAAAGAGCTTAATGCAGGCTCTGTCAACATACCCACACTGGGCCAGCACCATCACCTTCATTTAGGGCAAAATTCACAGGGGAGGCTGCAAAAACCCTGCAATGGATCCTGCCTTTGTGGTAGAGCTCATGAGCTCTGCTTGGATCGACACACAACCTCCTCTGGCACCACGGCAGGGGCTGGCACCACGTTTCCCTTGGGAAGTGAAGGGTTTCAGATCTAACTTCTGCCTAAAGCCTTCTTCTCCCCACAGGTCCTTCACTGCAGCTGCTCCCCAGAGCAAGGGGAGCTCAGCTTGCAATGCCACACCCTGTTGTGGGCAGGTGGGGTTGGTGTCTTCTCACAAGCAACAAGACAAGAGGGAATGGCCTCAAGGTGAGCCAGGGCAGGTTGAGATGGGATATGAGGAGAGATTCCTTCAAAGAATGGGCTGTCCAGCCATGGCACAGCTGCGCAGGACAGTGGTGGAGTCCTCATCCCTGGAGGGATTTAAAACCCATGTGCACGTGGCACCTGGGGACAGGGGTTAGTGGTGGCCTTGGCAGAGCTGGGGGTATGGCTGGACTCAACAGTCTTGGAGGACTTTTCCAACCTAAATGATTCTGTGATTCTATGATTCCACTGAAAACAATTCAAACCGCTCTTTGAGGCACAGAAGAATTCTCATGGGACAATAAATGGGAGTTCCTGGGCTAAGAAAAGGCTGCACCTGAATCACAGTTTCATCAACCCTCCAAGAAGAGTGGCTGTGAATAAACATGCTCATGATCCACCCTCTCAACCAGAAGATGCCCTGATGCTCTTGTAGCAGTTTCCAAAATAGGATGGGCATTGCTGAGGGCAGCCCAGGCTTCATTCTCCCATTCCCAAAACACACGTGCAATGAGAGGCTACAAATCAGCCAGGCTTGCCTGTGGCTTCCCCTTCAGCCACAAGGTCCCTTTTAGCTTCTTGGGGTGGTTTGCAGAATGACTCGAACACGCCCTCCTGCAGATGACATTCAGATTTCTAATTACCCTCCCTGAATACATCACTGACGTGCCACATCAGCTCACTCGTGGGGCTGCTTCTCTCACCACGTGTCACCAGCAGTGGAGCTTCTGCCCCTCTTCAGCACACTGACCTCCCAATCACCTGGCTGGGCTGAGCTGCTGGGCTGGGAGAGATGATTCCCAAATAAACTGGTGATGTGGAATGCTTGTCCTGCCCCTGAGGTCAAGCCCACGTGAAGAAACAACCTTATCACAGAATCACAGGGGAGTTTGGGTTGGAAGGGACCTTCACAGGACATCTGGTTCAACCCCCCTGCCATGAGCAGGGACATCTTCAGCTAGGGCAGGTGGTTCAGAACTCTGTCCAGCCTGACCTTGAATGTTTCCAGGACTGGGGCACCCACAGTTTCTCTGGGCAGCCTGTGCCAGTGTTTTACCACACTCACTGTAAAAAACTTCTTCCTGATAGCTGACCTAAATTGATTCCCCTTCAGTTTAAAACCATCAGCCCTTGTCCTATTGTAACACACCCTGTTAAGTTTGTCTCCATCTTTCTTCTAAGCCTTCTTTAGGCCCTGGCAGGGGTTCTGAGGTGTCCCTGGAGCCTTCTCTTGTGCAGGTGAACAGCCCTAGCTGTGCCAGGCTGGCTCCAGAGCAGAGGGGCTCCAGCCCTGGTAGCATCTCTGGACATTCCAACAGCTCCATGTCCATGCTGAGGACACCAGAGGTTTCTCCAGGGAACAGCCCTGTCCTCAACAGAACTAGCACTCAAGGCTAGTTCTGTTGAGGACAGACGTATTTCCAAGGCTGCCATCCATGCTCTAGCCCTGACCAGCCAGCAGCTGGAATTTAGGTCGCCTGAAGCACAGGATTGCCCTGGACTGACAGCCAGCACAGACCATGGGCATGCCCTCCCCAGTGTCCAGGCCTGGAGGTGACTCCCAGGGACAGCCTGATAAACCCACACCACTCCCTGGCACACCAGGTAGGGCTCAGCTCCAACTAAGGCATCTCAGGGGGGTGCCCACACAGATCCTGGCTTTAGTTGCCTTAATGCAGGTTCTCATTGCTACACTGGACTCCCTAAGCTGTCCCAGACCCATGCCTGCCTTTTTTGGGTAAAACCCTGGACTTGCATCCCTCTTGACTGACAGATGGAGACTAAGCAATGTGTCCTAGGGCAAAAATAGACACTATGGCCAGCAGCTGAATTGTGGCTACACGTGGGGTGGCTGCCCCAGCTCTTACTGCAGCCCACGGGGATGCAGTTGGCCCCACTCTGGGTGTCTGGTGAGACATTCAGTTACCCAAACTTCAGTATCTCTCTTGGGGTGTGAAACACCCTCCAGACTCCACTGGCCAAACATCCACTGACCCTAAAAGGAGATTGAGCACCAAGTTAGTATTTTTATCTGCCACTACAGCCTACCTCCAGCTCCTGGTCTAAGTCTCAACAGCTCCTAAATAAAACCCATTTGCATGGGATGGTGATGCCCTGCAGCTCTGCACCCTCAGGCCCCTGCTGCAATCAGCAGCACAACCCTGGCACATCCACACTTCCAGGATGGTTCCAGTGCTTGTTCATAATAGGACTGAAACAAGTAAATTTGACAAAGAAAGGAGAAAGAGCAACTGATATGCAAATCCGTGACATAAATCATTCACCAAATCTGTTCTGCAGTTTTGAAATAATCTTGTAGGGTGCTTCCCAAGTGCTGTTTGCAAACCCTCTGTTAATCTGGGAAGCAGATGCTTCTACAGTAGGCTGTATTACAGCATCTTCAAGAATTCCCCATCAAGTGTTACTTTAAAATGCCCATGACTTTTGCAATCAGTTTTTTTTAAACCTTCTTGGCATATCTGAAAACCAAACATCATTAAAAAAACCCCTTTGCTGTGATTCATCAGTAATGGGTCTAAGCCTGGGGAAGAGCTCATCTCACATCTTTCATACCCAAATGACCCCCAAATTCCTCCCAAAGGCCTCTGTCCATTCCCTTCATATGCTCTAAAGAGTCTTTGACTTCCTCAAACTCTTCCTGAGCTCCACTGAAAGCCTTTGTTGACTCAAACAGGGCAGTGCCCTGGAGATGCCCTCTAGAATCACAGGAGCCAAGTCACCCACACCCCTGCAGAAAATCCCACATGGAAAACATACTCTGAAAAGGCATTTCTACCATGCCCTGGCACAAATAGAGATTTCATTGCCTAGGACAGTGTTTGGGATGATTACTGCTGTTTTTTGGTTTTTTTTTTTTATTGCCAGGGACTGTTTCTTCCAGCAAAAGAAAACCCGCCCTGAGACAGATCATCCCTCCCAGCTCGGAAAGAACTGAGTGTGTGGATCGTGCTCAGAAGGAGTGACCTGGCTGCATCTTTGGGCTGACATCCCTTCCAATCTCCAATGCTCAGTTTTCCACTTCCTGTGTGAAAATGGAAACAACAGCATCAGCTGTGCCTGGAAAGGGCTTTTGAAACCCACAGGTGAGAAGTGTAGGTAAGACAGCGCTGCACCCTCCTAGAAATGGGGGGAGAGGGAAAGGCAGCATAGGGGGGGAAATCCCCCACACAATAAATAATACTCTACAAATTGCATAAAATGAATGCATTAAAAAACCAATCCTCCAAGAAGCAGCTGCTTCATTCTTCGCTGTTGATAGGATCAATATAAGAGAGGAAATTACCACCTTGTGCTCTGCAACACATCACACCGACTTTCCTTTACAGACCCTAATGCTCCTGATTGCAGTGTCAATTTAAAATTTACCATAAAATGCAGAATCTCATAAACTTTACAACCTCAATCACACTCAGCCAGTGTTTTCACCCAAATCACATGCACAGGCACCCGCTTTGCTCTCCAAGGCAGACACACATCCACGTGCTGCTGACAGCAGATGGGAGAGCAGAGCAGGGCACCACAGCTGGGATCTGCCTGTCCTGGGTAGCCTGGATGCAAAGAGAAGGAATCAGGTTGGTAAACAAGATGGAAAACATACCCTCAGATTTCTGTGAGACAGCTCGTCCCATGTCCCGCAGGATGAAGGGTAGCCATAACCACGATTTATGATGAAGGTGCTGAGGCCATGGCACAGGGTGTCCAGAGCAGCTGTGGATGTCCCTGGATCCCTGGAAGTGTCCAAGGCCAGGCTGGACAGGGCTTGGAGCAACCTTAGATAGTGGAAGGTGTCCCTGCCCATGGCAGGGGTGGAATGAGATGGCCTTTAAAGGTCCCTTCCAACCTAAACCAAACTATGATTATATAATCAAGTACAACATGACCTCAGGTGCAGCAGCTGTGGTGCCCTGAACACGCTGCCATCGAGGTGCCACCAGCACCCCACGATGCTGAGCAGCCTCCTTGCACTGGGACAAGCTTAAAACATAGCTGTTTCATGCCCTTTTGCAGGCTCTGATGGAATACCCTGAGCCATTTCCCTAATCCTGGATGTCCTTCAGAAATGTAAGCCCACCCAGCTCCTACAGAGAAGATGGTGTGAGTTTTTAATGCAGGGAAGGAGCACACAGCTATGCCCGTGCCATGAGATGACCACTTGCTTTTGCAGCATGGGTTGCACTCAGGGGTTGACAAGGGAAACACTAATTAGGCTCCTAATTTTGCTTCCTACATAAATCTTTTTGCTGTTGTCACTGGGACAGAAAACCCATTTCTCTGCAGGGCACAAAGGATTTTGGCTGAAGCATAAGAAAAAGATGCATATTTCAGGTTGCCCTTCCCCAGGAGCCATAAAACTCTGCTCAGTGTCTGCAGTCTGCATGTACCCTATAAACTCTGGCTTAAAATTCTCCCTCAGCTCAAAAATTACATTATATATTTGGGGGGAAAAGTAATTTTTGCAATCAGCTGCTTGCCTTTGTGACTGACTGAAAGTGTGATCAGACAGATGCTAAAAGATACAGCAAGGGTTAAACCTTGGGAGAGGACAGGAGGACTTGGGGATGAAGTAGTTGATCAAAGGGTGGCTCAGAAGTTATTTTAAAATAAACCAGAAAGTAGAACTTCCCAGTGGTTGCCGCTGTAATTACAATGCAGACAACGGAGCCGTGGTGCTGTTAAGGTTACTGGATTTTCCTAGCAGCTGTGTTTAATTTACTTAAAACATGCAAAGCCATCAGGTCAGATCCCATTAGCAGAATCTCTCCAGAGCGCTGCAAGAGCCCGGCCAGCCCAGCAGCAGAGAAATGTTGAGGGCACAACACAAGTGTAAAATCCCCCTGGAGCAGTAAGACTCCAAGGTGGTGCACTGTCCTCCTCCCTGGCTGCAGAGAAGTTGGGTGCTCAGTCCTTCCTGCTCATCCAAAGACCTGTCCCCTGTCCCTTTACTCCCATCATAAGCCATCTTCTCCCAAGATCACCAGAAACAGAAATCCATGCAAATACCTTGACTGGCAGTGATGGAGAAGGATCTGGGATCAAGCATTTAGGGAAGTCCTTCGAATGTGTGTTTGCTACAACCAGGTTCTCTGGGTGTCCTACAACTGCACAGTGTCTCACCTGGATCCTCTACTCCCCTAGCATCCCCCTGACTTCCATGCTGCATGAGAGAGAAGACCCACATGTCCTGAGTCACACTCAGAGTCCATCTCAGAGCTTGGTGGATTCATGAGTCAGGATTCCCCCCCTGGAGCTTTGTTCACACATATATAATTCAAGACCACACAATTCATTAGGAGTTTTTCCAAAACACATATACAAAAATTACAACGTCCTTGTCAGGAAAAAAAAAAAAAAAACTTCTAGAGACACTTTTCTGTTTCATTTTTGTTGTTGTTGTTTTTTGTTCTTTTAACACTGGCTCGGCCCTCTCTCCGCCAAACAGAATATCAGGGTTTCATCCACTGTTTGTGTCCCCTGCCAGCTCAATTCTCTTTCTAAAATTAGCATCCCGAGAGATGTAATTGCTAGAACAGGAGGTGTTAGGTCACGTTTTGGTCCCTGCACATCAGGCTAAGTGCTTCTGCTGCCACCTACAACCACCTCAGAGTCTGAACCTCAAACGTGCCCTGCTCCACTGAGCCCAGCAGAGTGATGCAGCTTTAATGGGTGCTGATGCCAAAAAAAAGAGAATTGAAGACAAGGATAGATAACATACCAGAGGCCCCCATCTGCACATGAGCCCCATATATAGTCATTCCTACAGAGAATGGGCAAATAAAGTAAAATAAAATATTAGAAAATACAAGAAACGGTATTTCCCACATAACCTGTGACTGCCCCTGGATCCCTGGAAGTGTTCAAGGCCAGGCTGGGTGGGGTTTGGAGCAACCTGGCATAGTAGAAAGTGTCCCGCCTATGGCAGGGGGGTGGAATTAGGAGATCTTTAAGGTCTCTCCCATCCCAAACCATTCTGTGATTCTATGACTCTAGAATAGAACAGAATACAACAGAAGAAAGCAAAAATAAAATAAAATAAAATAAAATAAAATAAAATAAAATAAAATAAAATAAAATAAAATAAAATAAAATAAAATAAAATAAAATAAAATAAAATAAAATAAAATAAAATAAAATAAAATAAAATATAAAAAAGTCCTAAGCAAAACACCACAAACAGTAAAAAAGAAAATGTGAAGGGATGGGTTTGTTTATGGGAAATCTGAAAAAACATCTGACCAAGCTGCATGACCCTCATTGCCATCACAACCCCTCCTGAAATTAGCATCTCCTGCCACAGTGTGCAAGAACCCCAGCCTGGGCCTGGAATCCTTGGAGCAGTTTAAGATTATTCTTCCAACATAAAACTCCAACATAAACTCATCCCTCATGTCTTAGAGAGGTGTGAGACTTATTTGCATAATAAATGACAAGGCAGGAATATAGATTTGTGTCAGATCACCCTCCCTTCCCTTTGAAAGAAATCTATTTATTCTGACTGAATCGTCTCTTCTCCAAATAAATGGTGTTTGTAGTCAGTTTAGCTGGCACGATACACATTCTTTTGCATGCCTGTAATGAATTTTCACAGCCAGAGCCCTAATCCAGTCTAGTCATGGAGGGTTTATCACGACCTCTTATTTTATTTCTGCCGGTAAATGGGAATTGCTTTCCTTATCGCTATCTAGAAGCACCTGAGTGATTTTTGCTTCATATTTCCTATCCCACTGGAATTCAGGATGCAGCGTTATCTGATGCTGTACAATTGTCACTCATGTTAGCTGCCTTTTCATTTTAATTTGCCAGATTTATGGCTCTTTCCTTTTTTTTTCTTTTCCCCAGAAGATTTTACTTCAGATCTGAGTTCCTCCTTGCCCTTTTCCATCTTCCTGGTCAGATTTCTTGGGTGATCCTCAGGATGGCAGGATCAAGGCTTGTCTTGCCTTCACCTCCCTGATGCCTTTGAGTGACCTGGGATAGTGGAAGGTGTCCCTGCCATGGCAGGGAATGGAAGAGATCGGCTCTGAGGTTCCTTCCAACCCAACCCATCCTGTCATGCCTTCCCTTGGCAGAGCACAGAACTCCTGGGCTTGCCCCAGTCCATCCCACTGGGGAAACATAAAACTGTGCAGTGACAAGCAGGAATTTTCCCTGAATTTGATTCCAGACAAATCCATGAGAGCAAGGGCTTGCCAACATGATCCCTATGGCTGCTGCAAGCAGGGAGCAGGTACACAGCTCAGAGCTCCAGGAAACTGGACCTGCTGCTGCTGGAAAGGCACAAGAAGACCTGTAAATCCTGCAGATAACACTGTGATGGATCAGTAGTGGCAAGACATTAACCTTCACTCTTGAGGAGACATCCAAATGATAACACCTGTAGCCATGCCACTCCAGAGTTATCAGTCTTGTCACTGGTGAAGATAAATCTGTCTGACCTGAGCCATCATCCTACGCCACTCTGGCTTCCTGGCTCAAAATCCTCGTAGATACCAGCAGGGATCAGGAAAATCACACCTAATAATCAATTGAGAGTGTGCAACTATGCTCACATAGAAACAATTCCCTTCAGTATGTTAAAATAATTCCGCAGAGAAAGGGAAGAACACGGTAGGCTTGAAAGCTGGTCTGCAGAGAAAGTGCTTCATGTCAGTGACAACTGTGGAAGGACAGAAAACAGCTACCAAAGCCTCAAGGAGCTGTCACACACAGGAAAATGTAAGTTAATTAAAGCCACTTAAACAAATACATCTGGGACAGGGGCACGGGATGTAGGGAGGGAGAATGAAGTGATATTAAAAGCTCAGACACATGGTGAATCCCAGACAGGAGGCAAAGAAAATCTATTTGGCAGAATCCAGATGAGCCCCTTGCCCTGGAGCTGTGCCAGAGGGGGCAGTGAGAGCCCCCTCTGCCCCAGGGCTGTGGCTCAGCTTTGGGCACAGCATTGTCCCACAGCCCCACAGGGAGGCACAGGCTCAGCAGATCCACTCCTCCTCTGGCAAACAGCACCCAGGCTCCACTGATGCTCTCCTGGACCAAACAGTGACAGCTTGGAATTATAAATCCAACACCCCTTCCTAACATCTGCCCTCCTGTCCTTACCACAACATTCAGCTGAAATGAGAACCATGGGCAAAGCATCCCTCGGGCAAAGTGTAAGGATGTAAATCCACCTCAAACACACCACCAGGACCAACATCAACTCCATCTTCCCCTTCTCCTTCTCTGAGCACAGTCTCCCCTGAGCCCCCAGAGCTGATTTGCCTCCTACTGTGCTCAGAACATGACGAGCACAGGTTGCTCACACCAGCCCTGCTGACATAAAACCACAAAAAGAAAGATTTGGATAGGCTCTGTGTATTTTTTTATTGCAATCAGCTCCCAGAGAAACTTAAAATGTTGGTTCCTTATATATTCCTTTGGGCATTGATTCAGAAGTGGAAACAGAACACCTACACGAGGCTGGGTCATGATGGAGACGGTGAGCTGGCCTCTTGAGATATTCCTGCTTGGGAAGCAGGGCTGGCCAGCCTCAGCACGGGGCTAACAGGAAGGGAAACAGGAAAGCAAATCCATCTGCACACCATCAAGCCCCTGCTGCAGGATGACAGCCTGCAAGACTGCTGTCTGCAAGAGGAAGTCTTGCCATGGCATCAGCCCGACCCAGTTGGAGTGCACAGAAACACAGATGGAGTGAGGAGGATCCAGGCTTCCAAATCAGCTTAGCTTCCCACCCTCCCTTGACTGCTGGGATGGGGGTGATGCAGCAATCCCAACACCAACCCACGTGCTCCTCCAGGAAAGCCATGAAGCTGCTGGAATCTGGTGGTCTTGGCTAACAGAGAGCTGAAGGAAGGAGTTAGTGAAGGACCTGGGTCACACAGGACAAGGTCTGAGATCTCCTTCCCCCCTCAGCATATTTCCTAACTCCAAACCAGGCTTATGTACAGATCTTCTATTGCAACCCTGGGTGAGATTAACTTGTTAGAAATCCCTTGGCTCCAGGGACACCTCAAGGTGCCAGGGCCTCCAGGGGCTCCAGGAGAGCTGCACAGGCACTGGGCACAAGGCATGGAGGGACAGCAGCCAGGGAATGGCTTCCCAGGGCCAGAGGGCAGGCACAGATGGGCTATTGGGAATGAGGAATTGCTGGCTGGGAGGGTGGGCAGGCCCTGGCCCAGGGTGCCCAGAGCAGCTGTGGCTGTCCCTGGATCCCTGGCAGTGCCCAAGGCCAGGCTGGATGGGGCTTGGAGCAGCCGGGGATGGTGGAAGGTGTCCCTGCCCATGGCAGGGGTGAGGAGGAGCTTGAGGGCTTTGAGGGCCCTTCAACACAAACCATTCTGCAATTCTAGGGCTCTGCAGACAGCATTAGAGCCTTGTCTAATGCAGCCCAGAACCACAGCCCCTCTCTGCCTGAAGCTCGGGGCAGGCAGCCAAGGCCCCCCACCCATGCCACAAACCCCTTCCCTCCCCAGGGTGACTTCCTTAACACAGCCCAGCTGCCTGCCCCCACCCAACAAGGGCTGACAGATTTGTGCTGTCCCCTTAGGGTGGGGTAGGTACATTTATTTCCTCTTTGGAAAAAAAAGGAAAGAAAAAAGGAAAAAAAAAAAATGCAATTAACCTTTTCCTTTCCTCGCAACTGGCAAGAAACTTCCCTGCCACAGGAATAGTTTGAGGACTAAGATATCTGTTCCCACAGCTGCACCAATGCTATTCTGGCTTAGCTAAAATTAAAGAGCTGAAGTTGTACGTGGGCCTTCATCTTGTGTCATGAGGACCACAAGATTAGAGGGCCAGACAGTGACCTGGGAGGCCGAGGGCTATTCTCAGCTGCACCAAGGGATCCTCATGTGTGTCAGAACGTGTTTCTCCACCCCTCTTAAATAAGAATCCTGAAATGGTTTGCATTGAGGGGGCCTTAATATCCACTTCTAATGCCTTTCCAGAGCCAGGGAGACCTTCCACTATCCCAGGTTGCTCCAAGCCCCATCCAGCCTGGCTTTGGACACTTCCAGGGATCCAGGGATAGCCACAGCTGCTCTGGGCACCCTGTGCCAGGGCCTGACCACCCTCATCATAAACACTTTCTTCATCATACCAAGTCTGAATCTCCCTGCTTTTAATTTAAAACCATCAACCCTTGTAGTCTCACTACAGGCCCTACTAAAAACTCTGTCTACATCTTTCTTCTAAGTCCCCTTTAAGAAAGACCAACATATCTTGCCTGGTCACCCCCAGCACCCATCCAAATGCCATCCAGAGGTCCAACAGCACTTAAAAAAACCAGGAAAGCAGAGGACAGCCCCAACATGCCAGCCACCATCCATCCCCTCTCCCACCACGAGCAGTCCTCTGCCAACAGCTGTTCTGGCTATTGTTGGCCACATAAAGCCCAGCCCAGTGGCCCTGCTGTCAGCATGCAGCTCATTACTCTGCCAAGGGCTTAGAAACGCTTGGAATATGAAAGGTGCTCCATCAGATCAGATTCAGCTTCGTTTGCTATTACAATGCACTGCATTTCTTTTGTCTGCGACTTTTGATGATGCGCAATTGTTCCCCTCAGTCAGTATTTCGGAGTCATTAGCTGGAATTAGTAAAGTTCCCGCTGCTGGACTTTTCCAAGGCTCTGTTCTCGGGCTACAAAGAGTCGATGAGGAGTTGTCCTGCTTTCACTGAGCTGGAGGCACAGCAGGGAGCGTGCTGGGGGGAGCAGGTAGTGCTCAACTCCACTTTTCCCCTGCAGGCACCGGGAAATGCACGTGCAGGAAAGATGCTGTGGGTGGTCACAACAGGGCTGGTGCTTCCCAGCCAGCAGGGAACCTGAGACCTTTTCATTTGGTACCTCTGCTGGGACCAGAGGAAGAGTTACACCTAATTGTGTCCATATTTAGGCAGCACATCCCACAAAGTTCAGGTTTCTATCCCAGAAATCCCCCGCTTCAAATCTAAAGGCATCAGCCCTGAAGAAGTCATGTTTCTCTGGGTGAAGGAATCTCTACTTGAGGTAGAGACATCTTCCTCTGTGAAAACACCTGTATGTGCCTGACCTTGCCCTCCACTCGCTTGCTCATGTCACACCCTTCCAGCTATACCAGAAGGGCTTTAGTACCAAGACCCTTTTTCCTGAAGGGATTTATATATGGAGCAGCTGCTTCTCAGGGCAAACTGTGCCCAGACCTCACCCCCTTTATCACAAAAAATGTCTTCCCTCTATCTAGTCTGGATCTCTCCTTCTGCTGTAAAACTATTCCCTTTTGTCCAGTCCCTCCATGCCTTGTGCCCAGTGCCTGTGCAGCTCTCCTGGAGCCCCTTGAGGCCCTGGCAGGGGCACTGAGGTGTCCCTGGAGCCTCCTCTTGTGCAGGATGAACAGCCCAACCTCTCCTGCTCTGTCCTCTGATCACTTTTGCGTTTGTCTCTGATAGAGGATTCGTTCCTGTTCATGCCTGAGGAGGTCCAGCAGAAAAACAAAGTGATGAAGCAATGAAGCTCCATGGGCTGTGCCCACCTGATGTCACTGTCTGGACCCAAGGGCACAGCTCAGGTCTGGGGATCACAGCAGCTCCAACTCACACCCACCTGTGGGTGGAAATTCCAACCTAAATTCCCAGTTCCAGTCATCCCACCACCTTTTCTGGATGCCGTGTGGGTGTTTGGCCACTACAACCCTGAAACAGGACTAGGAGCAAACCAAAATTATGGGGACACCATTGTGGAGAAGAGCTCAGCACTGAACCCAGCTCCTTTAGCAGCTGATCACCTTCCACATGGGACTGTACTTCCATCCCCTAAGGATTTCCCTGAAATTCACCTCATAGATCATCCCACCCAACATTCCAACAGCATTTCCACTGGGACACAACCAAATGCAGACAATTCACACCTCTCACCTTACATTTTTTTAAAGTAACAGGCTACAATAAAGCAGCCTGCCCAGATTCCAGCCTAATCTAAAAACAACTTTATGGCTTCTAATTTTAGCACTAATCTTCCTTTGCTATGGTTGTGTGATTTCTAATTATTTTATCCCCAAGCCCTGCTTTGATGGATAGTTGTACATTTTCCAATGCCAAATGACTTGTAAAGTGCCTTTAAAAAATACGCTGATCATTTCAGGTTCATTTCCAGTTCCTACACAAATAACATCCTCATATATGGCTTCACTGCAGAAATATTATTATTATTATTATTATTATTATTATTATTATTATTATTATCATCATCATTATCATTATTATTATTATTATTAAAGCAATACAATTTGAAAAGGAGAACTCCATTCCTTAGGATGATCTCAATGTGCTCCTGCAAACACCTATTTTCTCTTAAAAGCTGATAAAGACCAAAAAAATCTGTTATTGAGATACAGATCTCTTAAGAACTTGGTGCCTTGGCTTGGCATGGCTCCCAGAACACTTTGCCTTTATCTATCCCTATTTTCAGGCTACAGCTCAGGGAAGAGCAATTGGCCACACCAAAACCTTGGGGGGGACTTTGAGAGGGGCAATGTGCAGTGGTGGCAGAGACACATTTGCCTTCATGCTCCCCTGGAGCATTTCCTACCCAAAACTGCTGAATTGAGAGCAGCAAACACCAGCCCTCAGCCAAAGACTGTTGCAGGGGTTTAGGATGAGCCTCCAGCCCACAGGCTGGTGTTCTCTCACCTTCCATGCTCACCTGAAGCAACCTCTTGACCCTCCTGATTGCTGACCTAGATCAAATCTGAAACCAGCTCTTACACAAAAATTTACTGGGCAGGGGATACTGCCTGAGGGCTGTTTCAGGATGCTGAGGCAGCTGCCTGCCTGTGGTATGTCCCAGTAGGACCTGCCACCAGCAGCCAGCACCTGAGCAGGGGACACAGGCACAGGGCTGGTGGATGTTTGTTGGGTTATTTCCTGCCCCAGGATTTATATGGAGCTACAGTTCATTGGAAAACATCCACTTGACCTGCGCCCTTTCTGTTTTAGTTATTCTCCAAGCTTTGACAGCAGCAGTTTAAACACAAAGCATATGACTTCTGGCACTGAGGGAGAACCCCATTATGACACATTCTGCGTGGATACAGAAAAGAAAAACATCCCACTGCAGCACTGATGCTGAATGTATTCCTTCTTTCTCATTCTTCATTTTCCTCTCTTTCACTTTCTGAGCCTGTTTCATGACCTGTGCATTCTCCATCCCCACTGGAAACACGATCTTAGCTCCCCAATGCAATATTCAAGGGAGGAGGACATGGGATGTGGTGTTCTAATTCCCTGCACAAAGCCGTGTTACAGAGGATTTGAAATGGAGACTGTCAAAACAGGAAACAACCCAGTCAATGTCCTCCTGCCTGAGTCCTGAAAATGTCACCACACAGGGATGGAGAAAAGCCTTCTAGTCCTGCATGGACAGAGAATGCCCTGGGAGAGGAGGCAGCAAGACCCTCTGCCCTCATGCCATTCTGATCTGAGAGCTGGGCTTGAGCCTCTGCTGAAATCAGTGTGGAGCTGGTTTTTATTGACTTGGCAAAAAACTCTGAAAATCAGGTTAAAAATTATAACCCTTTATTGACTGATACTTCTATCAACGTGGAGAATTGTGCATGGAATGTCATGTCACTCAGGAAGTCAGTCCTACAGGAAATCCTTCATCCTTAGTGCTTTGGAGTAACAACCACAGCATCCTGCTTCCTTCTTACTCCTCCTAAAACCCAACCCTGAGAACCTCACCTCTCCAGCTCGTGCTCTGTGGTTGAGCTGGCCTTGCTGAGATAAAAGCACAAATCTTGGGTCTAATCCTGCCCACACCCCCCAGGCAAAGCACCATCTTCATCTCCATGAAGATGCAGAGCAGGACAATGCCAGGCCCCAGGCTCTTCCATTTCCATCTATCCACCTTGGAGCAAGGATTTAAAGATCCTCAGAGGCACAACAGGGAGGTCAGGTCTGGAGGAGAGAATGAAGCTACTGTAAACCCAGACAAATAAGATGCTGAGTTTATTTTAAAAAGAAGGCTCCTGCAGCTGTAGGTTTTGAGCAATTCTTAAAAGCCTGATCTGAACAAGCATCCTTGCCAACAAATATTGGTATTTTAAGCCTTTGACTGCTTTTGATGGTAGCAAACACCTTTTTTTTTGATATTGACTGCATGTTTTTACAGCTCTCTGCAAGTTAACTTCAGGAGAACTTCCCAAGCACCGCAGCTGGTGACCATTACCAGAATGGTGATCCAGCAATTCCAGGATGCCTCCCTCCTGGAAATATTCAAGTTAAGACGGATGGGACTCTAAGGAACCTGGTCTAGTTGAGTATGTCCCATTACAAGTGGCTTGGATGTAATGGTCTTTAGTGTTTCTGCAACACAAACTATTCTATGATTGCCCCTCTGGAAGCAAGGCTGGTATTTTCCTTCATATTTGAGGGATCAGTGGTTTTATTGTAGTGCCCAGCCACTGATCTAGAGTGACAAACTTCAGCAGGAAAAAAAAATCCACAGGTTCATGGGACAAACAACTAGAAATGTCATTTCAGATGGTCTGTATAGCCCAGAACAGCAAATTTCCCCCATCATCCAGGCAAAGAGTTAGAATAATTACCTAGAGCCTGATCCTGAAAGGTGCTGAGTGCTGTCAAGTGGTCTCCGCTCATAGAGTTCAGTATCTCAGGGGCTCTCAGCAGGGTCAGTCTTGGAGCCTGGGCAAAACAAGATAGGTTGGTGTTAGTCCAGCTATTTGTAAATAAACCTGCACAACCTAAAAAAAAAAACTCAAAATCATCCAGCTCCACAAGCCAGGCACATTTTCCTGCATGGGGAAATTAACTCATGAGTCAGAGAGATGCTGTCCAACCCACAGGCCTTCTCTGCTGATCAGGATGGATGTCTGCAGCACACAGGAGAGAAATTACACCAGGATGTGTCCACAGAGCCTCAACCCACATCCAGGAATACCCACACCACATTCCTCAGGAGCGCTGTGTCACCCAAGCCATCGCACCTGGACACATCACCTTGCCACACCATGCCAGGGCTCACACACCTTCCTGGCAGGAGACAAACCCCGGGGCTGCCTCGCCAAGCCTACAGGCAGCAGCAAACCTGGAGGTAAGAGAGGTTAGCTGGGTTTCCAGCGAGGAGGACGAGGAACATTCCCCTCCCCGTGCTCCCCAGCCGTGCCAAGGGCAGGGTGAAGGGAGGGAAGGGGATGGCGGGGACGGGATGACGGAATCCTCCTCCACGCAGCCCTTTGTTTTGGGAGCTCCCCTGGGATGCTCGGCTCAGGGTGGCCAAGTCCTCCTTCTTCCCCTACAAGGGGAACGGATGAGGGGAGGAAAACAATGCTCTCTCTCCCCTCAGCTGCCTAATGGAAGAACAAAAGCACAGAGATGCCTTCCAAAATTGTCTTTTGAGGAACAGACCATCGAGCCTGAAGGCACAGTATTTCTGATGTATTTGTTTTTGAACTCCAGCCTGGCAGCATCTTTCTCTCCTTCCTCCGGGCTCTTTGCAGGACCTGCCCAAAGCCACTGGGGTCATGCAGGGCTTGCACAGACCTCAAATCCCATCAGGAATTTAACAGCCAGCACCTGGTAGAGGTGACAAAACCAAAGGTTCCTTCACAACAAACACACCTGAGCCATGCAGCAGAAGGGGCAAGACCAGGTTGGAACAACCCAGTCAGGTGGAAGGTGCCCCTGCTCATGGCAGGAGGTGGCATTGGATGGTTGAGAGGAGCCTTTCAGCCCAAACCATTCTCTGGTTCTATGACAGCCCTGTTTCAGCAGGATGCATTTGACAGGAAGGGTCTGCCCCAGCCTGATCCCACTGAAAACTGGGACCAAACCCCACTTAAGACAAAACCAGTAGAAAAAGCACCTTTGATTGTTGAGCAGAGATGGCTGCTAGGGAGCAGAAGGGGATTTCTGCTGTGCTGATTGCTCATGGAAAGTCCCTGACTGGCCCGCAACCGTGGAAAAAAGGGAAAATAGAACTTTAATACCAAGTTGGTGGCAGGCTGTCTATTTTTCTCTCCTGTGACTAGTTACCATGGATAGATTTCTGAGGTCGACCACACAATTGTTCACTGCACCGCTCCTATTAAACAGAGGATGAGCAAATCATCCCATTTGTAACGTACTTTAATTTCCAGAAATTCTTTGTTCATTTGTTTGCTTAAATTATTTCTCTCATTTGAAGAAACAATGCAGTCTTACGAAGCGAGGGCCCAAATCTCCCGAGTCACCCTGCTGTGGTTCATTACTTCCACACTAGTTAACAAGGCCAGTAATTTCCCTAAGGTTTAATAGAAAATCCTCTTTCCAGAATGCAGAGAGACAGGACATTTTAACAAACTCACTGTATCTCGGTTATGTCATAGGTGAGGGATATCCTGAACGAGGCACAGGCCCTCCTATGGGTTAGCATAAAAAAGCAGGTAGCCTAAATGGAGCTTTTTTCATCCCAAATTACTCCCTCAACTGGAGAAGGGGACCAGGGGCCCCACGTGCCTTGCTCAGAGCATTAGCTGCAGCTCCACTGGCAATGGGTTCCTGAAGCATCCCAGTCCTCATCCCGAAATAAAGAGTGCTTGAAGTAGATGACCCTGGAGAGGCAGATCCAAGATGTACCTGGGACGGGTACATCTGGGGTGGGTGTGGTGGAAGAGGTGGGCCTACAGCCCATTTCATTAATGATATGGATAGCAGAGCACATGAAATACCAGCCTATTGGTATTAGGTAAACTGCCCTTCTCCCTGGCTTGGCCAACCCATTTCCGTGACCAAATCAATAGGAAAAAACCTGAAAGCTGAAGTAAATACAGGGAAAGAGCTTGTGAAAAAAAGGCAAATCCATAAAACATATATACATATATAGGCATAGCAGAATAATTTGGGTTGGAAGGGGCCTTTAAACTAAAAAAAAAATAAACTGAAGTATTTTATCTGTATATATATGTGTGTGTAAAACAGCCGAGTAAATCTCTATTGAGATGCACACGCAGGTGAAAAGCTGGCAGTGCTGCCTTCAGTCACGAGGGTATTTACTCCACAACAGCCTCTGCAGCTCCTTAATATTATTTATACAAACAGGATTTGTCAAGCAACAACTACAGATGTTTGCAGTGAGTCTTCCTGCTTATCCACTGATAATACCGTGTGCCTGGGACAGCTGAACAAATCCTGCCACGTAAATAATAAATACACGTCTGAATTAATGAGAAAGAGGCGGTGAGGAATCTGGAGATTCCCACAGACTCCCTGCCTCAAGGAAGGAAACAAGAAAATGCCCTAACCTAAGCAGGGGTGAGTCTGGCATACCCACAGATCACAGGGAGATCACAGGAGCTGTTTGCAGATCACTTACGGAGCATGAATAATTCAGGCAGAAGCGGCTGGGAGTATGAGAACAGATAGATGGGAGCTCACTGCCGCTGCTTTGGCAGGTTTTATTTTATCCAGCAAGGCAAGGAAACCACGAGACCCAGCAAAAAATCCTCTGCCTAGCTTTGCCAGTGTCGTGGCTTCACGACAATCTCGTGATACATGGCATTTTACAGCTGATGGTGAACGCCATCTCTCTTTCTCCTTGAGGCATTTTTGTAATTATCTGGCTGGACAGGTATGACAAAACAATGCTTATTTAAAATAAAATGCCCTTAGTACCAACCTGCACTCTACTGCATAATTACACAGCTCACAGAATGGTGTGGGTTGGAAGGGCCATGGGCAGGGACACCTTCCACTGTCCCAGGCTGATCCAAGCCCCATCCAGCCTGGCCTTGGGCACTGCCAGGGATCCAGGGACAGCCACAGCTGCTCTGGGCACCCTGGGCCAGGGCCTGCCCACCCTCCCAGCCAGCAATTCCTCATTCCCAATATCCCATCTGTCCCTGCCCTCTGGCCCTGGGAAGCCATTTCCTGGCTGCTGTCCCTCCATGCCTTGTGCCCAGTGCCTGTGCAGCTCTCCTGGAGCCCCTGGAGGCCCTGGCAGGGGCTCTGAGGTGTCCCTGGAGCTCTCTCTTGTGCAGGCTCTGAGCAGCCCCAGCTGTGCCAGGCTGGCTCCAGAGCAGAGGGGCTCCAGCCCTGGCAGCATCTCCGTGCCCTCCTCTGGAGTTCAGCTCTGAAGGAGAAGGATTGAAAAAAGGAAAAACAGAAAAAAGTGGGGGGAAGAAAAAGAAGGGCTAAGGGGTATTCCCTAATCCTTACTCCAGAAGGAGAACATAAACAGGGTTGCTCCTGTTGGGATATATTAATAGTCCACACCAAACACATTAGCAAGAGGATGGGAAGCAAGGAAGCAAATGAAAAAAGAAGAAAAATTAAAAAGACACATAAGGAAAGGCAGAAGTGATAAAGAAAGATGATGGGAGTTAAACACTGCTTCAGTGCAACCTGCAGAAATCCAAAATTCATCCTGCTGAAAGGACACTGCAGTTTGTTTCGTGCCAAAGGGAAGAGCCTTGTTGTCAAGAACAGAAGGGCAGCTGTCCCACACAGGGTCAGAAATGGGAACCCAGCACAGTGACCACCAGTGAGCCTGGGGACACTTCACCCAAGAGAGCCAGAGGGGCCAAGGAGGGATTTGACAGAGACCACCCTGCCTTAGCAGGACTTCTGAATGTCCCCATTGGCAAGACATGCTCCAGTGCCAGTGATGTGCTCTGAGACTGGGAAACCCTCTGGGAATTCCTGTACTGTACCTACCTGTGCACGGCCCTGCTTCAATGCACCCCTCTGCCCTACTGCCAGCACTGGATTTGGCCCCAGAACTGCACACCAAGCTCTTCCCCAGCCCAACTGCTGTGCCTGTACACTGCACCACAGTCCCCTCACACAAAAACCTATTTCGTGTTATTGCACAAAATAGATCTGACTGAAGACTCGCAGCAAAAGACATTCACCCAAGATCAAAACACAAAAATCCCAGTAAATCTGGCTCTCAGTGTGAACCACATGAGAAGCAGCCAGGCAGTCCCAGTTCAGGAGTGAAACTTGGTGCTACCAGCTAACAAATTTACACCTTAAATTTTCCTTCAACGTAATATTGTCTCTCTCCATGCTTTCTTCCATTCTTGAACTACTTAAACTTAATATTCTTAATTAAAAACTGAATTTAAACATAATTCAGCACCACTGCCAGTAGCATCTTTGGCTTAGAAAGCTCAGCTTGAAAATGCCATCTCTATGGTGTGTCTATGACACAGGCTCTAGTGCCCACATCAAGAAAATTTCACTTCAGTTCTTTAGCATAAACTGACTATATCTGGTAGGAAACCTGTTTCTAGCCTTTATAGACTGAGCACAGGCCACATCTCTGCATTGCCCCAAAATAATTACTTGGCCACACACCTCACTGGATCCTCAGGGCTTTGGGTTCTCCACCCTCGTGTTTACATTCCATGCAGAAAAATTAACTAATTAATATACGTCTGACAGATGTTCTTTGAAAGAGATATCATGCCTTCAAAACACAAGATGATGAAAGGAGCAATCGAGTAGATTAGACTGACCAGAAAAGCAAGGATTGTAGCATGACAGTGGAAAGCACAGCTTTAAGTCTTTCTCTTGATATTTATATGGTTTTATTTGCATATCAAACTATATGCCAATTAGTTGTATATAAATCCATGATGAAATTATGCCGTGCAGCTCTCCAAAGTGAAGAAAAGCCAGGGCTGGGCTGCATAATCACCCTTAACTCTGGCCCTGCAGGTGTTCCCACTCCAGCTCACTCCTAATGACCGTGTACTCCCAGTAACACAACCGTACAACGGGAATCTCCTGCAATCACACACATGTATATGCAACATTTCCATACATTGTAAGCTGTGTCTTCTTTCATTCTCCTCCAGCCAGTTACTCCTGGAGAAAAGAAGTCTGAGAGGAGACAGACCTTCTCCCTCCCCACAGCTCCCTGACAGGAGGGTGCAGCCAGGGCGGGACTGGGCTCTGCTCCCAGGGTCAGGATGAGAGGGAAAGCCTCCAACTCCACCAGGGCAGGTTTACATGGGATACTGGGGAAAATTTCTTAGTGAAAAGTGTTGCCCAGCCCTGACACAGGCTGCTCATGGCACTGGTGGAGTCCCCATCCCTGGAGGGGATATTCGAGACACAGGTTAGTGGTGGCCTTGGCAGAGCTGGGGGAATGGTTGGACTCAATGATCTTTTTCCCATTTTAAAGGATTCTGTGATTCCATGATCTGCCTGCTGCCCCTTGTCTCACACTGCAGGGCAAGTTTTGCCTCTGTTGAGGCTTTGTGTAACCCTGTAGGAAAGCAGGGATCCTGCCTGAAGAGCTGTAGGCAACCCTGGATGGAAACAATGCCAGAGATGTATGCTCTATTTTTAAATATCAACTGGAACCTGGGGGTGCAGCAGCCTGGTCCTGGAGCACCACTTAGCCAATTGTGCCCTGGAAGGGGTGTGCACATGCAGTCAAACTGGCTGCCTTAACAAGGTCTTTGTGCTCTGCCAGGTATCTGCAGAAGGCATCATGCAAAGCTGGAGCCTGCGGGCCCATCTGCAGTCACAGCTCACACCAGCCAGCACTGTCTGTAAATCAGGCCATCCACCCTGCCCATGCAGGCAGGGAAAGGCCTGGGAGAAGGGATTTTGGACACCTTGCACTATCCCAGGTTGCTCCAAGCCTTGTCCAGCCTAACCTTGGACACTTCCAGGGATGGGGCACCCACCACTTCTCTGGGCAGCCTGTGCCAGGGCCTCACCATCCTCACAGTAAAAAATGTCTTCCTTACATCTAGTCTGAATTCCTACATTCTAGTCATTCCCTTCTTCCGTTTAAAACCATCACCCTTTGTTCAATCTACTAAAAACTCTTTTTTTTTTTTTTCTTGTATGCCTGCTTTAAGTATTGAAAGGCCACAATAAGGTCACTCAAGAGACCTTAGAGCCTTCTCTTCTCCAGGCTGAACAATCCCAGCTCTCCCAGACTGTCTGCACAGGAGAGGTGCACCAGCCCTATCAATGAGCCTGAATTGATTGGGACCATATTTTTGGGCTCAACTGCAGTAGCAAGTTTGACTAATTTGAGTGACCAGGCACATATTCAGACATAAAACATTAATATGGGAACAAATCAAACGCAGTCTGGCTGGGCTCCCACTTTGAATTCATTACATACATTGAAAAAGAAAAAATAATAAAAAAATAATAATCATTAAAAAAAGTTTTTCTCTTTTCTAGAATGTATGAAAAGGTATAAATTCCTGACTGACTGCAGCACCTGGGCTGGCTGTGCTGGTAATTGGAACCAGTGTGCTTTGCTTCCCGGGCGTCCCATTCACAAGGGAGAGAAGGAAACATTCAATTTTTCAATAGGAAATTTCATCGCTGGAAAACAATCCACCTTCCCTGACTCCAAGGAAGAGCCCAAGGGTGAGTTCTCTCCTCGACCGCAGCTTCAGCTTTACTGCCAGCCCTGGCCAGAGCTGAGTGCTCACACCATCCCAAGCCCATGAGACTGCCTTCAACACTTCCAGCTCTTTTTGGTTTTTTTCCCTTCTTCAAACACATTGTTTTTCTTTTCCTTTGGGATTGCTCAGAGGTCCAGTTTGCAACTTCTCTTTCCACAACCAAATGGGCTAAAACAAGCCTGGATTTTGTCATGACAGTTTTCCTTAGATTTTTAGCTTTCCACCCAACTGCAGATTTGGGACTTCGTGGAAAGCACCCACGGTGCAGCCGTGGGCCATGCTAACATCAAGGGGATATTTGTGGGACATTTGTGAGGCAGAGCACACTTTAAGTGGGTTTTTTTAATGAACCTAGGACCCCCAAGCCATATGGGACTGAGCAAAAATCATGTTACACCAGCTTTTCTTTAATATCATTTTTGAACTCGTTTTTCATTCCTAAAGCTGCTGTCTTAGCACAGAGTGGAATAAGGCTTCGAGGCCACAAAAACCCATCAGACACTCCAGCAGGACTCAAGAAAGCCAAGCAGCAGGCAAACGGTCTGAGCAGAGTGGAGGCAGATTAAGTGTAGCACCAGTCAACAAAAAACCAATAAAAATAAAAATAAAAATTAAAAAAAAAAAAAAAAACAACAAAAAAAAAAACACCAACCCTGACAATGGTCCCTGTAAGAATTAAGTTTCAGGATAAATAGACTCAGAAGAAACCATCCTGTGCTTCTGCATGCACAGCTCAAATTTAAAAATCAAAGTTACTTCTCCTTGCAACACTTACTTGGAAACATCTTTTTCTTCTCATTATTTATGTTCCCACCATAATAGCTAATTTATGCACTTGAAGAAAAGCTGAATTATTAGTCTTCTTCACCTGCTTTCTGAGCCATCCCTGACTCCCTCCATCTTGGTACCTTTCACATCCAGGACCAAGAGGGCTGAGCAAGAAAGGTATAACAGGCAGTGCATGGAGGAGCTCCTCAAAATCACACCAAGCTCCATCTTCACACCTTTACTCCCCCTAAAATCTCTGGAAGAGGGTTGTCACAGAGCCATTCTTGACCAATGAAGACAAACAGCTTTCTAATACCCAGTGCAGCACTGTTAGAGTACTTTTAGCTGCCTTGAATTGATCCCTTGACAAGGGGAATTTGTGAAGCAGAAATTTGGAAACAAATTTTTGAATCAGAGTCCCTCAGACTGGGAGGGTAGACATGGAGCAAGACCTGATGATGAGCATGGCTGAGGGCAGCAGCACAAGTAAGATGAGTAAAACCTAGCACAAAATCCGTATGGAATCACATGGAATGCTGGATGTTTTGAGATATTTCATGCAATGGAGGCACTTGCTGTTTCTCCACTTCAATAAAAGACGAGGAGTAAGAAACCATGGTAAAGATTCCTCAATCTATGCTGAGTTAGGCATGGGATGCCTTACACTGCCCCAAGGAAATCATAAAGTCTGCAGCATCCAAGTACTGAAAGAGCCCTCAAGAAGCCTCCTGGTTCACCCCCAGCCCCAAGCAGGCATCCCTGAAGAGACGTAAGATTGTAGGACTGCCAAAGTTCAGGACTGCCAAAGATGGATCCACAGCACTGACAGGACCCTGCAGTTTCACCTTTCACCTCTTCTTTAGTGGACCTTGTATCAGTATAAAGACCTTTCACTGGATCCTGCCAATGCTTAAAAAAGCCTAGAAAATCTGGCAACACTTACCTCTGCTGGATTTCATCCTGGCCATGACATACAAGGCTTGGACCCTCCTGCTGGACACAGACTCCGAGTCCTAACCTAGACCTGAAGACCAGATCTCACTGTTCTCATTCAGCTCCAAGGATCACTCTAAACCCCAACAACTTCTGGGGCAAATTAAATGCATCTATTTTTGTAAGCCAGGATCACTTTTGTTGAGCTGCCACTGAAGCTTTTCTAAGAAGTCATTAACCATGATTGGCAAAACACAATTCCATCTCGCTCCTCTCCTGCCTCTTCAAAGGGAGGATGGCAGCACTTGAGCCACTGCCTCACTGATTGTCCTACTGTTCCACAAAGTGGTTCCTCTCCAGCAAATTGAACACTGAGAGCCATCACAGAGCCCCAGACAAAGGGCCCAGTGACTGTTTCTGGGATTATTAGAGGGAAGCAGAAAGAAGCCTATTACAGGGTCTTTGTGGCACTTAATGTTGACAGCTGAAAATAATGGATAGGACAAAACAGAGCAAAGATGATTTAAATTAGGCAACTCTTGGGAAATGGTGCTCAAGCAGGCTTCCAAAGGAGAACTTCCATTTCTAAGCACTGCTAACCCCCAAGTGGGTGTGCATTGCCCCTCTGCAGCCCATACACACACACAGACACAGCCCTTTTCAGGCACTCTGCAGAGCTTTTGCTCAGTTTGCCAGTGGCCACTGCACCCTCCCCATCAGGGTATGGAAAAGGTGTACAAAAGAGCAGCATCAGCCACAGCTCATCAATCCTTCAACAAAAACAGCCTTTAATTCCTACCCACTGCCACAAGTTCAGGGACCTGTAAGGAGGGATTTGCACATCCACACTCCAGCAATTGTTACACAGCTTCTCCAAAACCACCTGGAGGACAGCAGATTCACTCCTGCTCCAGGGGTCTGGTGCAGATGGAATGACAAAGGCTCAGACAAAGGTCTAGTGCCACCTCATGCCAGTCCCAGCTCCGTGTGGGGCTCATTGTAAGTAACAGGCACCTGCCACCTGTACACATAATCTCTCCAGAGGACAGCAATCAGAGAACCACAGAATCATCTCGGCTGAAAAAGAGCTCCAAGATCATAGAGTCCAAGCTGCGCCTGACCCCCACATTGTCACCAGCCCAGAGCACAGAGTGCCCTGTCCAGGCCTTCCTTGGACACCTCCAGGGATGGGGACTCCAACACCTCCCTGAGAAGCCTCTTCCAATTTTTTAACCACCTCTTGTGTGAAAAAAATTCCTCATGTCCAACCTGAACATTCCCTGGGGCAGTCTATGTCCTCTCCTCCTGTCCCTGTTCCCTGGGAACAGAGCCCCAGCTGTCCCCTCCTGTCAGGAGCTGTGCAGAGCCACAAGGTCCCCCCTGAGCCTCCTTTTCTCCAGGCTGAGCCCCCCCAGCTCCTTCAGCCTCTCCCCACAGGACTTTCCCTCAATGCCCAAGCCATTCTCAGTTTGGACAGGAAAGCACAAGAGGGGTGGAGAAACACGCTGCACATGGTGAATTTGTTGGCTCCCTGGGCTCTATAGATTCGTTTATGCTGTGACAGCAGTCTGTCTTTCCAGGGTCAGCACTTGGGTTTTATGACCTGAAACACCACCAAAAGCAGCTCCTGAACATCTGAGGATGCAGCCCAGCCAGCCCTGCCCTCATCCTGCAGTGCACAGAAGACTTTTGAAAACGGGTCCCTGTGCAAGGAGCCCTCTGAAAGCACCTTCACAATCATGGGGCTTCACACCTTTCTGGTACCCACAGGTGTAAACCAGGAGACACAAAGCTGCTGTCCTGTTTGGCCACCAAAGCCCTGTCACCCCAGCAGCAACTGGAGGGTGACAGTGGGACTGATCCTGGCAACAGACACCCCTGGGACCTGAAGGGAGGAGCCTTCAAAATTGCTCCTGGGGCTCCCACAGCACCAGCCCTCTGCTGGGATGCTCTGGGGTCTCCCTTCTGCAAAAGCTGCCACTGCAGTGCAAGGGGAAGAGAGCTCTGGCATGGGATAAGGGTTGTGGATAGTCAGAGCTGGGAATGTTGCTCTGGATTTCTGCAGCATCTGGATCCTGCAGCAGCACCAGCATGTGGCAGTGGTTGTGACAGAGGTCGAGTAGGAAGAATGAGAGAAGGAAGGAGAGAAAAGAATGAGAGAAAGGCAGGAGAAGGAGAGGAAGGAGGGGGAGAGGGGAAGAAAGGAGGGGAAAGAAGGAAAAGGTGGAGGGGAAGGAAGGGGTGGAGAAGGCAGAAGGCAGAAGATGAGAAGGAGAAAAAGAAGAGGAGGAGAAGGAAAGGAAGCACCAAAAGAGAGGAAGCAGAGAAGGACGAGGAGAAGGAGAGGAAGATGAAGGGAGAGGAAGAGAAGGAAGGAAGCGGTCTTTGAATTCATCACTGAACTTTGCCAGAATCCCCTGAATCCATCTGACAAAAAACGAGGCCACAGCAGTGTTTTCCTCCCAGACAGTCAGCAAAGCAGCTCACCTCCTGTCTCCTGCTTGGCACAGATAACCGGCATGGAAAACCCCGGAGAGGAGAAGCACAGACACATTACAGCAGAGAGACACTGCAGAAACACCAACCAGACACTCTCCAACTGCAGTGTGCCAGGCAGCACGGGAGGGAAAAAGCTACCTGCCCCCATGGACATGCCAGTCTCTTCCTTTCAATCCCTTTTGTGAAAAAGGTGACTCAGGAAAATGGGAAAGGAAGCCAGGGGTGGTGTGAAAGTGGAACAAGACACCATCTGTTCTCAAGCCTCGCAGCTGGAAAGGGCATAACCTGCCCTTGGCGTGGCTGCAGGGGACACTCTGGCCCAGAGAGGACTTGTGGGAGAGGACAAAGCTGCCTGCTGGGTATTCCTGTGCTGGGATTCACCCAACACACACAGACACCCCATCACTGAGCTGGAGCACCAGAGGCTTCACCCTGCTCCCATCCCTGCCCATGAACCCCCATGCAATGCCAGATCTGGAAATATATGCTATGGGTATTCACTGTACACTGCTCAAAAAGACCAGCCACAGGTCAAGACGTGGGCATGAACCACCTCTGAAAGGCATATCAAAAGGTGAATGTGCTTGTGATACTGTAGTGGGGAAATCCTTATTTGCAATCCTCATCTATTTCTTACAGTGTTACATCTATTTCTTACAGTACCACAGTCCTCACTGTGGATTTGGAGTTGTACTTCAAGAGCTGATGTTTACGAAGCTCAGATGGAAAGGTGAGCAAGCCCTCAGTTCGACTTGTGCTCCACTGGAAAGAATGAAAGGGAAAGAACAGAGAAAATAAGATAAATTTTAAAAAAATAGGAAGTAAAATAAAGGAAAAATAGAAAAAAAAAACAGGAGAGAAAGAGAGAAAGAGAGAAGGAGGGGAAGAGGGAAAGAAAAAGAGAAAGAGAGAGAAAGAAGAAAGAGAGAGAAAGAGAAAGAAGAAAGAGAGAGAAAGAGAGAGAAAGAGAGAGAGAAAGAGAAAGAGAAAGAGAAAGAGAAAGAGAGAGAGAAAGAAAGAGAGAAAGAAAGAGAGAAAGAAAGAGAGAAAGATAGAAAGAGAGAAAGAAGAGAAAGAGAGAAAGGAAAGAAAGAAAGAGAGGAAGGAAGGAAGGAAGGAGAAAGAGAGGAAGGAAGGAAGGAAGGAGAAAGAGAGGAAGGAGAAAAGAAAGAAAGAAAGAAAGAAAGAAAGAAAGAAAGAAAGAAAGAAAGAAAGAAAGAAAGAAAGAAAGAAAGAAAGAAAGAAAGAAAGGAAAAGAGAAATAAAGGGAAACAAAAAGTGGGAAGAAAAGGGGAAAAGAAAAGGGGTAAAAGAAAAGGGGAGACAAGAAAAGGGGGAAAGAAAGTGGGGGAAAGGAAGGGGAGAAAAAACAGGGACGAGAAAACAAAGAGGGGAAGAGAAAGGGAAAGCAAAAAGTAAAGAAAAAAGAGAGAGGTTAAAAAAAGAAAAAAAAATTTAAAAAAAGGCAGCAAGCAAGAAAACCTAGGGAATGGATACTTTCCCAACACCAAAAGAACAACCTCAAGTCACTTCTTTTAAAAGTCCGAGCCCTTCCTAATAAGATGCCCAACAGGCTGTGAATTATCCAGCCATAAAACTTCCACTTGCATGTGACATTTGCTGGTAGGAATAAATCAGGGCAAAGAAAAGAGGAGCCACTTTGGAGTTCAATGAGTATTATCCTAATTCTAAACGTATTAGCAGCGCTCTGAAAGCAGGACATTGTCATCCAGACAGACGGACAATGTTCATAACCAATGGTAATTTGTAGGACGCATAATTTGCTACTACCAAAATAGCACAGCATGTGGGGTTTTTTGCCCTTTTTAGTCTATAGCTGTGTCGTTTCTTTTGGCTTGTTGAAAGAAATCTGCTCTGCACACGCGGAGCAAGAGCTCAGACCTTCAGCAGCTCATAGAAAACAGGTGGCCAGGCATCAGGGGAAATACAGCCTTTTGGAAAAAGCTAATAAAATAAGCAGATGATTATAGAAAATGGAGATGAAACTGGCTTCTCTTTCCCAAACAGAAAGTCAGAGAAAAATAAGTTTAAACTAAGAAAATGCTGACTGAAAACACACCCTGCCGCCACCTCTCTGAGTTTTAACAACACCAACAGAGCTTTCACCTAAAATAAAACCAAAAAAATTAGGAAAATAATAATCATCCCCTCAGGGCTGACCATCCCCAAGCCACAAAGCTCAGCTTCCCCCAGGCTAACCTGGCTGTTGGCTTAACACCAAGCAGGCTGGGGGCTCGGGAAAGTCAGGTTAAAACAGTAAATTGCTGTCTTAAGACTTCATCCCTGCCATCCTCATCTCCCCATCAGACAACAGCACGCAGCACTTACATGAAAGTTGAAATTTGGTCAAGTCCCAATCCTTTAACTTTCCATGGGGAGAGTGTTAGGAGGTACCTCTCCTGCACGCTCCAGGACCACTCGCTTAAACTGTCGGTTATTTCGTGGTGGAGATTCACCCAAAAAAAAAAAAAAAAAAAAAAAAAGGAGAAGGGAAAAAATAAAGCAAAAACCCACCCCAGAAAAATAAATGCCTGTATCCCTAACAGAGCAGCAGGGTGGAGCCAGCACACCCTTATATTTAGCTGCAGGCAAAGCCTTAAAGTTGTAGTGCATTTATTTTCCATCAAGCACATCCATGTACAAGATAAAAACTCCCCAAACTCCTGCTATTTGCCCCATTCTGTCTTTCATGGGGCACACTGGGACTGTTATCCCTGTTTTATTTTTATTTTCTGAACTCAGTAGCCTTGGGATGTATCAGAGATTTCAACAAGCTCAGCTGAAGTTACCTCAAGCTCAAGTAAGCGCAGTTTCCCACAACCCTGGGAAAATAAATTACCAATTTATTTTTTTTTCTTTCCTTACAGTGGAAAAAGGTAGTTACCAGGCATAAATCAGACCTCATATTTAGAAAATGCTCCACGGGCCGAGCAAAGGCTGCAAATCCATCCCATCTCTACCTGCCCCAGCAGAGCAAGCCTGGGTGGCAGCCAAGGTCAAAGCCCATCTGCAGAGGGCACAATTTGCCGGGACATCCAACACAAACAGACACGGGGGAAGAAGGGAAAAAACCAGGATCTGCTCCCAAGCCCTGCCGAGGCCACATCCAGTCCCGCTTGGCCCTGCAGCTCCCTTTCATACCCTGCCAGCCCCCCGGGCGCTCCGGCAGATGCCGTGCGTGGAGCTGCAGCCTCCTCTGCCAAGGCTGGGGGACGGCAGAAGGCTGGGCCAGCTCGTAAAGAAAAACGAGCATCTGCACTTTGCCACTCGCACAGCTGCACCCTGACAGCAGGGCCTGGAGACGGGGCTGTCTGCGCTGGGGGAAAGGGAAATGAGTCCATCACGCTACTGCAGGAGCTGCCACTGACCTTCCAGGGAGCCTTCCTCGAGCTTCAGGGAATGAACTGAGAGGACTGAATAGGAAATTTCGTCTTTCTCAGCGTTTTCCTTTAAACTGTCCAGCAAAGCTGAACGAGAGGAGCATCTGAAAACCCTCAAGAGGAGAAATCAGTCATTCGTTTTCCAAGCAAGTGCCTACAGAACTTGTTTGGAGAGTCATCTCCTCATTTTCTCTTTATTCCATCAGAAGGGTTGCTCCCCCCAGCAATCCTAACCTCTGAGAGGAGGAAAATCCACAACCCACTCCATGAGGGTCTCCACATGATCCAAATGGGAACCACCACTGGGTCTTGCCTTGGACTACAACATGAAAGCATCCACCAAGCCCACGCTCTCCCATGAAATCCTGCCTCCACTTCCAGCAGTGCTCCCTGTCACTGATGCTTCAGCAGGATCAACTCCAAAGCCTGTTTTTATCATGTAACTTAAGAAAATCTGGAAAATATTTCTCCTCAGACACTCAGTGAACAGGGATTGCCATCCTTCCCACCCCTCTCCCTGGGGGACAGGGAGGTGCCCTGAATAAAGGCAAGATGCTGTTGTGGCTTTGCCCCCAACAGCATCAATCCCTACATGAGATGAGTAGGTAGGAGTGAAAACCCATTTTTCCTATCCATCTGACATTTCAAACTGAGAGGCCATCTGGGATCTTTTCTCCTCCTGCACTCTGTAACAGGAGCTGACATTTATCCAGTGGCAAAGAAGGAGCATCACCATGGACTTAACAGCATCAGATCAGCCTCTGGAATTCTGCTGCCCAACCCATCCTCAGGAACAGGCTGCCCAGAGAAATGGTTCATACCCCACACTGGGAACACTCAAAGCCAGGCTGGATGGGCATTTGATGTTGTTGAAAATGTCCCTGACCATGACAGGGGGATTGAAATTAGATGGTCTGGAAGATTCCCTCCAATGCAAACGCTTCCATGACTGTCCTCAAGGCACTCCAGAACTGTTTGCAGGAGTTCCTTAACAGAAGATCATGGAATGGTTTGGGTTGGGAACAACCATAAGGATGATCCAGTCCAACGCCCTGCCATGGGCAAGGACACCTTCCACTACCCCCGACTGCTCCAAGCCCCATGAACCTAGCCCTGGACACTTCCAGGGATGGGGCAGCCACAGCTGCTCTGGAAAACCCAGAACAATGAGCTTTTTCACCAAGTTTCACCACATCACAGTGACAGACAGGACATGGCCTGTGAGGCAGCCACACCAGATGTGATCAGAAGTTGGTAATTAACTCATGATGCACACAGCAGAGCAGCTTTTCTCGCAGCACATCCCAGCTCTGGAGGGACACCCTGAGGAAAAAACCTTACTCTGTCAATGTACAGGCATTTGGAGACACCCCAACAGCAGATCTCTTGACTGAAAAGGACATTTTTTGTTTGTTTGTTTTGAACCACTGGTTGCCAGTGCAGGACCTCACACTGGGCATCTGTCCTACCATGCAATTTGCATGACAGATGCTCTTTCGTCTTCCTAATTGTTGAAACAAAGTGGGTACTGAAAGAGGGCCTTTGAGGCTGGGAGGGGCTTCAAATATAGTCAGTGTCCAGCTAATTCTGCAGGGCAGTGTCTCCAGCTTCCTCCACCCCCTCCCTATTTATGTTACAGCCATCCAGGTCCATTTTTGCTGACTGTGTCCTTGCCCGCCCTCCCTCTGCCCTCTGCAGAATTTCATTAATCCCACTTTGCTGGCTATGGGGGGGACAAACATTCTCTTATTTTTATTTAATTCCTCCTCTCCCTCCCCAGGCTTCAAAAAACCTTCAGGGATCTCCCCCAGGTATCCACACATAACATCCCTCAGCGTGACCCAGGGAGAGGCAACATTCTGGGACCAAATGCTTCTGCTAGATCCTAAATCCTGGTACCAAACCAGCACCATTGGAGCACACTGAGCATTTGGCACCTGACTGCTGAGGACCAGGAGCCCAGCCTAGGACCAGCTGGATCTCACCATCATCACCACAGTGCAAACCTCTTCTAGGGAAAACGTAGCCCTTGAAGGCAGCAGGGTTAGGAGCCAGAGCTGCCAAAACAGAGTTCAAGTCCTGCAGTCACACTGGAGTGAGTCAGTTATGGAGGAAAGCTGGGGACAGATCTCAGCATCCTCCTCATCCGGCACCACCTTGCTCTGCACAGCACTGAAAAGATGGCTTTTCCCAGCACATGAGCTCTGGGGTGGTGCCTAAATGCTCCAAAGTACCAGCAGGAATGGCTGTGAGGAAGCCACCCAGGCTCCAGCTGCCTCCTCTCCCCACACAATCCTCCATCAGCAGAGACACGCTCCAAGGAGTTCGTCAAAAAGGGAATTGGAAAGAATAACATGCTCAACTCTTATTTACCTGGGTGGGAGTTCGGCACTTCATGCCATCAGTCCTCTCAGAAATTCCAGCTTAACTGCTACAATGAAAAGGAAATATTTTTCTACACTGGGGTTATTAGATGTTGCCATAGTGGCGTGCGTGGGTGTGCACTTCGATATTAGCTAAAGGCCCAGATCTGCAAAGATGCACATAAATCACTTGACTGCCATGAAAACAGCAAGAACAGTCATAAAATGACCCGAGTGCAGAGACCAGATCCACCCAGACAACTTCAGTGTGTGCTGCCGAGGCGTAAAAGAGGGAGAGAGATAAAGACGTATAAAATTTTTATTTCACCTCATGATGTTTCTGCACCAAGTATGTTTTTCTGTGCTGATGCAACACTTACTAAACTCTCCTTGACTCCTCACAGCTGTTATGGAGGGATGTGGATGGTGGCTGGGGCTCCCCACGCTCAGCCTGGTGCCCCTGTCTCTCCTCAGGGCAACAGCAGGGATCTGACCACTCACTCCAACAACTGTGATGTGCCTTTCCCAACCCGTTCTCTCTTCTTTGCCCCTTCTCTCACCCCCTCAAATAGCTGCAAAACAAATCAGCAAAGAGGTGGGGCTGGTCGTGGAGACCAGGGGTTTAAGCAATGGTAAAATAGGAGGCACAAACACATCTTTTCATGGGATGGAGTGGCTGGGGAGGAGGGAAGAGGCTTTGCTGAGAGATTTGAAGGCTGCCCACCCCTCACTTTCCACCCTTGGGCTCTGTCACTGCAACCTGGTCTAGTGGAAGGTGTCCCTATCCATAACAGGGGCATGGAACTAGGTGATCCTTAAGATCCCTTCCCACATAAACTATTGCAGGATTCTAGGATGGCTGGAGAAGACTTTGGGAACCGCTGCAGGGAGGGAGTTCTTGACCCTCTCTGTGCCACTGCCCAACTTCCATGGCAGCCCTGGGGACCTGTGGCTCAGCCCACGTGTCCTGCAGCACTCAGCTGACAGGGGTCTGCAGGCACACAGACAAACTCCCACCCATCAGCACTTACACACGGGCTCCGTGCCAGCCACACGGCACACAGCAAGATTGTCACCAGCACATGGTATCTCATTTGGCACAAAATCCCTCCACATAAAGCAAATGTGTAAAAAAAAAAAGATTTGAACCACAGCATCCCAGGCCAGCTCCCTGCTGCAGCTGCTCTGGCACCAACAGCCCTCACAATAAAAGCTTCTGTGTCCTGGTTTTATATTTTTCCTAAAGTGATGCTGGCTTATCTACTCTCTCCCACCCTACAAAGCTACACCTTACACTCATCCCCTCTGACTGCCTCCATAGCTCCTCCATGTGCTCTTTATGCAGGGACAATTAAGCTCTGCTCAACTTTTCCATTAACCCAAGCAGCCCTTAGTCATGTCTAACGAACTCACAAGTTGCTGTGCTTTTTAATTGGATCCAAGACTCGCGTCTGTCCTCTCAGACACATGCAAAAGGTCCAGTCCCTCAGTGCCTCGCAGTCAAACACCAGAGAGGCTGCTCCCTGTCCCTGCTCTGCGGAAGCTGGATGACTACATGAGATGCCAGACAGCTCGGAATTAGGTCCAGGATTTATCCCAGAAGTGTCTGGCTGCATAGAGATTGCAGGCACCCTCAGGATTAATTTGTTTAAAAGCATCCACCCATCTGCAGCTGGGTGGCAACTGCGTGGCGTGGCTCTACCATCACTGGTGTGTCTTGCACCACTGCAGATGTTTCCTCACTCGAGTCATCAGGGTCTCTGGCAAGCTATTTATTCTGAAGAAATCTAGGCACTTCAAATTATTCCTAGTCCTCCAACAAACCTGACCCTTACCCACTTCAAGGTTCAAGAATTACTGATGGGACAGAGAAAGAGGCAGGTCTCTGATTTGTTTCCTTGAGAAGCCAGATGAAAAATGTTACATGCAAACATGGCTTCAATCAATTAATTGATCATGCAATCAGTGCAAACATGGAAAAGTATGGTGCTAGCAGGCTTTGGGAGATTTAGAATCATAGAATCAGAGAATTGTCTGGGTTGGAAGGAACCTTAAAGCTAACAACCCTCATTCCACCCCTTTGTCCATTCCCTTTGTCACTTAAGGCACCAAAATAATCATCAGGGGAAAAGTTAATCAAGACCAATCAAGGCAAAGCCACCAAGCTGAGCTCCCTGAAGCATCTGGTGAGAGGAGAAGTGCTCACCCATTATTTTACTGTCTCAGGCTACCTGCAGACTCAGGGAGGTGCTGCTACGCTTGGATTCATGGAGATAATTTTGCAGTCACAGTCGTTAGGGATTCATTTAGAGCTTGCCTTTGTAAACCAGAGAGCTTAATAAAAAAAATGCATGCAAGTCTCTGCACCTACAATTTTCAGTACATCACCTGCCCAGGGCATCATCTCCACTCTAGTTTCAAAGGGAGGCATGATGATAGGAATATATGAACCTCATAAAGTCTGCATGAAAACAAGGGACCTCATCAAGTGAGAGCAACTAAGTGACACCACTACATGGAAAGCTGCAATGGGAGCCTGACACCTGACAACACCAGGCAGGACCCCTCTCCTGAGAGCTGCTACCAGCCCAGCACCCTGCCCAGTATGTCCCACACGGTATGAATCACCAGCCCAGAGCTTCAAAGGATTTGCTCCTTCGTGCACTGAACCCCATGTCCATGAGGATGCTTTACAGGAGGTTGCCCCAGTCTCATCCTCAGCCAGCAGAGCACAATCCAGCCCTTCATTAATGACCTGAGGCTGCATGGGAAACATCAGGGCATGAACTAGAATAAAGTCAGAGGGAGATGGCAAAGTAGAGGTGACCAGCAGGTGTTGCACCACACAACCTGCCCAAACACATCTGGAACAAAGAGATTCAAAACCCTGAATCTTCCCCGCCCTTCCTCTGCCTTACCCCACTCTGATCCTCTCTCCCTTGGTCTCTCTCCAGTCTGCAGCATGTGGTGACTGTAATTATGGTTCACCTCACTGCTGCACAGCCACACCACCTCCAGGTACTTAACTTCTTTTAATCTTGCTTCATGTTTCAGTCCCTACAGCCCACTCGTGATGTCTGCTACTCTTCTTCCAACACCCTCAATTCATCAATAGCCATGTCAGGCTTTGACCTCCAATTTTCTAACTGCTCAGTTAAACCACTCTGCCACTGGCCCCGCTCCTGCCTTTGTTAAAAACGAGGGGGGAGCCTCATTTGCTTTCTTATTTGATCATCACTTCACTTCTGTGGCGTGCACTCTGTTTCCCCGTCTTGAAAACCCATCAACCAGCCCCATTCCAGACTGGTGCTGGGGCTGTTGTTACCTTTAATGAGAGGAAATTATGGTTAATGCCTAATTTTAATTTTTCCCTCTCCTTTAATTTTTTTTCAATAGCTTTCCCAGAAAAAGCAGCTTTGGCAGAGTGCTGCCACCTGAATGCTAATGAACGCCGAAGGGACCCGACGTGTCTGCCTCCCTGCCAGACATCAAATTGATTTTCAAATTGCTTTGATGACATAAGGTGGTTTCACAGTTTGGACCTGTGTGATTACCTGAGCATTTATCTCAGTGGGCTCTTCCACTTACCTGCTTTAAAATAACCCAGGCTGCTGGATTGGACCTTTGTGATGGAGGTTATCGCCCCCCAGGCTGAGGCCAGATCACGGAAGCCCGGTCTGAATTTGGATAATTTGGATATGCCTGAGCAACAGCAAATGAGTGTGGAGGCCAGTCTGCAGCTGAGCATCAACTAAATCTTTAGCCTTCCAGTTCTGGAGGACAAAGAATACCCCAAAGAAGGTGGCTGTCCCATCCCTGGAAACATTCAAGTCCCGGTGGGATGAGGCTCTGAGCATCCTTGTCTAATGGAATATGTTCCTGCCCATTACAAGCACACTAGATGGCCTTCATAAACCAAACCATTTTATGATTCCAAAATATAAATTTGGTTCAGCGCTAGGAAAGAGTTTTGGCTGTCTAATGAAATTAAAAAATGAATTTCACTTGCGGAATTTCAACTGTTGTGCGTGAGCCAGGACAGCATCTGACTTACTGGCTGATGTTCACTCCTGGGCCAAAAGCATGAGGATGAGGAAGGAAGGACAATCAGGGAGCTAGAGGATGCTCTGAGAAGACAGGAGCTCCCCATGGAGACATTGCAGAGCTCAGGCACACTCATCTCTCCTTCCAAAACACTCACCCTCTGAGTGGATGCTGGATGGGAAGGAGGTGTGGCTGACAGAAGGAAAACATGATACAGGGGTGGCTGAGACTCTCCTCCACGAGCAAACACCCAAGCCCAGAAGGAGAGGAGCAGTACCTGCCAAAGGGAAACCTGAGCATCACATGGTGCCAGGCGGCAGTTTCAAGCCCATGGGAAAAGGCAGCAAAGCAAGGCCATCAAAATCACAACCTTGCCCCATTTTTAGGACAGGTGAACACGCAGGATTCCACTGAGCCTCGGTCTACTGCCTGCTGAGCAGAGACCAGGTCATTGATTCTGCCCAGGCCAGAGGGATGCAAGACAGCCACTGTGCCAGCTGGCATTAGGACTCAACTGAGATAAAGGCATAAACTGCTGCAGGCTGAACTCAGCCTCCAGATCAACATGGATCAGAGACTGGATTAAGGGGGAGTGAAGGGAAATACAAACCACTCGCATTAACCTGTGGGTAACATCAGCAGTGACCCCAAAGGTAGTATTTCTTTTATTCCCACGCACGGCTGTGTCTCGGTACGCACAACAGCTGGAATGCAAGGGGCTGGAGTGCAATTTATGGAGTGCTTTGTGATGACAAGGGATGAGGGGAACAGCAGGACAGTATTTATTATTACTATTTTACATTAAAAGGAGCACAGCTCATCGGTGGTTTACATTTCTGGGGCACCTTTCATCTCAAAAGATAACAGAAGCATCCTGCTAACAAGGGACAGGGGGTGGGTGAGCCAAAGTCTCACCACTGGATCTATCCAGGCTAATAAATATATACATACATACATACATATATATATATATATATATATATATATATATAAAAACCATATATATAACATATATATTAGGGACTAGAGAAATTCAAATTACCGCCTTTGAGTGCAGCCATTTACAGAATCACAAAAACACCATTCTCCCCAGACCTAGGGAGTGAACCCTTGCTGTGCCCACATGAAGATGCAATCAGCACTTAGCAGCATTTCTCTTCCTGCTTTGTATTGCCACACATGCACTCACCATTTGCACTGTATAAAGAAAAAAATAAATCACAGGCACCCTAAATAGGCTCTAGGGTGAGTTGTTGTTTTTTTTTTTTTCCCTTCAGCCAGACAAGCATTTGCTCCTTTGGCACAGATCCTGCTTGGTTTGGAGAAGGATAACTGAGGCACAGGTTGCAAGAGCAAGCCCTGACCATCCTGAAGACACTGCTTGGTGCACAAGCTGATGGATGGGAGATCTCAGAGTCCATAAGGGCTTCACACCTGCCTGTGGGTGTGTGGGTGGGAAATGCTCTTAACCAGATTTATTTGGTTTACGTGGCCAGGCTTTTTTAGTTGCAGGGTTGGCTTCTGTGAGGAGCTGCCAGAAGCTTCCCCCATGTCCAGCAGAGCCAACACCAGCCAGCTCCAGGACAGACCCCAACGCCAAGCCCATCAGGAATGATGGTGATGCCTCTGTGATAACAGATTTAAGAAGAAAAAAAGTTGTTGCCCAGTTTTAATTGTGAGCACAGAAGAGCAGGGGTGAGAACAAGTGAGAGGAACAACTCTGCAGACACAAAGGGCAGTGGAGAAGGAGGGGCAGGAGCTGCTCCAGGTGCCAGAGCTGAGATTCCCCTGCAGCCCATGGAGGGCACCAGGGTTGCAGAGATGCACCTGCAGCCCCTGGAGGAGCCCACAGCAGAGCAGGGGATGCCTGAGAGAGGCTGTGACCCTGCTGAAAGCCCATGGAGAGGGAAGCACATGCTGGGGCAGGGAAGGACTCCATCTCCTCTCCCTGAGCAGCAGCAGGACCATCAAGTGATGAACTGACCATAACCCTCATTCCCTGTCTCCTTGTGCCACTGGGGGAGGAGGGAGGGGTGGAAGGAAAGTGTTTTAAGGTCTGTTTTTACTTCTCATTATTCTGCTCTGATTTTGTTGTTAATAAATTCAAATAATATCCCATGCTGAATCTGTTTTAACCACAGTGGTGTTTGGTGAGGGATCTCTCATGGGTCTTACCTCAACTAATGAATTCTTCATTGTATTTTCTCTGCCCAGTCCAGCTGTGGAGGGGAGTGAGAGAGCTGCTTGGATGGGTGCCTGAAATCCAGCCAGGTCATCCCACTACACCAGAGGATATCTGAAGAGATATTGCCAGCAGATCAAGGGAGAGGACTTTTCCCTCTTCTCTGGTACGACCCCATCTAGAGTCCCACATAGAGCTCTGGGGTCCTCAGCACAGGAGAGATCAGGACCTGCTGGAGCCAGTGCAGAGGAGGGCACGGAGATGCTGCCAGGGCTGGAGCCCCTCTGCTCTGGAGCCAGCCTGGCACAGCTGGGGCTGCTCACCTGCACAAGAGAAGGCTCCAGGGACACCTCAGAGCCCCTGCCAGGGCCTCCAGGGGCTCCAGGAGAGCTGCACAGGCACTGGGCACAAGGCATGGAGGGACAGCAGCCAGGGAATGGCTTCCCAGGGCCAGAGGGCAGGCACAGATGGGATATTGGGAATGAGGAATTGCTGGCTGGGAGGGTGGGCAGGCCCTGGCCCAGGGTGCCCAGAGCAGCTGTGGCTGTCCCTGGATCCCTGGCAGAGTCCAAGGCCAGGCTGGACAGGGCTTGGAGAAACCTGGGACAGTAGTGGAAGGTGTCCCTGCCCATGGCAGGAGATGGGACAATATGGGCTTTAAGCTTTGGATCCCTTCCAATTTAAATCATTGGAGGGTTCTGTTATTCTCTCCCCACTGTTCAAGGTGGGAACATGTTCACCAACACAGTTGCAAACCCTGGTGCAGGAGGGACCTGCACAAAGTAGCCCAAGGGTGACAATTCAGCCTTGTTTTAGCATTAGGGCCACAGCAGCTAAAGCAAAACAACAGCCACCATGTAGAGCAGGAATACTTTTACACCATCAGCTACCCAAAACACTTCCAGAGCCCATCCAAAGTTTGCCACTGTCACAGAAAATGAATTTTACCTTGCACCCTCTAGCAAAGAGAGCTGCAGGTTGCCTTTTCCAGACACAGCTGCTTGCAGTATGAGTAACAGAAAATGTGTTTTCCCCACATATGGGCAACCATCTGAAAGCCCTGTTATACCAACCTGATGGCAGAACCAAACAAATGTTTGGTGACATTTCCCTATTGCTGTCTCGCAGTTAAATAAGCTTTAAAAAAAATCCCTTGCTTTGGTGCTGGCTAATTCTATTTTAACAGCATGAAAATCCTTCAGAGCTCAGCAGCAGAGACTGAAGCAAACCAGGTAAAAGTAACAGGGGAAGAGAAATGTAAACCCGAGCATCTCCCCTCTCCTCCAGAGAACAGCAGTGCCTTGCTGTTAGCAATTAAATAAACAAAAGCTACGAGGCTGCTGCCATCCCCCTGCACACAGCTCTTCCCAAACCTCGGATGTGGATGACAGCTACTGGATCCACACTGTGCAAAATGTTTCTCCAGAGGTTTGCGACCTCCATCTCGCCCGCCACGGCGTTGACAGCTCCCAGTCGCCAGTGGGCAAGGGAAATCTCCGGCAATTCCAGAGGGATCACTCACCCCTCCACACGTCCCAGCTCTCTCTGCCTCCCCCACCACCACACACTTGCTTTTGGGCTGCATTTGGAAGCTTAGCCTGTTAATTAGGGTAAAGGAAGTCAGCATTTCCAGTCCTGACCTCCAGTGTCCTCAGCTCCTTGGTTTGGTGGTGCTGCCGCTGCAGAAAGCCTGACAGTGTTTGGGCAGGACAGGGCTGCTCTATGCCCCGTGGGAGCAAATGATAACACAGCAGAGAATTACAGCCCCCAGACTGCCGAGGGATGGCTCAAACAGGGGAGCAAGGTGCAAAGGACTTCATGCTCTGGTCTGAAAAATCAGCAGCTTTTTCAGAGTAATTACTGGATAACCCTGTGATTTCTTTTCTTCCCCAATTTCATCTTTTTCCTGCCTATTGAATATTGCACAGTTTCCTCCAGAACACAGAATAAAATTAGTTGAGACTCACTGCGATGGGAAACTCTTTTTTCATACCAATTCTTCAGACCCAGGGGAACGACTACAGTGGAAAGGAGCTGAAGACAAAACCGAGCTGGGGGCTGATCCTCAAAGACCAATTAAGCCTCTGGCATCCTTCATTTTGATGATGCTCCTCCCTGGGCTCCAGCAGGCAGCATGATGCATCTCCTGCCCAAAATGCTAAGGAAAGAACACACATTACTGCCTGCAAAGAGGGTACATCAAGATCAATGGCTCACTGCAGACCCCAGCGTGAGCATGATGTCACTCCACCTCCAGACGCGTGGTAACAAGCCCTACAAAGGAAAACATCTTGCATCACCCAGATGTCTGTTGAACTTACCCTCCAAAATAAAAAGGGCCACTGACCTGAAAAAATCACACACTTTGCTTTTAGGAGGGTGGGAAGATAGCACTGACAGAGAATGGGCAGTGCAGCAGCCCAGGATAGGAAAATCATAGCATGGTTTGGGTTGGAAGGGACCAGGCAGTGCCGCCCCCTGCCATGGGCAGGGACACCTTCCACTACCCCAGGCTGCTCCAAGCCACATCCAGCCTGGCCTTGGACACTGCCAGGGATGGGGAATCCACCACCTCACTCTGCTGGGTGGGTTCAGTCAGGACAATGCTCCCCTAGCTGTGGTGCCAACTCCCCAAGGTGTGTCCTCCAGCCCTGGAATGATGCCGCAGTAACTCCTGCCAGTGGATTCATCAGGCCCTCACCTGTTTTTCTGTGGGGCCTAGTTTGGCCAGCAAGGGCTGGGATGCTGTCCTGGGCACCATGGGCAGCCCCACAGCTCTGCCATGAAATTCTGAATTTAGCATCACAACACATAATGGGCTGTTTATTCCTGCACGAGTTTTCTCCCAGTGATTTTCACAAATTCCAAACCAGAGTGTTCCAGGAGCTGGAAGAGGTGAATAATTTTTTTTTTTTTAATCTAATTAAATGTCCTACTTGTATTAAAAGTAGAAGGAAAATATCTTGAATCAATGGGAAACAGATCTGGGGGGAAGTGAAAGAGATTAGGCGCCACAGAAAATAAATAAAAGCTTGCCACCCCTCCAAATTTTGTTTGAATCAGAACTAAATTACTTAGTCCACTACCATCAAGACTTGTTTAATCTTTCCTCCTTCTAACTGTTAACTGTAATTCCCAAACAAAAAGTTGAAAAGCTTCATTGAGAAGCTGTCAAAAAGAAAATGTTTTGGCATTTCCAAAATGACACATTTTATTCTGACATTTCACTTGAAATGCCTGGACATTAAAAATAAATTAGCTCCCCCTGGGGATTTTCAACATATCCAGTTGCCAAATTCAATTTAAGCTTATGAATAGTCCAGGCTTTCTGAAATCCAACTTTTGAATTCACAGAATCCCAGAATGGTTTAGATTGGAATAAGGCCTAAAACTCATCCCATCCCACCCCTTGCCATGGGCAGGGACCCCTTCCACCATCCCAGGCTGCTCCATGCTCTTCCAACCTGGCCTTGGACACTTCCAGGGATCCAGGGGCAGCCACAGCTGCTCTGGGCAACCTGTGCCAGGGCTTTACCACACTCAGACGATGAAATTTCTTTCTAATATCCAGTCTAAATCTACTTTAATTAAATTACACTGGAAGTTCAGTTCAGTTTTGGTCCAGACAGTGACGCTGATACCCAAAACTTGATCTCCAGCCAACATCTCAGAATTATTTACACCTTATGAAAATATTATATATGAAGAGAATGAGTTAGCCTATGACCCAACAATAGCCTCTCAAATTATTTTAACATGTGTTTTTCTCCTAATATACTGCTGTCATTCATGGGGATTAATAGTTGTTATTAATCACCTCATTTGAAGGCACTGGAGAAAACCCCCCATGCACAAGCCAGAGGGAACATTATTTATCTGCTATCACCAACACATAATAAAAACAATTTCTGAGTAGATCTCACCTCTCATACACAGATGACCATGTCATGGCTTGAGTGATTTGCAAGGCTTTGGAGGCATGACAAAACCAGCCAGCAATGACAACCAAGGGTATCGTCTCACAGCCCCTCCTCAGATGAGTAATACTCATGCAGATAAGCACATCCATCAGCCTGAGGCCTTAGTGAAGACTCCTGGGGACACCACAGTGGTCACAGCCCTTCTGGCCTTCCAAGAGACTGCTGGTGGCACTCAGCAGGGACCCCAGAGCAGGAACCTGGCTGTCCAGCCTGGTGGAGCTGTCCTACAGCTGTGTTTCCAGAAGATGTCACACAGAATCACAGAAGAGTTTGGGTTGAAAGGGTCTTTAAAGATCATTTTGTTCCAATGCCAACCACCAAGGGAAAGATATCCACTATCCCAGGTTGCTCCAGGCCTCACCCAGCTGGGCCTTGAACCCTTCCAGGGATGGAGCAGCCACAGCTTCTCTGGGAGACCTGTGCCAGGGCCCCACCACCCTCCCAGCCAAGAATTCCTTCCCAATACCTATTCTAAATCTCTCCTCTTTCAGTTTAAAACTAAAACCATTTCCCCTGGTCACACCCAGTGTGGTCCCAATCCCGCTTGGACAGGCAATGGCTGAGGGAAACTTGCACCACTAGGCCCAAATCCATCACCATGCTGGTCTGACCTCGCTGGGTGACTGAGGGACCAAAGCCAGTTTAGGCCAGGAGAACCTGCCCCCAGCAGGTTCCACTTTTCCCAACAAGCAAGAACCTGCCCCCAGCAGGTTCCACTTTTTCCAGCCACCAGCAAGGCACCAACTTTTTCCAACAGCAAGAAATCTCAACATAGGATCAGCTGTGGAGACTCTAGGGGGATGCCTTCCCTGTTTTAACTTATCAACACTGCAGTTTACTCATATTGAAAGCATTTAGCACCAAAGACAGACCTGAGAATGGGACAGACAACAAACTTCCACTCTCCTGGATGTCTATAATATCAGGTCTAAACCAAAATATCCTTGCACTCTCCTGAGGAAGGCTACAGTGGGGTCTGAAATGTCGACTCTGCTCCAGCACCAGCTTCACATTGAACTGCACACTTAAGAAAAACTTACATGTTTATACACCTTGCTTGCACAGCACGGTGCTTGTAGGCTAGAGGCTCGAGTTCCTTCTTCTGATTCACTCCTTGAGTGAGTCAAACTATTTATTTGAACTCAAATCCACATGAGGTGCAGAACAGCTCAGGCTTCGGCTCGGTGCCAGCTGCACTCCCATTGTCCAGCATATAAAAGCAGGTATCCTGGCACGGACACAGGAGGTATGAAATACAGAAGATGACAAAACACTGCTTTTGTAAGACACCTGCAGAAAAAAGAACTAATGCAACAGAAAAAAAAAGGCAAAAAAGAAAACAGAAAGATCTATATTTTGCTTTTCTCTCCTGTTGTCCTTTCTCTGGATCCTTTTACCTCTTGCCTTTTTTTGAGGTTAGGGACTGAAGAACCAGCCTCTTCACATTCAGCCTTTTCTCCATTCCCCACACACTGCTGTATTTAATCCATGCCCTGAAGCTCAGCCAACATCCCTTATTAAATGAAGTTGGCTCCTCATCTGCTGAACTACAAAAAAAAATTAAAAAGCAATCTTATGAGAAATACAGGGCTTCTGGGAATCCTAAAATGATTTGTGTTGGAAGGGACCTTAAAGCTCATCCAGTTCCACCCCCTGCCATGGGCAGGAACACCTTCCACTATCCCAGGTTGCTCCAAGCCCCATTCAGCCTGGCCTTGGACACTTCCAGGGATCTGGGGACAGCCACAGCTGCTCTGGGCACCCTGTTTCAGGGTTTCCCCACCCTCACAGCCAAGAATTCCTTCCCAATATCTAATGTGAACCTGCCTTCTGTCAGTTTAATATTCCTAAGGAGGCTGCTCCTTTTCTCTGGACTCCTAAACTAAAAACACTGTTGGTATAAATTCAGATTGCACTTTTCACCAACTGGAATCCTCCAGCTGAAAACCAAGCTCGTGAAGGAAATCCCTTTAAGCACGCCAGGTGTGTTGGTACTGGACTGTGTTAGTACACTGCACTAAGGTGGCATATCCAAGGCTTGACACACATGCACTCTTCCAAGCAAGATGCACTAAAGGTTCCTTGACTCTTCTCTGCAAAGAAGAAGCCCTGGCCTTGTTGATTGGCACAGCAGATAATTCCAGTAACTACGCTGCTCATGTAGAAGTTCTCTGTCATTCCAGGTGAGTGGAGTATCCCCTGCATCCTACTGCACCAGGGGATTTCTCCCACCAATCCCACATCCAGAAACACCCCAGGCATGAGCAGTGGCTCACCTAAAGGAGCAATGGCAAGGAGGAGCACCAGGCTCTGGAAAAAGGGTGCTGGATAGATGTTTTGACATTTAAGGAATGACACAAATGTACTTTCTCTCAAGCAGTATCTGATGAGCTCTGCTCAAGACCACATGCAAGGAGCAACAGCCCCTGGAGTACAGTAGAGTACAAATGGTCTCTAACAGAGTATTTGGCTGTTACATCAGTATTAATCCCCTCAGCAGCTAAATTCTGGGAGGCTCATGAAATCTCTCTCTTTTCCCCGCTGTACCAGTGAAAGGTCTTCAGCAATTTCCATCCAAACAACTGTCCTTTGTGAATAACAGGACCATTCATGGAGTATAATTTTATGACCTCATTCAAGCAATTTTAGCCAAATTGTGCTTCCTCTCTTGAAGAGCTGCCTTTGGTGAGGAGAGATTGTTCACAACCACAGAAGCAGCAAAAATACATTCTTAACTTCCACAACTTCCACAACCTGGTCTTTTTTTTTTTTTTTGGTCATTTATTTCCAAAATACCTGCTGTCTGTCAGCATGATGCTTCTCCTCTGACAGAGCCTATAACCATCACTCAAAGATCATGGCATCTCAGAAACGTTCAGGGGAAAACGAGAGAAAAAACTCCCTGGGTACATAACTGAAGTTTTCATTTGAGGATATGGGGTGGATTAACTGAAAGAAAATTAAATCAGCTCTAAGGTCTCAGCTCTCTGCTGATACAAGCAGGTGTAAATTCCAACACAGAGCCAAAGCCACATCCACACCCATCTCTCTGAAAGCAGCAGGATTATCACTGCAGGAAATAACCTCACAGAATGGTTTGGGTTGGAAGGGACCTTAAAGCTCATCCATTCCCCCTCCTGCCATGGGCAGGGACACCTTCCACTACCCCACGCTGCTCCAAGCCCCATCCAACCTGGCCTTGGATGCTTCCAGGGATCCAGGGGCAGTCCAAGCTTTTCTGGGAAGCCCATACCAATGTCTAAGTGCATATTAGGATGCAGGGAAGACTGCTCTAATCACTAGGCTGACAAGGGACAAAATATCCTTTAAAATTAAGGTGGGACAGGTCTAGGGTGGTTTGATAGGAAAATGAAGAAATAGCTATCCTGGATCTATGCCCCATTGCTTCCCCAGTGTTCTCTCATATTTGCATCCCTCTGCCTGTCTCCTCTCACGTGGTGAACTCTCCAGAAACTCTCCAGGATTTTCTTTCCACGCTGATAGCATCCTGCATTCTCTCCTGGAGATGCAGCCGGGAATCCCACCTACTGCCAGGACCTATCTACAGAGAAGAGGCTTTTATCTCCTTTAAAACCAACCTTTTATCTCCTTTCCATCCCCAAATTTAACACCAGGCTTTGCTTTACACCAAGATCTGTATCTTAAGTCATTCCATGTCATCCCGTTCCACTTACCACAAACACTGTCATAATGAAAGCATAAAAAAGAAGGGAGAAATAGAAAAGGAGAGATCCCCCCAGCACGTATCTGTGAAAGGAACCATTCATGTGCCTGTAGACAAGCAGAAAAGAATCCACCAGCTGAAGAAGGGACACCAAAATGGCAGCATGAGGGAGTTTTAAGAACAAAAAGGAGAGGAAAAACGGCCAGAATACAAGAAACCACTTTCCAAGCTACTGAAGACAGAATAAAACACAAGAATAGCTTCTTCTCTGGCCTCTGCCTGCAGCAGGCCAGCAACAGACTTGAACAAAACCCTGGTTGCATTCCAGGTCTGATGCATTTAAGGAAGATGTGTGCTGTCCCTAAAAGACCCTGGCACTCCAGGCACAGCACACACTGCCACAGACACCCTTTGGCTCTCACAGTTACTAAATTTACTAAAAAGCCAAAGCAAAACTGCATTTCCCAGCAATAAAACCCCCTCTCTGATGGCATCACTGGAGATCCCACTTGTGCATTAATTCAGAGGCTGCCCATTACCTATTAATTAGAGGACACTATTATGCAAATAATGACAATTAATTAAATCTTCACTTATTAATCTAATACAGTCTCTTCTTTGCTGGTCTCAAATACACCCCAGGTAAGCAGCTACAATTTTTTAACTATAAAAGTGGCAGTCTATGGGCTGACACTTCTTTAAAGAATGTCTTTAATATCAAAACAAAGTATTGCACATCTCCTGAGTGCAACTGCAATAATGAGATGTTAAACCAAATCTCTCCCAGCCTGCTGGGCTGAGGGAGAGGGGATGTTTCCTTCCCAAAAACCTCATCCTTCTCCTAGGAGACTGCTTCTCCTCACTGAGCATATTGGGGCATACACAGTCCTAGCTTGATATTTCTCTGGCTGTCATCCAAATCAGCTTTATGGGAAACACAGAGCTCCTGGGAATCACAGAATCCTAAAATTACAGGTTGGAAGGGATCTTTAAAAGTCACCTAGTCCAACATCCCTGCCATGGGCAGGGACATCTTCAACTACATCAGGTTCAGAGTCCTGCCTGTACTGGTCTTGAATATTTTCAAAGACGGGGCAACACTTCTCCAGGCAGCACAATAAGGGAAGCACCATTGCATCCCTCTTCCTCCTCCCCCAACAGCCACATCTTTGCACTGCTGAAGCACCCTGTGCTGCTGGGAGAAGGTGCCTCCTGAACCACAGCTTCCTCCTGAGATGCACCACCTCCTCTGACTGCCACGTGTCTTGTGGTGCTCATGTGTGTGCTCTGCGCCACACCTCAGACCTGCAACGTGACCCCAGACAGTTTTCAAGAGTCACACTTAATATCACCGTGGCAAATCACCCTCTGGCTCATGTTTTACCCCGTGCATTTCTTTTTCCTACCAGATAGGGCCCTCTTTTTTTCCCAGGCTGTGTGTGCAGAGCCAGGGCACGGCAGGCAGGGCTGGGAGAGCTCTTCCTCACCGATGTCATCGTCTGCCAGCGTGAGGGATGGGGGTGCCTTGTTCTGCAGCTCCTGTTGTGACTCAGAACAACTTGGGAATCACACTTGGAATAAGTGATTAAAAACCCTGACTTACTCCTCCATTACCACGCAGGGGCAACGCTCCCAGCAGCACCGATCAGAGCTGTGCCCTTCCAAATGAGAGCAAAATGAGGAGAAATGGGAGCTCCTACTCCTCCAGACTGTTCCCTGGCTATGTGGAGGTGGAAATAAGGGCTTGGAAAGCCCTCAGAAGGGAATCACCAGCATGCATTTCATCACTCTCTGAACCCCAGCAAAAGTCACCTCCTTGAAGAAACACTTCTCCAAGATGCCAGCCTCCTCCAGGCCAGTAACTGCGGGCAGTAGCTCTTTGGAAAAAACAAAGGCACTGCATTCATTTTGAAATGCAGGTGCCCAGACCCTCAATCATATGTTATATCTATCTCAAACATTAAAATAAGCAGCTTGGATTTTCTTGGTAGGGAGGCAATCCTGGTGGGAAGAAGGAAACAGGATTTCAGAGGAGGAAACGCAGAGCAAAGGAAGGGTTTGAAGGGGAAGGGAGGAGGCCCCTTGACTAGAAGCAAAAAACTACAGCAAAATAAACTTGCTCAGATGGTCTCCTGGGGATTTGTGGCCTGAAATTCCAGCCACCTCCACCCACGGACAAGAAAAGAGCTGGGGCAGCAGAGACCTGGAAGATCCACCCTCGGCAGTCTGTGATCAGGGGCATCAGCTGGCTCTACAAATCTCAGTCACAAGGAGTATCTTGGCCAATTCCCCTCTATTTTTTCTGAAAATCTCCATGCTGTTGCAGCCCCATATTCCCAGGTGATTCATAAACCTCCCAGAGCTTGGGAGAAAAGTACTGTCTCTGCCTTCCCCAGGTGGAAATAGGAGCTCAGGAATTCAATTAGCATGTAAGAATGCTCAAGCCTATGTGCTTGAGTCTCCCACATGGAATTAACTTATGGGCTTCACAGCTGAGGACCAGGTAAACAAGAGATTCCAGCCCTTTATTTAGGTACCCACCAAAATCAATTTCATGTAACTCAGCCTAGAGTGGCGTGGTCAAGGTCATGCATGGAGCCTGAGCAGAAATTAATTGTGAAGAACCCAAAGATTTAAAAGGGAGAATAAAAGCCCTCTCCTTCCCAGATCTGAATTACTTTGCATTAACCCAAGCCTGTTCTGTGCTGAAGCATCAACCCACCCATCAACCCACCCATGGAGCAGCTGGACCTCAAGGCTTGCCCTTTGCTCATCAGCAGAAACGTGGCCCAGCACAACATTCAGCTCCAGCCTCCTGGCAGAACAGACTGAGCTGCATGCTCCTGCCTTGGGTGCCAATTCCATAGCCCAAGTCCTCTCCTTCTGGAGCCATTCCCACCTCCCACCAGCTACACTGTACACAGTGATGATACCACATCCCTGGGATCACAGAATCCCAGAAGAATTCAGGCTGGAAAAGAGCTCACAGACCATCCAGTCCAACCTGTGCCTGACCCCCACATTGTCACCAGAGCACTCAGCGTCACACCTAGGCATTCCTTGGACACCTCCAGGGATGGGGAGTCCAACACCTTGCTGGGCAGTCCCTCCCAATGTCTGACCATCATTTTCATGAAGATGGGCACTCCTTGGCCAGTTAGGTTAACTGGATGTCCAGCAGTCTAAGGCTCCCCATCTCCTTTTCACTGCCCCAAAACTCCTTCATTTACCTCTTCTGTTCCAGGTGATTGTCACACCCATGCCAATCCATCACTGCTTTCTATAAAGTCTACAAGGATCAAACTTTGGGGCTCCTTGTATTTGAAAGGAAAGGGGAAAAATCCAAGCCATTTGCTATTTTGAATTCAGTATTTTGTGCAAGTTTTTTGAGGCAACTATCTAAAAGTCTGGAAAATTAGTGTAAGTCAGGATCATTTCACTGCAGACCTTAACATCCTCCACCTCCTTAAGGACAGAGACATCAGAAGAACCACAGATACTGGTTTGGGCATTGCCTGAATGTTGTATCCTTACAATTCCCTCACCAGATTACAGAGAGGTCCACAGACCTTGCCAGGAGGGCATATTGTCTGTCATGCTAGGCCAGCTGCTACTGCTTCACTTGCAACATCAAAAGCAGTCCCTGCCCTGGAAAAGGAGAGAGATGCTCCACAAGCAAGGCAGTGGAAACACAAAACCTGGAGTGACCTGTTGTGGTCACACAAACAGGCAGTGGCCAAAGGAGGGAAACACCCCAGTGTCCCCCCCAGGGAACTCTCACCTCCTCGGATGAATTACAGCCCTCAACATCAACTTTCTGCCATTTGTCCTCACCTTACCTCTTCCCACAAGCTGAGCTGTCTGTAGTTACCTGCTCTGCATCAAGTGTGGAGATCAGCAGCACTCCCAGGTGTGAGAGCTGACTGATGCCAGGATCCAGGAGGAATCAGAGACAGGTTAGAGGTGGAAGGGGCACTTAAAGGACGTCTAATTCAACACCCTGCCACGAACAGGGACATCTTCAACCAGACCTTGTTGCTCAGAGCCCCATTCAATCTGGCCTTGAGTGCCTCCCGGGATGAAACATGCATTACCTCTCTGGGCAACCTGTGCCAGTGTTTTACCAGACTCATTGCAAAAACCTTCACCATTTTGCCCACTTTAGACAGACTTTCTTTTAGTTTAAAACTGTTCTCTCTTGTCCTATTGCAACAGGCCCTGGTAAGGACTCTGTCTCCATCTTCCCCATAGACCCTTCAGGCACTGGAAGGGGCTCTAGGTCTCCCTGGAGAGAGGCTGAATGCTCCCAGCTCTGCCAGCCTTTTCCCACGGCAGAGATGCTCCATCTTATCCCAGTTCCCTGCAAGGTGATCTCAGCAAGCTCCAGCACGGGACACATCATGGTCCCAGAGCACACGGGGCAGCGGTCCAACATGAATATAAAAGTGTGTGCAGTGATGCTTGTGTGTGCCTTTGTGATTGTGAGAGCACAGACTGTGCAGCCACCTCCTCCCAGACTCACACCAGCACCTCCCCACCTCCTCCAACACCAAGCACAGCCCTGCCAGGATGTAAATCCACACCAACTCCAACGCCTTCATCACTCAGCCCCATCCTTCTGCCTACCACAGAATGGGAAACTGCCTTGAAATAATGACTATAATTACAGTTTGGTAGGTCTTAAAAGTAGCAGAGAAAGACAGCCCTCATCTCCATGACATTCCCAGTATAACATGTCACAACAAACGGCCCAAGGGAAATATGTGGAGCTGGACATAAATATTTTGATGTGCTCATGATAAAGCTTCTTGGTACTTACTGTCCACTGCCAAAAATTGGGCTGCTCCCCATGTTTGCAGCTCTACCTAGGCATACAACCTCATCTGCTGTACACCAGGGGCCTCGAAAAATCCACCTGCTCCTAGGAGTATTTATGACTTTCCACTGAAAGAGGGCTATGTTCCTTTTCTGTTTCATTTAAAATAAAATAAAAAATTAGAGAGTGGACAGGCAGCTAGGAATTTCTGAGGTTTGACAGCCCATAATCAGAGCTGAACTTGCCTGAAATAGAAGGAAACAAGCCCCTGAACTGCTCCCCGTTCATTTTTAGCAAGCAAACCAGGTGGGCACAGCAACTGCTATTTACCCTCTGAGTCACGGGAAACAGCACCCAGATGCTTTGCCAAAGCTTTGCAAGACTGTAAAAAAATAAAATAAAAACAAAAAAAAAAATCATACAAACTATTTGAGGCAAGTCTCAGAGCTTGCAAATTTCCTGCGAAATCCAGGCTTGGGATAACGAAGAGCTCCAGGGCTGAGGTCAGGCTGCTGCTGAGCACCTGCACTTAGCAATGCATCATTGACCGAATTCTGCTCGGGGCATCAAAGCCCCACAGACGTCACTGGCTGCACAGTCTGGCCCAGTAACCCGTAATTTCCCTGTAAACAGAAGCAACAGGGTGAGAGTTTGAGTGGCCATGCATAATGCATGTCCTCTAGCACGGCTCAGGGAGCAGGAGACGAGCACCACAGCTGGCAGCACCAGCAACAGTGCTGGAGAACTGGACACCCCAAAACCCACAGAACAGCTCCAAGTGCCCTGCAACACCCAAAAGGCTCGCCTGCCCTCTCTGCTCCCAGTTTTTTCCCCATATTCCCCATGCAGCAGTCACACAAGGATGATTTCACTGTGGTTGGTACCTACCTGCTCGTGGGCATGTGCTGCTTCTCATCCTGGGTGAGGGCTGAGCATACTGCTCAAACACATCACCCCCTCTCTCACAGAGTAAGGAAAAAAACAGTTGAATAGTTTATCATCTGTAAGCACCACCCACTTTTCCAGGTATGACACACCCCACACTCAAAAGTCCCTGGTAGTTTCACAACACTCTGTGGAATTGCTCCCTCACAGGCTGTTGCTGCTACTTTCCTTCCCATTCCCCCTACCAATCCACCATCGACCTCATCATCATCATCTGCCCAGACACCTTCCTGCCATCCACCATCCAGCACACACCCCTAGACATCAAGTTCCATCCCTCACCCCAGGTGAGACATCCCCATCCTTACCCCCACATGAAGGGAAGCTGGTTTTGTTCTGCTTTTCCCTTTATTTTCCTGCATGTATTCTTCCCCAGCCCTCTGAGCCCTCATTTCCTGGACTCTTGGTCCTTCCCTGAAAATCCCAGTCAGTTTTAGACATCCCTGGAAACCCCTAGGGCATCTTATAGCAAGTTCTACACAGTCCCAAAACACTCATCTCCCCAAAACTGTAAGAAACTCATTCCACTAAGGGCAACCATGCCCTTAAGTTCCCGTGGCTTTCCAGAAAGAGAATTCCTCACCTGGACACCCACAGGTGAGTTTCATTCCAGGGCCAAGGTTCTAGCAGGTCCCTTCCCCATGCAGAGTCACAACTCCACTGGCACAGAAGCCAAACTGGGAGCACAGGGACTCCCTCCTCTGTTTTATATAAAAAGGCACAGGACTGAGCCCAGAAATCATCCAGGTCCACCTGCCTGGGACACCAGCTACAATGTCACACCATGGTGAAGCAGAAGCTCCTTCAAATGGTTCCTGTAAGCCAAGGATGTGGCAGCTGCAAGCAGCAGGAACCTTCTGCTGGAAAAGGGCAGGAAATAAAACTCCCCAGAATGGTGGTTAGGTCCTGCTGCAGGCAAAAGATCTGGGTTTGTCAGGCAGGAGTGCTCTGCCCGATCACAGAATTATCAGCCTTTCATTTACCACCAGGGTGTAACCTTTAAATATACCTCCTTCAAGTGATCAGTGCTGAGCACACCCTGTGCCATCACTGCTGGAAGAGGATCAAGTGAAATCACGACAGACCTACCAAAAAAACCATGTGAACAGAGCACCTAGAGAGCACTGGGTGCTTCCCAGTCCAAACTCGAGCCAAGATCAGCAGTGGGAGCAAGGAAAGAATCAAGATTTGAAGCTGCTGAAGCAGAGAAGACCAGACTGTCAACATCAAGTGATGTTTGCTACTGCAAATCTGCCAGCAAAGAAAGGGAAAGCCCACCTGACAGACACCTGGGGCTGTGAGACTCAGCACATCCAGGGAAGGTCGGCAGACAGTGAGTGGGAGAGAGGAGGGCAGATGGCACAAACTGGGACCTACTGGAAAATGTCTGCAAGAACTGGTTTTCCACAGAAAACAGGGTCTCCACCAAAAGTTCTCTTTGTAAAGACAGCTCTAAGTGCTGCTCAGGAGATCTGGTTCAGAAAATTTCACTCAGAGTCGAGGTTTGGTGTTGGGAAGGAAGACTGATGTATCTCTGCCCTTGCTCACGCTGCATCTCTGTGCTCAGAGGATGGGACACAAGAGCCTTCCCACACCACCAACAGCATCTTTCTCTTTGCCTTTCTCTGTTCTGAACTTGTGCTACCTGGCAGATATCACACACTTATTCAACCCCTCTCCTCCCTACCTGCGGCAAGGGGTGGGTGAGCCCCATGCATCAGCTGGGGTGCAAGACCCTAAAACAATCTTGGTCAGACGCTGTGACATTGCCTACGTGGTTTGTGCAAATAAATTGATGGGAACCTAAGGAGTTGAAGAGGATTTCAGAGGGGAAAAACCCGGTGACAGATCTACAGCTTGAGTAATCTTTACCAGGCTCTGCCACTGTCATCAGCCAAGGACCTTCTCCCAGGATATGGGGCCACCACGAACTCTTCCCTTGCATGTTCCTCCCCACACTCAGAAGCAGAGAGGTTTATAGACACAAACAAACACCTCTGACTCCCCAGGAAAAAAAATTGTTTTGGGAAGTGCATCACACCTCCAAAAGACCCATGTCCTTCACCCCACTCCATGTCCTGGCATGCCAGCACACAACACGCACAAAATACAACCTCAAGTCCAAAAAACACACTATCACCTAAACCCTCCATCCCCTCCCCACACGCTGAGCAGATCACAGGCATCACTCTCCAGGGCATGTCTGGGTCTGGGTTATAGGGGTTAAACTTTATGGTCTCAAAATCAACATTTTGAAGCCAAAAGAGCAGGTGGAGGGGCGTGACAACATGCCATGCCCTAAGCTGTGTGCTCCTGCACTCCAAGAAACATCACCTGAATTATTACACAAACCCTCCCAAGCCCCACAGGTGCACCAAGGAAATTAAAGCAAAAACTGAGAAAGTGAAAATAAAACCTGAGAAAACTAAAATTAAACCTAAGAAAATTAAAATGCAAACTACCTCCTGCAATATGACGGCTCCCTGGATCAGTTGCTGTACGTCCTCGGGAGTTTTTGGGGAGAACACCTCCACATCAGCAAACCAACAGTACCGAAATGACTGCACCCCATCTTCTGCCTGCAGAAGCTCCAGCTGGTGGGATTTTTCCCTTTTTTTTCCTACAGCGGTTTGACTCAGAGGTCTGGCCAGACTCACAGCTCTCAAATTCGTTTAATAAATCATCCCCTAACCCCGCCCAGAAGCAAAAGGCAAATCTCTGTCTCCCAGGCACCTCCTGATTGGACTAACGTGCCTCTTGCTAATGACCCTGCGAGGAGTAGCACGGCTCGAGTGACGTGTTTATGAAGATAAATATTTTAACTTCACAGTTTAGCGCTGCAAACTCGTTCCAGCCGGAGAGTCTCTTTAAGTTGGTTCCAAGAGAAAATGCCTCGATAATTAAATTTTTTATTTTTTTTAATTTCTTTTTTTTTTTTTTAAGCTATGAAGTATTAATTGCAGTGAAATACGCGGTGTGTCTTTCAGGTGCAATTTGTGGCTGCTGGTGGATGGGAAGAAAACCTGGCTGGTGAAGCCCAGGGAAGGGATGGGAGTGATTTCTCCCCTCAGCAGAGGGAATGCAGCACTTTGCCCTATCTAATCTCACTATAGCAACGGGAAGACCTTGGCAACCCCGATCTTTACGGTTATTAAGATGGGAGCGGGAAGAGTCGGGAGCACAGTGCCGAGGGATGCTCGGCCGGGAGCCCAGCAGCCGAGGAAATAAAGCATCCTGTCTGGCTCGGGGGGATGCAGGGTCTGCCAAGCTCCCAGGGCGGGGCAGTAGCCCAAGGCTGGCTCCCCAAAACTTTCTTTTGCGGTGGCTTTTTATGCCAAAGAGCATTTTTATGCATCTCCTCATCACACCCTGGAGAAGGATCTACAACTCCTGATGCATGGACCTGCTGGAGGAAGCCACAGAGATGCTCCAAGGGCTGGAGCCCCTCGGCTCTGGAACCAGGCTGGGGGTGTTCACCTGGAGAACAGAGACCCTTTTTCTCCCTTACGGCACCTCCCAGTAGCAAAAAGAGGTTTCTAAGAAAAATGGGGACAAACCTTTTAGCAGGGCCTATTGCAATGATGATTTTAAATTTAGAGAAGGTAGGTTTCAACTAGGTAGAAGGATGGAATTTTTACACTGAGGATGGTGAGGCCCTGGCACAGGTTGTCCAGAGAAGTTGTGGCTGCTCCACCCCTGGAAGTGTTCAAGGTCAGGCTGGGTGGGGCTCTGAGCAACCTGTCTTTTTCAAGACATTTCTCCTCATTGCAGTGGGTTGGAGAAGATGATCTTCCAACCCTAACTATTCAATTATTCCCTAATTCCCCCAAGGATCTGAGAAGATGCTGCTCTTAGGATCAGGAGTCAAGTCTGCATGCAGCTGCTGTCCCTCAGCCCCAGATTCAGCCACAAGGACATGCCCAGACAGGATGGGGACAAGGAGGCTCCCCCACAACTGCCACCCAGCCCGGGGCTGCCTGCAACCTGCCCCACTGCCATCTCCAGAGATTGCTCACTCTCAGTTCCCACCAGGATGATTCACACTCAAATGCAAAGGCACAAAGTGCTCAGATCAGTTTATTGCAAAATAGTGCATCCTGGTGACTGCCTGGCCCAGAGCCACTTCAGTCCCAGGCTCCCAGACAGCAGGGACAGCCCCAGGGCTAACCTGGAGGCCACCGGCTCCTGCCCACATATTGGTCCCACCTGGACAGAGCAGAAAGATGTGGGACTTCTCCCCTGTCAAAAAGGAATACTTCACTAAAACCTCATTAGTTCTGTGTCCTCCTAAAAGGGGACTTCAGGCTGCTAGAATCTGAAAAAACAGATCCTACAGCTCACTGACCAGCTCTGAGTATTTACCACCCCTTCTGCTGCACCAACTCACCATGACAGGCTACTGACCCAGGGAGGGCTGCCTGGGGACCCTCCATAGCTCAACTCCTTCCACTACCATTCATACTGCCAGTAAAATAACACAAATAATCCATTACAAACTTCCAAGGCAGCGTGAGTCAGTCTTTTTGGTGGCAGAAGTTGTTTGTCTCTAGCTCTGCTCTTCTTGGCACCTCAAAGTCCTGGGATCACGTTCCTCCCACAGCTTCCTCTACTATCAATTTCCACACAAATTCAGCTGTTTCCTTCCTTCCAGCAGCCTGATTAGCCCAAAGTTTCCTCACTAGGCTCTAAAGAACTGCCCCACAACCCAACCCTAGCAGAGGTGCATGTCCCCAGCTCACAGCAGCTGGGACAGCCCTTGAGGCTCCATGCTACTCCCCAGCCAGAGTACTGGAACTTTCCCCACTACCAAAGTCCCCAGCTGACAGTTCCAGCCACATTCCTCATGATCCCAGTGCTAACTTCTCCAGGGTTTTACCAGCATTACAGCATAAAGCAGGCAACTGGGCCAACTCCAGACAGAACTAGATGCTGCTGGTCATTTTTTCCGAGGAAAAGAAAGAGAGGAAGCCCCCACTTAGCTCTGTTGGGTGAAAAACATCAAGGCAGGCAGTGTTAAAATACCATTATGAATGGAGAAGCAGCAGGAAAAAAACGCTAGATTAGACAAAGCAACTTGATTCCCATTCAAGAATAACTTTGATCTACGATTCCCACCCTGCAGCCAGCTCCTCAAAAGGTGAATTGACCAACTTCCATGGAGGTCTTCAGATGGTGAATATTGACCAAAGTACATGGAGCTTTGCTGATAGTCACCTATACATCCAACCCCTCAGGAGTCTTCTGAGTGTAAAAAAGAGGTTTTGCTATTTTTTATTTTTGACTGGGCTGGAAAGTACCTCAGTCAAAACACACAGCGCCCTTGGTGCACATTAAAAACGAAAGCTCTCAAAGATAAATGTCAAGATTTTAATAACTTGACCTTATCTGGCCAAAACCAGCATGCTGCCACCCTCCCTGTGCCCTCTCCATCCGGGCAGGGACCAGGGCTGCCAGCAGGCTGCCAGGCCACGTCCCAGCAGTGGGAATGCTGCTGGGTAGAGCAGTGGTGGTAAATCAAGAGACAGTGTGTCATCCCAGGGCCCGTTCCAGCCCCAGACACCCGCCAGCACCAGGGACCAGCAGCCTCTTTATCTTGTCACTGGTGACTAAGAGCATCCCTGGCATGACGGTGCCACAAAAATACAGGTGATGGGAAATGGCCCTTTTCCAAGGAGGGACAGATCCTTTATTACATCCTGTTTATCTCCCATATTACTGAAGGGAAAGCCATGAAGCATGCGATCCTTTCAGGTTCTCTGAATCCACTTAGATTTTATCTCTGGAGCTGGAGCTTTCCAGGAATGAAATAGCTGCAAGACACAATGTGGATGAAACGAAATCAAATGGAGAGTCTCCAACATGAAAGGCAAACTAAAAGGATGACAGCACTAGTTATACGGAAGGAGAAATAAGGAGGAAAGGAAATTAAAAGCAATTAAAGGGAATTAATTAGAAGGTATGATGGAGCTATGAAAGAGGAAAAACAGCTATGCAGAGTTCACTAAATACCCCCAAACTTTTAATTGTCACACTTGGAACTGCAAGCCCTGGAGGTTCAAAACCCCCCTGGCAGTTTCCAAACGAAAAAAATTCCCATGGCTTAAACAAATTACTTCTTTGCCTCTAAGTCTGAATGGCAGACAAGATTCTGAGCTTCTGCTCCAAACCATGAAGACAGAAGTTCATCCTGCTCTGCCCTCCAGTCCACTGACCAGGGTGGACAGCCCACTCCATCATCTGATACCAGAAGATGGAGCTTCAAGTAGAATGTTGATGCTGCAATCCCAAGATTTCGGCTGAAATCATTTGCATCCACCCAATGTTCCCGGTAGGGTTTTCACAGGGCCCTGGGGGCTTTGGGGCCACCATCTGTGCCTGAAGTCACCAGGATGAGACTTGCTGCTGGGTTAGTCCTGGGGGAGACAGCTGGCACCTGGAGCATCTCACCTCTCATCAAAATGCACTGTCTGCATTTCCACTAAAACCTAACAGTCCTTTCCACAGGACCACAGCATGGTTTGGGTTGGAAGGGACCTTACACACCACCTCAACCATCAGCAGGGACACCTTCCACTATCCTGAGTTGCCCCAAGCCCCATCCAACCTGGCCTTGGACATTTCCAGGGACCCAGGAGCAACCACAGCTGCTCTGGGAAACCTGCGCCAGGGCCTCACCACCCAAAGAAGAATTTCTTCCCAATATTCCACCTAACTCTGCCCTCTGGCAGTTAAAAACCTGATCATTCCCAGCTCTGAGCCAGAATGAGGTTCTAAACCAAAACATTGCCATGCAAAGGGCTGCAGGGAGCAGGAGTTCCCTGTTTCTCCAGGCCTTCCCTTTGCCAGCCACCTTGGTTTTAACCCTGAGAAGTGAGGAAGCTCCCTCTGGAGATCAAAAAGTCCCTTATTAAGGGAATAGTGGTGACGGCTGGGAGGAGCAACAAGAGATTGTAAAAAAAGCAGGCAGACAGTGTTTGTCTTGGCCTCCTGGACATGTATTATTTTCCTGGGATGCAAGCTCCAGCCTCACACTGAAGGCAAGGATGCATGAAACAGAGACGGGGCTGCCTTGCCAACGTGGAGTTTGTTTCGGAAGAAACTCACCCAGCATTTCCGTGCAGGAAGGAGACAGTGGGGCTGCACAGCCCAGGCTCTGGAGCGTGCCTGGGAAGCACCAGCCACATCCTTCAGGCTTGAGATGCATGCACAGGGTCCAGGCAGCACCCCAAAAAAACCCACACGGGGAGGTGGGCAAAGTTTAAAGCTCCCTGTGGTCTTCCCATGCTCTCCATCCATCCATCCATCCATCCATCCATCCATCCATCCATCCATCCATCCATCCATCCATCCATGCCCAATTCCATCAGCTAGGCGGCAGATCCTGTACAGATCTATTGGGACTGCCAAAGGCTCTGTCCCCATCCCCTGCACCAGCTCTGCCACCCCCTCTGCCTCAGCCACCACTCCACTGCGGTCTTCAGAGACCCACAAAGCCCTGGCTGTGTTTAATTAAGTGACCTCACACTGATTTACACAACAATAACCCTGTTTCCTAACATACCAGCTTCAGGCAGCTCCCTCCAGTGACAGAACCACACTACTCCAAGGAAAGGGAGAACTTCATTATCAGTTATCCATTACAATTCAGAATTTTAAAAACTCTTCTTTATATTAAAGGCACAGATAATGTGACACAAAAGTCAACTCATTTTTAACACAAATCTAGGAAGGAATATTTTCTTTTTTTCTGTTGTTTTTTGCTTGCTCTGTTTTGCTTGGACTGTTTCATGCTTTGAAGTTAATTGTAACTATTTAGCTTTATACATCACTTGCTCAGAAAGTTAAAAGCCTCCCAGATCTCCCTGGTTTATTTGGGACCAGGGTTTGAAAGCCGCAGCTGTCTCTAGCCCAGCTTCCATTAGGGAGGTTAATCTTCCCCGAGATGTGTCTTTGGGAAGGTCTGAATCACAGGGCTGGATCCTGCTCTTGGTTACATAGAGTTACAAGAATTGCAAGAAGGGGAGGAAAAACAAAGCTGGGCTGGACTGGTGAGCATCAAGCCTCCCGCTGTGGGACTGGACAAGGGCATTTGGGACTTTTGAGCAGAATATTTTTGCCTATGCAGAAAAGCAGAGCCCTGTCCCAGTGCTGGATATGCCAGGCACTGGAGCAAGTTAGTAAAATTAATAGCAATAATCAAATTGTGCTTGGGAAAGTCAACAGAGCATCCACTGATGGCCTTGTCTATGTGATGGATGGAAAAGTTTTAGCTGCAGGTCCCTGGTGATGCTCAGGGAGACCCTCTTCTGCTCTGGGGTGTGCCATGGATGACATTCCTCACTCCTGAATTAGGGGAACCTCCTATTCCTCAGTGCCAAATTAGCCCAAACAAAGCAGTGAGGGAACAGCCCATCCCATGGCAAACATCAGGCACTCCTGGGACAACCAGCTTGAGGACAGCCCCCCTGCAAACAGCCTGCACCTCCTTCCCCCCCACCCCTCCCAGCTCATCATCCACCCACAGGAGCAAAATAAAAGCTTTGGGCTTTTAGCTAAAAGAGAAGAGCATCAAATCAGGGTCTTGCCATCCACACTGAGAGCACAGGCAGCACCTGCAAGGAAGAAATAATTTTAAGCCACCAGATCTCTGGCCAATTCTAACCAAATCCTGAAGAGTCACCAGATCTTTCTTACATTCATACATCACTCTTACATTCTAACAGGCACCAAAGGGAAAAAAGGAACTGCCTGGCAGGGGAGGAAATGGAACAGTTTCAAGTGAAGGGCTGCACTCACAGGGGACTTGGTACAAAGAGATGTCAGTGTGCAGTGCCTCCTTCCTGGCTCTGCTGCCTGCAATATGCAGGGAAACACAATCCAAGAGCAGGTTTTGTTCTGGAGCAGAATCTGCTGGAAGATTTTCTCAGTGCATCTCAGAGGCAGAGGACTTTCAGCAATTGCTAACCTGAAAATTCAGGAGGGAACCATGTGTGGTGAGGTTCTGATGCAGGTTAGTGCAAGGAGAGCGTCACCACTGTGGAACCAGGCGTGGAACGGGCTGGTGGTGTTCACGCCCCTGCAACAAGGTTTTGAGGAGAACAGCATTTGATTTGTGTTGGGCTTTCTGCCTGCTGAGTCAGGTTGCTTTTCAGCCCACTTCTTGCAGGGACCCAGGACAGGAACCCAAGAGATACAACTCAGCTGCATCTCTAGCTAACACCACTGCAGTCAGAGGGTGCAGGAAGATGCTCACTTTTAATCTGGGGAACCTGCAATGGATCAACAGCACTTTTTCCTTAATAGAGCAGCAGAAATTTCCAGTTTACAAATTAAAAGGCTGCAGCCTGTAAGCAATCAGCATACACTTCCCACTGCATAAGGCTATCATCGTCAAAATAACTGTAAACCTCTTTTTTAAAGCACAGTCTTACAGAATTATTCTGCCTGGGCTCCACTGAGCTTGCAGGGCCCTGTATTTGTTCCTCAGCTGAGACAGTTGCAAGTTAAGCACTGAATGGCGGTGTTGCTGCTACAGGGATTGTGCAGCTAAATAATTCAGTAACCAATTACTGTTTAACAATATCCCTCCCCATCATCCCAGCGTCGATCCATCATCCCAGGCCAAGAGAGCCCAGCAGAAAGGAGGCAGCGAGAGGCCTCCTTGTGATGTAAACACATTGACTCGTGTATAATATACAACTTATTGATCAGAAGACAAGGTATACAGCACATTTTATTGCATGCTAAATGAGGGCTGTAATGAATTGCTGCTTGCCTCCAGGTCATTTGTTTGATTGCCACCTAAGCAAACTGGCGAGGGCGAAAGGTCCTGCCTCTGGGGCAGGTCCTTGGTGAAATGAGCTGCTGATCAAGGGAAACATGAGAAACAGAAAGCAGGACAGTCTAATGCTCTTTCTGTGCATGAGGAACAGGGAAGCTGGTCTTCTCCCTCAGCCCTAAAATGTACGAGACACAACAGTAGCTCGTGCTTTCACCAAGAGCATTGGGGCCACTGCACCCAACCAGGTCTTCAGCAAGGGCATCCAGTGTTCCCCAGCTCAGATTCACCCCGCTCAGTACCTGATCCTCCCAGCCTGTCACTGTGCCTGCACTGGGAAAAACAAAAAAAAATGGGACGTGAAGAGCTGACTTCACATTTAAAGAGTCAGGGATACAGAGCACACACGACCAGCTGCCCCCCTGGCTATGAGACAAGGGCTGAACCTGTTCTTCGTGCTGGACACTGCCAGAGCTCACCCAGCTTTTCTCCACCACCTTGGCTCTGCAGAGAAACACGCCTGGTTTTTAAAGATACCCTCCTGCCTGCTCCATTCCTCCTTTGTGTGGCTCTAAAGCTTTCTTCTGCGCAGCTATAAAAGGGTGTGAGAAAACTTGGAAAGGAAGCCCTGGGTGGTACAGACAACTGGAACAAGGAGCAATCTGTGCCCGGGGCAGGGGAGGGGGTGGCAGAGCCCACATGGTGCCAGGCTGAATGGCTGCCGGGGAGGAAATGACACACTACACTATCCTGCTTTTGTCCAGGGGCGAGACCAAAACGCTCCAGAGGAAAAAGAAAAACCAAAAAGGGATTATTCTGCCTTGTGCTCTCCCTCCCCTTGCCCCTCTGCCACCCCCAAGCAGTCTACAGGTGACTGCCTCCGCATCTTCGCTCCAGTGGACCGTGGGGCATCGTGATCTGAGCAGCATCTGGTTTGCTTTAGCATCAGGCTTATACTTTCATGCTCCTCAGGTTTCTCCCTGCTTTTTAATTAGGAATCACGGCCACGAGGCCACCCGTTGCTGGGTCTGGCTGGGCAGCAGAGCCCAGGTGCAGGAACAACCCCCTCCGCTGCTCCCACCGGAGCTGCCAGGGAAATGCCGTGGGCAGGGGGGCACAGGCAGCATCCCCCAGCCAGCCTGTGTGCAAGGTGGCACCCAGCACTCACCAGCCAAGGTGCCTACACTGGTGACCTCCCCAAACCCTGTCTCCCAAAGGGCTGTGGCTCCAGCAGAGTCCTAGCTGCACTCTCGGGAAAAATGAAGACTTAAAAAACTTTTTGGCCACATTTTTCCAAGGTTAAGCTCAAAACTTGGGTGTTTTCTAACCCCTTCACTCTCGCCTCTCCTGCTCCCACATCAGTGCTCCCTCCTTCACAACAGCTGTGGGATTTCCCCATCATCCATCACTGGGATAATCCTGTCCCCAAAGACTTGTCTCCTCCTTCCACACAACTGAGACTTGTCCTAGGGTCAGATCCTTCACCTGCAGCTCATGAACCATCTCCCAAATCCCCAAACAACTTCTGAAGCTTCACCCCATCATATCACATGTTTTTTTTTCAATATCTTCACTTTTTCTCAGTGTTTTGGTATCTCACCTATTGTGTCTTCCCTTATAAAAGGACCAGAACTGACACTTTATTACTCAGCCAAAACTCTCCCTGTATCTGGGCCACCTCTCACTCCTCACTTCAAGCATAATGAAAACAAGCAAGGCACAAATCCATTTTCAGAAAAATGAAGAAGCCCACCCTGAAAGGGACAAAATTCTCTATTGTACACACCCATACTGATGGTGCATCTCATTAAAAACAAAAACACCAGAGGAACCCCAACTAAGCAACTGTCCACAGACACAAGTTCTCCCTCTGCATCACATGAGCACATCAAAAGGTCAATACTAGAAAGAAATTCCTCCCTAGTGGGAGGGTGGGGAGGCCCTGGCACAGGTTTTCCAGAGCAGCTGTGGCTGCTCCTGGATCCCTGGAAGTGTCCCAGGCCAGGTTGGATGAGGCTTGGAGCACCCTGGGACAGAGCTGAAGGTGTCCATGCCCTCCACCTTCCGCTAGTATAAATCATCACAGCAGCCCTTCAGCCCAGCTCTCACTCTCACAGACACCAGGACTTCTTTGACTACAGAAGCTATAAAACCTTCTATCCATGCCACAGCTGGCTGGGGCCCTCAGTGCTAGAAGTTGTAAACAACAAAAACACCCCAAAATTAGCTATTGCAGCAGATATATCCAGGTCATACTTTTCTTCTTCTGCATACCAGAGTTTCTTCCTCTTTAAGGAAAACTCAGAGCTTCCCCTTTTGTTCCTCTTTTAGCTAACAACTTCCAAGCTTTAAAGTCAAAACAACAACAACAATAAAAACCAGCTCTTCACCCCATCATTAGTTTAGTTTCAGGTGGAGGACAGTGGGCCTTGCAAAGCTGGACAGTGAGTTGGTTGATGGAAATAGTCTGGCTTTTTCCCATTAAATTAATTTCTGTAGGGTTAATGTGCAGTCCCACCACCGCCACCAGCAAAGAGGAGGATGGGCAGGGGGCAAGCACATGGTTTGGGGATTTCAGTGCCTTGTCAGGTCTGAGTGAGCCCCAGTGAGCTACAGCCCTTTTGCAAACAAAAAGAGGCAGAAGAGGGCCAGAAATGGTGCAGGTGTCTCAGCTGACATCGCACCAGCCAGCTCGAGGTCACCTTGCTGAGTACACCTGGGTGAGGAACAGCCTAAACAAGGAGTGAAATCTGCCACTTCTACATGGATGAATCTTGAACAAGAAGGGCTGCAAACCTCACTGACGGGGCTTTGCAGTGCTCAGTCTGGGCTGAAGAGGATTCTCTTTTCCTTTTGCCCTTCATGAAGACTCATATTGAGTACCTCCAGCTCTGAGGAAGAGCAAACCATTGAGGTATTTTTGGGGTCCCCCATTGTGGAGAGGAAAGATGAATCTGACTCCATGTTTTTAGAAGGCTAATTGATTATTTTATTATATGATATTATATTAAAGAATGCTGTACTAAAACTATACTAAAGAATAGAGAAAGGATACTTACAGAAGGCTAAAAGATAATAATGAAAAACTCGTTACTCTCTTTTCAGAGTCCTGATACAGCTGGATTGTGATTGGTCATTAAGTTAAAACAATTCACACAAAACCCATGAACAACCACCTGTTGGATAAAGAATTTTCAAACTCCATTCCAAAGCAGCAAAACACAGGAGAAGAGAATGAGATCATATTGTTTTCCTTTTCCTTCTGAGGCTTCTCAGCTTCCCAGGAGAAGAATCCTGGGCAAGAAGATTTTTTAAAAAATATGATAGTGACAAAACCTGACCACAGTCCAGTGGCAGCACCAGCACAGCCCTTTCCCAAGCCCAGCCATGCAGCAGCCACCTATCACAATCTCCTCAACAGCACCCGTCCCTCATCCACAGAGAAAAGCTGCTCCATGCAGATACACAACCTCATTACATTCTTAATTAATTACTATTGATAACCAATTGATGTGGCTGGCCAGCCAACCTACCTTGCCTGCAGCAGAGCCTCCTCTTGCCCAGCTGATGAAGGACCTGACCTGGACGGGGCTGGACAGAGAGCTCTGCCTCTGGGGAGGGAGGAGGAGAGCCCATAGGAAGGTGGGGAAAGGATCATCCTGGCGAGGGACCCTGAGGAAGCTCCACAGCACAGGGTCACAGTGATGGAGACACTGGAGATAGGCAAGCAGGAGAGGACAACCCCAAGCATGAAGCATGGCAATAGGAAGGAAGATTTACCCCCCTCTGGGTCATCTCAATCACCTGGGTGTCCCCAGGACATGAGTCACCAGACACTCCTTAGTCAGCCCAGGCACCCCAGGCACCACCAGCCCGGGGACCAGTGCGGTGTGGGGAGCCCTGGGGAAGCACTGGAAGGAGCCACCAGCCTCAGGGTGCACTGTCTGAATGTCTGCATATTGGAAACCACTTAAAAACACCCCCTAATACCAGTAAAAATGGTGTAAGAGCAAAAGAGATGCTAACACACAACTGCAAATACACCGAGGGCGCACACCTCCGACCAAACCCACCGGGGTGGCTGCCAAAACCCCCAGAGATGTCCCCATCCCCAGCAGCTCCCCAGCACCAGATGAGGCAGAGGGTGAAAGGAAAAGGGGTTCACCAGTATTCGGTGTGGCAGAAAAAGTGGTTTGTGGGCTGGGGTTTGGTTTTTTTTTTTTTTTTTTTTTTTTTTTTTGTGAACCACACCTGCAGATTATCCACCCATTTGTGCCCCTCCAGACTCATCCACACTCTCACCACTTGCAAGCTGCTTCCCAACAAGGACCAACTTTGTTACGAAAAAGTACAGGGCCTGAGGCAAAATTAGCTTTTTTGTCTCCCAAACAGGCAATTATCTCTTGCACAACTATGCAAGTCTAAAATGCAGGAGAGGCAATATTAAGCTTTGCTAAAATGGTGCCTTTAAAGTACAAATTATTGCAACATGTGAAAATAACATGGGGGAATTGCAGTTGTGGAAAATTTGGAGAACTTTTTATTTTATAGTTTTCAAGCATACCAGGTTCCCAGTCGAGGTGACCCAAAAAAAAAAAATCACTGCTTTCAGCTGTGCTACACATAGCACCCCATTTTTAGACTATTTGAGAGGAGGTAAAATGATCTGCTCCTCTGTTCCTCCTGAAGACCCACAGATATGTTCCTTTCAATATTTAAAGGGAGCTTATAAAAAAGATGGAAAGGGACTTTTCACATGGGCATGCAGTGATAGGTTTTAAAGTCAGAGTTTTAAATTTAGATTAGATGTTACAAAGAAATCCTTCCCTGTGAGGGTGGAGAGGCCCTGGCACAGGTTTCCCAGAGAAGCTGTGGCTGCCCTACCCTTGCAAGTTTCCAAGGCCAGGCTGGACAAGGCTTGGAGCAGCCTGGGATAGTGGAAGGTGTCCTGGATGAGCTTTGAGAATCCTGCCAACCCAAACCATCCTACAGAAGACCTTAAAAAGGCATCAAAACACAACACAGACTGTGCTACAGGAGTATGTACATACATGTACAGACAAATCTGCTTAAATGGGATACTCAAGTTGCATCAGCATCACAAAATTAAGCTAAGGCTCTTTTTCATATTTGGAAGAGGAACCCTAAAATGGGTCATTTCTAACCTGATACCATTAATTTACATGTCCATGTTTGTCTAGTGAAGCCTGTCTGTCCCGGCTCACTTTAACCTTAAAACCCGAACATGGGAAATTAAGACACTGCAGTATTAATTACATATTATGCAAGGACTCATTTTACAGCCTAATAGTTTTAAACAGTTAAAAGAAACCCTGCTGCTTACAATTCACATGGCAACTCTGGACTTCTGAACAGGCTGCCCAAGAAGTGTTTATCTTCTCATGGGGAAAACAAACAACTGCATATCAGACATTAATTTAATTAATCCAGGGCACCAGCCAGCACCAGCCCTGCACCAGTCACAGAAGAACAGAATGAATACCCTGACCTGGGCAGACCCACAAGGACCATCAAAGCCCCACTCCTGGCCCTGCACAGGACAGCCCAAATTATCACAATGCCTGGTGCCTTTGGGATGGAGAGAAGATCAAGGTCCCTAGTATGGAATTCCAGCCCTAAAAAGAAATTCCAAAGTGGAAATATCCAAAGAGGAGGACAGCTCACAAAGGCCAGGCTGAGCAGTAACAGCGCTGGCCAGAAATCCGCACTGAGCAACCTTGGTGACTACCAACAGTCACACTTCTCTTATCCCATTTAATTCACAATCTAGATGCTCAGAAGCGACAGTGAATAGCCCAAATATGTTCTCTCACATCTCCTGGACTTCAGCCTGCTGAGCTGGCAGAGGTCACCATGCTCCTGCCCACCCTCTTCTCGGCTTCCCTTTGATCGCGCGCTCACCGCAGAGCAAGGCAACCTCAAAACAAAGGCCCCAAAGGGATCCATATTTCAAACTTGCCAGTGGCTCCTGACTCGTGCCCCTGTGCCAAGGCACAACAGGCTCTACAGAAGGGCTCATCTCCGTGGCAGTCATGGAGTTCATCTCCTGCCAGTTAGCTTGAGGTCCCTACATTTGCTAAGGCTGATTTGGTTACTGCCATCAGACTGGATCAAGCATGCAAATCTTCAGGTCCCACACTAGACAAAGCCTGGAGAAAGGAGAAGGCTGGAGCAAACAAATATGCAAAAATAGGATTTCCTTATTAAAATGGAAAAGAAAAAGTGGAGGGGGGCAGGGGGGGCAAGAAGTAAACTTTTCTCCTCCCTCCCAACCTCCTCCTCTGATGTGTGCTCTTAAACATTATGCAATGAGAGGGCTCCCACAGCACTGGAAAGGCTCCTGCCACCAAGAACAGAGTCCAAGAGGTCCCACAGGGCAAAGGCCACCTTGCAGACTGGTAGATATTGTGCTCGTTAGACAGAAGGTCTGCAAAAACCAGCAACAGCAGGCTGAAAGGCTTTACTTTTCACTTTTCTTCAGTTTTTTCTCAGCCAATCAGTAACTGATAAGGCTACTTAGGGCTGGACTGGTAGGTCAAGGGAGAAAATTCTGCCTTTTCTACTCTGCTCAGGAAATATCTCACCTGCAGAGCTGCCCCCAGCACTGGGGTCCCCAGCACAAGAAGGACACAGAGCTGATGGAGCCAGTGCAGAGGAGGGCACGGAGATGCTGCCAGGGCTGGAGCCCCTCTGCTCTGGAGCCAGCCTGGCACAGCTGGGGCTGCTCACCTGCACAAGAGAAGGCTCCAGGGACACCTCAGAGCCCCTGCCAGGGCCTCCAGGGGCTCCAGGAGAGCTGCACAGGCACTGGGCACAAGGCATGGAGGGACAGCAGCCAGGGAATGGCTTCCCAGGGCCAGAGGGCAGGCACAGATGGGCTATTGGGAATGAGGAATTGCTGGCTGGGAGGGTGGGCAGGCCCTGGCCCAGGGTGCCCAGAGCAGCTGTGGCTGTCCCTGGATCCCTGGGAGTGCCCAAGGCCAGGCTGGATGGGGCTTGGAGCAGCCTGGGACAGTGGGAGATGTCCCTGCCCATGGCAGGGGGTGGCACTGGACAGGCTTTAAGGTCCCTTCCAGCCCAAACCATTCTATAACTTTCTAGAGCACCATGCACCCAACAACCCAAAGGAGACCATTTCTCTTAGCTGGCAAAGGCAACAACTTTCAGATAAGCCGTAGAGCTGCTGATTTTCCCCACTGAAAGACACAAATAAAATGCCTACATTATGTCCATAGGGGTGTCCAACAGTTTCCAATAGGCTTCATGCTATCTGTGGACCCAAATTTTCCCTGCAGCTAGAAGCAGAAGTAATTTTGCATTTAGGGTCCTGAACCATGGTGCAGCTTTGTTATTAAACAGCTGACGGTACCCTGAAGCCTGAGTGCAGCATTTTATGTGCATGTGAGAGTTTACAGAGCATTTGTGTGTCATTTCTGATGAATGGTGCTGCATAAATGTTAGATCTTCAACCCATTGCTCTCACAAATACTATTTCTTCTCTTATTTATTTGTATTGCTGTAATTCATTCAGGTGCCAACCATGACTGAGGCTGTGCCATCAATATGCAGCCTGACAGCAGCAGCAGGAGACAACAGCAGCTCTATAGATCACACAGGAGAACAGTAAGTATCCTGGCTGGTGTTGGTGGGGAATGGTTGTAAAGCCAGAGAGTGTCCTCAAATCCCAAGGAAAACCCCAGCAAAACAAACCAAGATCTGATGCAGAGAGCACCAGTCTAAGTATTTAACCAGAAGAGGCACAGAAGCCCCACCTGTGGCACAACACGGGGCCACCATGTCCTCTTTGAAACAGAGGTGTGTGTGCCACCAAAACACCTAGACCATGAGGAACTACAGGCCAGCAGCTCAGGCCTCTGCAAAGCCAGTCCCAGATCAAAGAACCACAGAATTCCTTTTTTAAGACAGCAAAAGCTCTCTAAAATTGAGTCCTAATGTTCCTCCAGCACTGGCAAGCCCAACACCAAACCATTGTCTCAGGTGCCATATCCATGTGGCTTCTAAATCCCTCCAGGGATGGGGACTCCACCACTGCCCTGGGCAGACCATGTCAACATCTGCCAACTTTCCATGAAGAAATTTTCACTAATATGGAATTTAAACTGCCCTGGTGCCACTTGAGGCTATCTCATCTTGTCCCTGTGGTTTGTCCTAGCTGTGACAGCCTCCCTAGCTGCCCTGGAGACCTGCTTCCCTACAGGAGCAATAAACACTTGCCCCAGTGCTGGTTTGTATGGACCAGCAGGATGAGATGCTATCAGCCCACAGCTCTCCTCTGCTCCAAAGGCACCCTGAGGCAGTGTGCAAGCCCTGCTGCTGCTGGGGAGCAGTGCAGCAGCTGGATTTGCAACACCCCAGCTCTGGCCTGGCAAGGTGTGGCCCTGCCCTCTCCCTGGTGAAGCCAGCACCATGTCCAGAAGCAGTCTGACGTGGTCCAGCAGCACCTCTGGGGACATGGGCCAGCTCATGCCATCCACCTGTGCAACCTCCTGTGTCCATGCCAGATGTTCATCCCATGAGGCACTGGCACGTGGACATCCACCGAGCTGCTGCCACGCTGAGCCACACCTGAAAAAGTGTCACCAGGATGGGCAGGACCTCCAAGGCACGAAGGTCTGCCAGTATCCCAGTGCTGCTCCCTAGGAATTGCACCACAGTCTGCAACAGCAGCAGAGATGGCTCCTGGTTGTCCTTGCCACCTGGACAAGGTGGCAGTGCCACCCCACACTTTTAGTTCTTTCTTCTGAGCCCTGTTCTTGGAGCATCCCCCTTTGGTGCTGGAGAACGGCTGGAGAAGGAGCCAGCAGCCTGACAAGGACCACCACTCCCAACCCACCTGCTTCTTGCTCCTCCAAAAAACCCAAATCCAAAGACTTTTCAACCAACCAGGTTATGTAAATTAGCAAGGCACCTCCCAGTGACAGTAATGGAGAACTAATGTCTTATTAAAAAAAATGAAACAGATTAATGAGAAGGGTGACTGTTGTTTCTTTGAGCTGGTCATGGTGAGATAAAAGGCAAAGCAAGACCTGGATCCCTTTTCATAGGAGTGCTGTAAAATGAGTGGCACAGACTCAGCAGAGCTGAAAATACAGGGCAGGAGACACTTTTCCCTCTAAACACACCTGATACTTCCTTCTCTGCCCTTCTTTTTCTCTCCCAAACCCACTCTGGAAAAGCCAAACTTCATTCATAACAGAACCTAACCATTTCCTTTTTTATTCTAATATTTCCTTGTTTTTTTAATAGGCCACCATCTGGGAGTGAGGGAGTAGAAAGGAAGCCCTGAAGCTTTTCAGACACAATAAATAAATTATATAAAAAAAAAAAGAAGTATGATTAAAACCAAAAAGCATAAACAAACAAGCCATGTTACCCAGAATAATGACTTCAGGGAAAAGCGCCAAAAAAATTGTATAAGCTTCTGGAGCGTGGCAAGAGAAGAGAAGAGAACAGAACAGAAAGTCCTGACTGCTGAGGAGAATATGCCACTGCAATGGGACAGAGGCTGGGACTACAGGGATGCCCTGGGAAAGCCAGGAAGGAGAAGGGTTTCACAGAGACTTAGATCCCAGATTTGTCTTCAGGCACCTGATTTTGATAATGGCAAAACCCCAGTCTAGGCACCCTCAGCCCTTTCCAATTTTTTTTTTCAAATTTTAATTGCATCTGCTCCTCTCTGGTGAAACCCCACCCAGAGTCAAGCTTGGGAATCCTCAGTGTAGGAAGGACGTGGAGCTGCTGGAGCCAGTGCAGAGGAGGGCACGGAGATGCTGCCAGGGCTGGAGCCCCTCTGCTCTGGAGCCAGCCTGGCACAGCTGGGGCTGCTCACCTGCACAAGAGAAGGCTCCAGGGACACCTCAGAGCCCCTGCCAGGGCCTCCAGGGGCTCCAGGGCCTCCAGGGGCTCCAGGAGAGCTGCACAGGCACTGGGCACAAGGCATGGAGGGACAGCAGCCAGGGAATGGCTTCCCAGGGCCAGAGGGCAGGCACAGATGGGATATTGGGAATGAGGAATTGCTGGCTGGGAGGGTGGGCAGGCCCTGGCCCAGGGTGCCCAGAGCAGCTGTGGCTGTCCCTGCATCCCTGGGAGTGTCCAAGGCCAGGATGGACAGGGCTTGGAGCAACCAGGTCTAGTTGAAGACAGCCCTGCTCATGAGGCTCCCTTGGGCCCACTTCTCGAGCTTGTCCAGGTCCCTGTGGATAGCATCCCATCACTCAGGCACGTCAACCACACTCAGCTCAGTGTCATCTGCAAACACAAACCCCTCTGAGCTATTCTTGTTCTACAGCTTCATCATTTTCGGCAGCAGCACGCCATATTCTGCAGGGATGACAAACTGGGGGCACACAGGGTGGATGGCATTGCACAGAACAAATCTGATTTCTCTCTGACAAGCAGGCAGCACAGAGGGATGCACCCATGGCTCCTGTCCTAGCAGGGAAGCATTTTGGGAGGGATACCTGACATTCAGGTGTCTCCAGCCTGATGAAGAGCATTGAAAGTAACAGGGTGCCTCATGAAAGCTGTGGTGAGGAGGAGAGGGACAGTGTGCAGCACTGAGACAGGGCTAGCAGAAAATGGGCCAGCACAGGCAGCCACACTCCTGAGATACTGACACTGCAGCAGAGAAGATAAATGACTGGCCCAAGGCCACGCAGCCAGGCAGTGTCCCCTCTACATGACTTTCAATCCCTGCTCCAGCACAGGACTGCTGAGGGATCCTTCAACAAAATGCTATATTGGCTTCGAAATCGTGAGATTTATTTTACACCTGAACACACTCACACATATAAATGTACTTTTTTTCCTGCCTCTTTCTCTTGCCTCTACTCAGAAGCACCCAAGCACATCTTAAAACCTCTCTCAATAACCAGAAAAATTAAAAACTTTTTATTTCCCCACTGAAGGAGAACTCATACGGGTTAACTTGACTCCAGAAACTGGGGCATCACAATGAAGCAGGATGCTGCCAGCAGTCCCACCTGGCAAATCAGTGCCTGTATTTACAATTGCACACCCGGAGACTCTGCAAATATTTCCTAGGAGCTATAAACCCCATCCCAACAATTGCAACGGGAGCGGGGATAAATTAGCTGAAGCCTGTCACTTGGTGAAGTCACGCTGGAGGAGATCCATCCAGGTAATCCATCTTTCTGCTGTGTTATACAATGACACAGTAATGGCCAGCCCAGAGGGATTTCCTTCAGGAAAACTCAACTGTTACTAAAATGGTAAGTTAATACCAAGCAAGAACTCAGCCGTCATTAGACCGAAGGATAGACATGACAGGGAATAAAATATTACAGTCCCCACTCAAATATTTTTATTTACAAGAGCACGAATAGATAGACCTATCTGTAGGCTGCAAAGAGAGGAGGCTGGGATTAAAGGAGAAAAGAAAAAGAAGACCTGCACGCATTGATTCCATCTTTGCCATTTTTCCTAATAAATAGCCAGGCACGGCTGTGCTGATGGGTAGCTGGGGTGGAGGAGGGCACACTGCCCAGCTCTCACAGGGACACAGGACACAAATCTGAGCTCAGGCTCTGCCCTTTTGTGTTGATTAAAAAAAAAAAAAACCCCTAAGAAGAAAGGAAGAAAGCAAGAAAAGTTATGTGGCTAATAAAGGGCTCTATTGTGCCATCAATTTTTTAAGCTTTAATGATTTCGGGAGGAAGTTCAGCTCAGCAATCAATAGCACAATATGGGCAGGAGGGCTCGGAGGAAATTCAGCGCCGGAGCTGCGGCGAGGGCTGGCTGAAACGGGGCCTCAGAGGATGGGGGTTCCCCTCCTTCAGCGGGCAGGGGGGCTCCCAGGACCCCATATAGAGACCCTGTCCCCCTCCTGTTTAGCCCACTGGGTGTGAGCTCCCTCTCCTGCTGCACAGCGTGTGCAGCCAGGAGACAGTGGGGACATTTGGGGATACCACGGCTGCTGCCACGGCAAGGGAGCTGGAAAAGCACCCATGCCAGCTGGGATGCTCCACGCCTGACAGGACTGAGCACATCCCAGGGATGCTCACAGCACACCAGGGACAGCCCAGGGACCATCACCCCACATTGAGCACATCCCAGGAATCTTCACCCCACACTCCCCACACTGGGGCTGAGCACATGCCAGGAATGGTCACCCTACATTGAGCATATCCCAGGGATCATCACCCCACAGTCCCCATCCCACACTGAGCACATCCCAGGGATGATCACCCCCGACTGAGTATATCCCAAAAATGATCACCCCACACTCCCCGAATCTGGGTTCAGCATATCCCAGAGATGTTCACCCCACACCATGCCCCTCCCCGAGATGCTCACCCCACCCTCCCCACACCCGGGCTGTGCCCATCCCAGGGACACTCTCCTCCAGGCCCACCTGTCCCTGAATCCCACAGCCCGGGGCACGCAGCCAGCCTCCCCCTACTCCGGGAAGCACCGCTCCTGCCCGCAGCAGCAGACGTACCGCATCGCCGAGACTCGGTGCTGCCGCCGGGATGCGGGGCTGTCCGGGGATGATCTCGCGCCGGGCAAACCTAAGAGACACGGTGACACAGCGTGAGGCTCTCCAGCATCAGCGGGGACAGCGCCTCGCCCGAGCTGTCACCCTGGACAGGAGCCACAGCCGCCTCCCAGCTCTCACAGGAACGGGCAGCAGCTGGGTCAAAACCGGGCTAAAAACGCACAGAGGGCTTCCCAGCAACTGGGGGATCCCGAGCCGTCGGGTCCCTGTCCCGCTGCGACGTGCAGAGGAGAAAGGATGGGATGAGGTAGGACGGGACGGGACGGTTGGGGATCACCCCGCGCATCCCGTCCTCCAGTGCAAGGAAAAGCCGATCCTGTAAGTTGATCCCAAACGTCAGAGAGCGCTGCGCGGAGCGGGACCGCACCGGCGGGCGAGCCCCCGCGGGCAGCAGGAACTCGGGCGAAAGTTTTGCCACGATCCAGGGGATAATAATAAAAATTACTAATAGTAATTAATCAGAAAAAAAACCCAATTAATCAATAAAAACTAACGACCGCAGGAGAAGAAGAACGGGGGAATGTCCGACCTGGGAACCAGGAGCGCCGGTGACAGCAGTGCTGCCTCTACGTGATGCTGCCGCAGCTCGGGGACCCAGCGGGAGGACCGGGGACGGTCCCCTGGCATCGGGAGGGACGGAGGGAGGGACGGCAGGGGAGGGGAGATGAAGGAGGGGGGGCTGCCGCCGCCGCCTCCCCCCGCAGGAGGGTCCTGGCGGGGCTGGGGATGGAGGGACCCCCCGGTTCACCCCCGTCGGTGAAGGCAGCGGCTCCCACCCGGCAAATCCGGTAGAGAGGAAACAGAGCATTATTTTAAAACAGCAAACAAGACAGAAAATAAATAAATTAATAAATAAATAAAACCAGAACTTACCGTCTAAAACGAATCAGCTGGGAGGGATCCGCGGGCAGCGCAGCGAGGGGAGCATCGCCCCCGCCGTAGGACGGGACGGGACGGGGCGGGGCGGGGCAGCTCCGCGCACCTCGAAGGGGGCAGCGGCAGCGGATGGCGACGGACACAGCACCGCGCCGGGCACCGCGGCACCACCCGCCCCGTCCGGCGGCGCTGGCCCGCGGCTCGGCGGCGGTGGCGAGCCAAGGGCCCGGATGTCGCTGGCCCCGCGCCGGGGGGGCCACACGGGACGCGGGGGGGGGCGCGGGCTGGGTGTCCTGCCCGCCCCGTCGGGGCGCTGGGCGCTGCCACGTGGGACCGCCGGGGGGGGGCGCCCCACCCTTCTCGCTCTCCGTCTGTCTCGCTGTCACCTCCCCCGCCCCCCCCCCGCCGGGCTTGACAGGTCCACGCGACCAAACAAACCGGGGCGGACGGGCGGGCGGCGCGGCCAATGGGAGCGTGCGGCAGAGAGGAGCGGCCAATGGGAGCGCGCGAGGGGCGGGACCGCCTGAGGGGAGCGCGGCGGAGGCACCGCCCCGGGGTCAGAGCGCCGCCCGCTGCCCTCGGGGTGCGGGGCTTGGGGGGGGTCTTGAGGGGTGGGATCGCGGAGACGGGGAATGTTCTGGGTGGGAGTGGGCCCGAGAGAGCATCCCCTCCCTTTCTGCTATGGGCAGGCACAGCTTACACTGGACCAGCTTGCTTCAAGCCCCGTCCGTTCTGGCCCTGGACACTTCAGGGATCATGGGGCAGTCACAGTTTCTCTGGGCAGCCTGAGCCAGGGCCTCACCACTAGCATCTTCAAGTTCTTCTCCCAAAGCTGCTCTTTATCCCCAGCCTGGTTCACCCCGGGGCTCACCTTGCAAGCTTAGGCTCTTGAGCTTGTTAAACCTCAGAGGTTCCCATGGCCAGGCTTCTTATATCCCACACTATTTCATGATTCCAGATTAATAAACCCTACCACGGAGATCAAAAAAAAAAAAAAAAAAAAGCCAATACGTGGAGCAGTGATACTCCAGCATGGTCATCCTGCTGCGAAACCCCCAGCCCGGTTCCAGCAAGGGCTTGGTGGAGTGGAGCACAGCTGATGGTATTGCCCTGTTCCTGCAGAGATCCTGCAGCTCTGCATCCTCTCTACATCCCCTTCCTAATTGCCTCACTCTCACTGCGTTCTCCAGTGATAAAGAAAGCTTCCTGACATGTTTGGTTTCTATTTTCACGTGGATCCCAAGCTTCAGGTGCCGCCGGGTGCCCTGTGTGTTGTTAGACAATCGTCCCTCAAGCCAACCTGACAAAACCTGTGGGTGATCCTTTATCACTCCTCAGCCTTTCAAGGATTGTATGAGGGAAGAAAATATGATTTGCAGGGAAAATAGGCAAAGAACACACCTAAATCCAGGAAAGCCATGAAATGTGGATATCAAGAAGCCCCCATTATATGTCTAATGGTCTTGGTCCCAAAACTGGTATTCTAAAAGATACCTTTTTTTTTCCTTTTTGACGGTTTTCTTTGGCAAAGTGTTTTGGAAATTTGGGATTTTGACTTCGTTTTGGTTTTTCTAAAGTCAGACCTAGCCAACAATCACAATTTGCTTTTTTATTTCATCTGCTAACCTACCCTGTCATCAGGCTCCCATGCTTTCCCACTGGGTCCCTGAGTGCAGTCAGCACGATGCTGAGTCACAGAAGAACATTGTCAGCTTAGACTCTGAGCAGCGAGGCTTCCCCCTCTGTATCAACCAGTCAGGGAGAGCCTCCCTGTGTGCACTTACAACATTTCCAGCATATTTGCACTCTGTTTTTTGGGATTCTCATCAAATGTTTCCAGTGAAACACCATTTCAGGATGTTTCTTTAGAGTTTGTTGTTCTGCAGTCCACAGGTTTCAGGTGGAGGAGCCCAGCACAGCAATCCAGCCTGGGATCTCTGGTCTAATACCCAGTAAAACCATTGCTGACAGCTGATCCAGCCTAGGATCTGATTCTAAGTCAAAAGTCCCCAGCTTTAGTTAAAATCTATCACTAGCAATGTGTTTTTAGATTTAAAGCGAGGTTTAAATTAGGAACAGTAGGAGCAGCTGCTGTGAGTTTGCTGCTAGAGGAATGTGTGCTCCTAACAAAAAGCAGAGGCAGGATTTGGGATCTTTTTCATCCAGAGGAAAGATGACATCCAGCTACAAAGTTCTCCATAAGGGGCAGAGGGGATTTTCTGCCCCTCTCTGCCTCCTAGGAAACACTGCTAAGCTTCATCTCATTCTCTAGATCCAAACTTAGCACCTGATTATTTTTAAAACAACAAACTTATGTAAAACGCACTGACAGGAGCAACATGATGCTGCTGCCTGATCTCCCCTCTACATCTTCTGCCTTCAAAAATGCATGGAGGTGGAATCAAGAGTCTGAACCCACTACAGCCAAAAGCTCCTTGGAGAAAGTGAGTGACACAAGACTGACATGTACTAAGGATTCCCTCGTGCCTTTGTCTGGCAAACACTCACCAGCACAGCAGGTGAGAGGCTGGTAGGGATGGGAGCTTTGGATGGAGGTGTCATGAGGCAGAAAATGACTCTTGTGTCTGCTTATGGTTGTTTTCTCCTCCTGCCCAGCCACAGGCAAACTTGAGATGGGATGAAACCAGGGAAGATCCCAGCATTAGATTGGAAATGGATGAAATAGAAATATAACTCTTCCTGCTCCTCTTTGCTTTTAGTTGTTTTTCAGGGTCCTGAGTGCATTAATTGGTATTAATTACCCTGACCAACTTCACTTCCACCCATTAGTCCAGAGGCTCTAATTAGCACCCACCACTCATTAGTCCAGAGGCTCTAATTAGGCTTTGGGCACTTTCCTGAGCTGTGCTGTTGTAGTACTTGGTTGTAGTCCTGCTTGGGGTTCTATGTCTTGGGTGAGCATCATACCCATGTTGTCACTCACCTTGTTTGCAATCCTGCTCCTGCTATTTCCAAGTGGATCCTGGATCCAGTTCATGCTCTTACCTTGCATGGGATGCCTGGTAGTTCCTTTTTACCAGAACCTGGCCCTGATGTTCCTCTTCAAATCCAGTGGGACAACTTCCCTGCCTGTGGTGTGGTCATCCATGGCTCTTGGCTCACCTTAGCATGGCAGGAAGGATCACTGAACCTGAATGCCCCACAGCAACTGGGAACCATAAGCACACTGTTCCTAGACCACATTCCTTTCCTGGCTCTCCAGGGCACACCTGGCTGTCTTGTGTCTGTAGGACTTGGTTTGTGGGATCAGGAAGATGTGGGCACCCCTCTCTTACTGCCATGTTTGTTCCACTTGTACTTAAGGAGGTCTGTGGTCAAGTACTCTCAGGAATTTCCCAACAGATTTCTGACGTGTCAGGTTTATCCCCTCCTGAGAGCAGTAACTCAGCTCTGCTAGAAATGGCTCAACTCCGGCACCCGCTTGTAATGTAATTGAGTGTGGAAATTGGCAGGAGAGGTAGGGAGCTACCTCATCTTCATGCACATAATCAATAGCAAATCATTACTTAAAAAGTAAAGTGGTTGATGGTGTTTCTGTAGGGCAAGACATGCCCTGCATTTTCAGTCTTTGATTCATACTGCTTAGCATGCCATGAAATGGGGCTCGGCGAGTGACTCACATTGTAAAAGCTCTCCAGTTAGCTCCTGGTGCTCCCTCTCAGCAAGTGTGTCATGATTGCTTCAGCATGTCTGTGTCTGTTCTCCATCCCAGCGCCCAAAGCCTTCAAGGCCCTTTTAGGGATTTCCCTAAGTCCAGACGCTGGAGGGGTAGCACCAAAGCACACATGGGGCTCTTGCCAGGATCAAGGCACTCTCACTCTGGATTAGGTCCAGCCTGCATGAAGCAGAGCATGATACAGCTCAGTCCACCTGCAGACACTTGGATGGCTGAGGGAGCTGGGAAGGGGCTGAGCCTGGAGAAAAGGAGGCTCAGGGGGACCTTGTGGCTCTGCACAACTCCTGACAGGAGGGGAGAGCTGGGGGGGTCAGGCTCTGTTCCCAGGGAACAGGGACAGGAGGAGAGGGAATGGCCTCAAGTTGCACCAGGAGAAGTTTAGATTGAGTATTTGGGAAAATTTCTTTGCTAAAAGATTTCCCAGGCTTGGCACAGTTGCCCAAGGCTGTGATGGCATCCCTGTCCCTGAAGGGATTTAAAAGCTGTGTGGAGGTGGCACTTAGGGACATGGGTTAGTGGTGGCCTTGGCAGTGCTCAGGAAATGGTTGTACTTAATGGTCTTGGAGGCTGCTTCCAGCCTGAATGATTCTTTGATTCTCTGATAGGAAATCCATGACTTTGGGAGCACAAGCTGTGGCAACCTACTCCATCTTGCAGGAGAAAGGAGTCTTGCTCCTGACTTCCACCACAGATAGGGGAGAGGCCATTCCCTTATAAAGAAGGTGGTATGCTGAAAGTGTATTCTCTGTAGTTGTCACATCCATTAGTATTGTCACATCCATTGCAGATCCACTTTGGTGCTTCTGAATTGTCAGCCTTCCTAAACACGAGCTGCCCATCCAGGTTCTCCTGCTCCAGTGAGGGATTCAGCCAAGGAATCCAATCATCCTTCTCTTACAATGCTAGTTGTTTGCTGTACTTCCATAATCTTGCCACTGATTTTGGTCTGGAGCTGCCCCTTCAAGAAGGGACAAAGCTTGGAAGGATTCTTTATTTAGACACTCAGGATGCAGGGAGTGTTCCTTCACTGTTGCTTCCTGTTCTCTCCTTGCATTGACAGCCAGCTGATTCTGCTTTGGTTCCCTGGAGCTACACTGGGGTTTCTGTAAGTTTGGGTGGGTCCTTGGACAAGAGGTGGGAGTTGGAGACCCTGGAACCAGGCTGCTTTGGCTGAGAGAAAGACAGCACAGAGGAAGGGCAGTAGCTTGCTTGGGGCTTGCAAGATCTGCAGCCAACAATGGCCTAAGCTGCCCTCTCTGGGTTTGCAGCAGGACAGAAGTGCTGGCATGTGACCACATCACAGAATTACAGGGTGTTTTGGGGTGGAGAGACCTTAAAGCTCAGGTCCCATGGGCATGGACACCTTCCACTATCCCAGGTTGCTCCAAGCCCTGTCCAGCTTGGCCTTGGACACTTCCAGGGATCCAGGGGCAGCCACAGCTTCTCTGGGAACCTTGTGCACGTGTCTCACCTCCCTCACAGTCGGGAATTTCTTCTGAATATCTAATCTAAACCTCCACTCTTTAGGACCATTTATCCTCCTGAGGATGCTGCTCATTTTCTCTGGACTCCTAAAGCAAAAGCAGTGACAGAATTCCAGTTGAGCTCTGGGGAAGGATGAAGGGTTACGGAGAGCTGTGCGGTGACAGGCGGTCCTGGGCAAGGCTGAGCACGTCCTGTGGAGGCCAGCCAGCAGGGCTGACCTGATGTAACAGGGGGCTGGCACTGGATGCTTAACTTCAAATGGCCCAGGGACTGAACAGATGGCTCCTCTTTATTTGCATGCTACTTGGATTTGTGAGTCAAACAGAAGAATAACTTAATTTTTGACATTTGCTTCTCCTCAGAGCCCGGCACAATTTATGTTATACTGGCATTTGCGTGAAGGATGTTGCTTTAGGCACTAAACCCATCCTGGCTTTAACCCTAAAAGGAGCCAAATAGGCAGGAATCGTATTCCTCCCCAGCTCTTTTGTAGGCTCTGCCAAGGGATATCACACTTACACAGCGACCAAAGAATCAGGAGAAAACAGTCATTTGGGGCTTGTGGAAGGAAGGGGCAGGGTTGGAGTTAAACTGGACTGGAAAATATCTCATTTGTAGGCCTGAAATGAGAAACTGTTTGTGGATGAGGTTTACCTCCTATTAAAAATACCCTTCAAGGCCTGTGCAGTTAGTCTTGAGCACAGGGGATAAATTTAGTAGAGTCTTGTTCCTGCTGACATAAACTTAAGTGAAAATAATATATATAGCCAGGGCACAACATCTGCAAGCCAATTAAAAACCTGGCAGATCGCACCCCAGATGACAGTTGCCATGACTAGTGTGTCTGCGTGCCACCCCTTGGAGAGGGAAAAAACAGATCCTGCTTGCCTGTGCAGCATCTCTATATATCTTCCAATGCCCATGACAGCCAATGGTGATTATTTGATAGCTGGAGTCCCAGCAGCATGTCCTCCTCGCCCTAACGCCTGTTCCTGCTGTCCCCAGTAATCCTTTGTGGTCACATATGTGATATTCATAGGTCTGACTGTAGGTCAGTTATAAAAGTCGCAGGATAACAGAATAAAGCTCATTTTCTGGCCTGATTGTAGAGACATAAGAGCCTGGGTAAGGATGTGTGTGCTTCGACCAATGAAAACACACATTTTTCAAAGGCTGTATTTGAAATACTTAGCACAAAGAGATGGTCTTTGTTTTCCAGCAGGCAAAGTGCAGTTCTCCTTCACTTGTAATTTTAAGTGAAATATCAGGTGGTGTTTTTGTGGATGGAAGATAAAGCAGGCAGAGCAGGGAGACCCATACCCTTGAACTCTGGGGCTACAATATGTTTTCCAGACTGTTTGCAGCATCTCTTGCATTCACTGTGATCCCCCTCTTGTGGTTAGTCCAGCACCTGCAAAATTTCCATGTCCATGCCTGTCAAGGCTCAGTGGCTTTGGGTTCCCCAGCCAGTGCAACTGAAATATGGTTGCTTCAAGGTCAGCTGCCCCTCAGCTGGGCTGCTGTGGCCATCCTGCTGTGCTCTAGAGGACAACCCCAGCTGTGAGGCAAAGAGCATTGTCCCAACCTCTTCTGTAGGCTGTTGCCCCAGCAGCCTCAGTTGCCAACCTGTTGAGAAGCTGCTGGCCTGTGTAAGCTCTTGAGATGCTCCTGTTGTGAGGTAAAAGATGCTTTAAACCATAAATGTGTAAACAGACACATTTTCCTCTGCCACATGGACAGGCCATGAGTACGTACAGGAAGGATTTAACAGCCCAGCTCATGGGCTGTAACGTGTTATGTTACAATAACTTGGTCCCGTCTGGTCTGATGGCGTGTTTCACATTTGGCCTGAGCACTCAGTGCCAGGCAACTGCAGCGTTGCTTGGATGCAAATAAATCTCCTGTATCATCCTCTCTACATCCCATGTGAAGCATGGATTGGATTTTAGATTGGATATTGGGGAAAATTTCTTCACTGTAAGGGTAGTCAGGCATTGGCACAAGTTGCCCAGGGCAGTAGTGGAGTCCTTCACCCTGAAGGGATTTCAAAGCCCTGTAGATGTGGCACTTGTGGCACTTGTGTGACAGTGCTGGGGGAGTGCTTGGACTAGACAAAAGGTCTTTTCCGCTCTAAATGATTCTGTGATTCTGTGGAAAAACTCCTTTTCAGTTCTGACCCCACTAAGTTGTTCAGCTTGAAAATGAGACTGACCCCAGCATTCATATAGAAGTACTTGGGCTGGGAACCACGGCGTGGAGTTCTGATTCCCCTGAGCTAGCCCATCATCTCTCTTGTGTCTTCTGGGAGGCCAGGATTGTTGTGGATTTAATTCTGCTTTTGGCTATCAAGTGCCTTTTCAAGGCCTGTTCTTCCCCCTTCCTTTGGTGCTACGAGGAACTGGGATAGATACTCTGTGCTCTATGTCTCCTTTAGGATCCATCCTTGTCTTCAGAGCCAATCTACAGACATCCAGCAACAAGACCTCTTCGAATCTCCTCATAACTCTCCATCTCCTGGGCTGGTTTGGGTGGGGATTTTTTTGTTTGTTTCGTTGGTTTTTTGTTGTTGTTGTTTTTTTTATTTCAGAAGCAAGATGCCCAGTATTGAAATAGCCTGACATTTCATGAGGGCCCTTTGTGAGATGTGACACAAGCGTACCGTGATTCTTTGTCATTTTCTCCATGGCTCTCATCGTGTGAGACTCCACAGCCCCAGGCCTGCACCCGACCCACACACAGCTGAAAAACAGCTCGTAGCAGGAGGGCTGCTGTGATTAGGAGCAGCGGGGTGAATAAGGAACTGCACTCCCTCACGTGGCTGTGCTCTCCCCTCCCTTTTCCTACAGCAGAAGACCCTAAAACTTCACTCACAGAGCCAGTGCAATATCCCCAGCATATCTAGAGCTAGCAGCACAACACAGCCCAGCATTCAAGGCACTGGGAGTTCAGCTAAAAGTTTTGTCAAACTATTAATTGTTTGGGAAAAAAAAGAAAAACAGTCCATGCCAGATGTCTGCCTTAGGCTGAAGTTCTCTGGAAAGTTTCAGCCAAAGTATTATGTCCATTTCCAAGAATGAGGGGAAAGCACAGTGTTTTGCCCAGTTTTGAAAAGAAATAATTCCATGAAATTGTAATAACAGAGAAAAGCCTCCATCTATTGAAGAAAGAGCATGCAATTTGGCCCTGCTGTCATAAAAGTGCCATTTGCTACTTCCAGGAAAGTTTGTTTAATTTTGAATTAGTTATAAGCTCTGAAAATCATGGTTTGCATGTGCTCAACAGATCCGGTCACAGATTAACAGCTCTGTTCTCTGAGGACTGTCTGCAGCAGGCATGCTCCAAGTCAGACCTGAAAAGGCTGGAGTATGGAATGGCTGCTTCCAGCACTGGAGATAAGAACCGAGGAAGTCAGGAAAGCTGGGAAGAATAGAAGGTTCAGATGTGAATGTTGTGATGGGGTCAGAAACAAGGTGCTATTGGAGGGCTCTTATGAGAGGGGCAACACAAGCTGGCCTAGGAAAAGATAATAATGAAAAAGCTGCTGTGAGAGTTAGACCAGGCACCTTCTCCCTGCTGCTCAAGAAATGCTTCCTTTGGTGGCAGAGAAAGGAAGGACAGATTCCTGCAGGTCGCAGAAGGTGATTCTGCCCATCTGTCCCTGGGCTCAGGTGAGACCCCACCTGCAGAGCTGCCCCAGCCCTGGCTCCAACAGCACAAGGACCTGGAGCTGCTGGAGCCAGTGCAGAGGAGGGCACGGAGATGCTGCCAGGGCTGGAGCCCCTCTGCTCTGGAGCCAGCCTGGCACAGCTGGGGCTGCTCACCTGCACAAGAGAAGGCTCCAGGGACACCTCAGAGCCCCTGCCAGGGCCTCAAGGGGCTCCAGGAGAGCTGCACAGGCACTGGGCACAAGGCATGGAGGGACAGCAGCCAGGGAATGGCTTCCCAGGGCCAGAGGGCAGGGACAGATGGGATATTGGGAATGAGGAATTGCTGTCTGGGAGGGTGGGCAGGCCCTGGCCCAGGGTGCCCAGAGCAGCTGTGGCTGTCCCTGGATCCCTGGGAGTGTCCAAGGCCAGATTTGATGGGGCTTGGAGCAGCCTGGCATTATGGAGCATGTCCCTGCCCATGGCAGGGGGTCAAAGGAGGTGAGCTCTAACTCTTCCCAGTCAAAGCATTTCATGATTCTAAGATCCTGTGCCCCCAACATTGGGTCACCTCCTGAGCTGAGCAACCTTCCCATGCAGGGAGAGTTTCTTCTCAGAGTTTGGTTGCCACGCCGTCATCCCAAAGGCAATTTCAGAGGGAAAGCAGGAGTGCCTCAGGAGCATGTCTAGGATGCTTTCACTTGCTATGTGATGGAGATGTACTGACTGATCCAGGGTGTCCATGGGAGCATTTTCCATCCAGCAGCATGGCATTGCAGAGACTTGGGGCAAACTGACTGGGGCTCTGGGCTGCTCCTCCCGGCACCCTGCCTCTGACATCTAAAGCTTTCACTGGGTGTCTGGACACAGCCCTGCAGCGTGCCCTGTGGACTCGAGTGCAGATAACATCTGACTCCCTTGGCCTGGCAAGAAGATTGTCTTGCTTTATAACGCTGCATCCAGATGCCAAAAACACACTTTTGCCATCCAGTGGAGGAAAGGTTGTTAAGAATGAAGGCGTTGACACAACCTGCCTTTGGGGGAAATGGCACGGAGCAGCATCCCTAGTTCAAGAGGCTGTCTGAGTTTAGCAATAGTCTCTTGTTCCCAGGCTCTGAGCCAGGATAAATGGGCTGCAGTGTACTTTGGGAAGGATGGTTTTGCCTCCAGGAGAAAAGGAGCTTAGCACAGCTCTGCTGGGAGTCCCTCTTAAGCTCATCCACACAAAGGGTTGGGTGCCAGTTCCTCAGATGGGCTTGTTGCTGGCCTTCCCTGGGTGTAGCATAAGCAGCCATTAGCAGGTACAGTGAGAAGGGGACTGAGAACCAAAAGGGGCCCACGGGTTTAATTTGCTTTTATGAATTAGCCTGGGTGGATGCATTGGCCTCTCCATGATGGGAAGGAGAGGAAGGTAGAGATTAGGATGACTCCTGTCTCTGTGCTCCAAGTTCTGCGTACACCAGTGCATGTTCCTTACCATGCCAAGTATTTTAATGCCTCACATGGTATCTGGGAACAATCAGAGAACAAAGAACACCAGCCCTACTCCCTGCCCAGCCCCTGCTGCCCTGGATGCAGCCCTGCCCCTGAGTCTGGGTGGTGGATGAGGCAGAAACCAGGCAAGGCCAGTCCTAGTCGAGAGGTCCTGGGCGCTTCTCCATGGGCTCCATCCAGCTGCTTTGCCCGGGAAACCTTCAGGTTTTAGGAATATTTGCCCTGCAAGGGAATTGGAACAGGCACAACAGCTGGAGTCTCATGACCCACTTGGTTCCCATTCCCCCTGGAGAGGAGCATAGCTGTAGCTCAGATCTGTGTGTTGCCTAAAAAAGGGCCTTTTCTGTTAAGTGTGATGTTTGAGGCCATCTTTGGCCTTGCCTTCAGCCACCACTCCATGACAAATCTCCTCTGAGCCCTGTGTCATGCCCACCAGTCTCTGTCTAGAACCTAAAGTATCTCAGATGGCATTGGAGACCAACCTTTAGGTACCTGAAGTGAAACCTTGGTGTTTATGCACCTCATGGTGTTCATGCAACCCTTATTGTCCTGGGAGGGCTGCTCAGCTCAACAGTAACTTTCTCAGGTGTTCTGTTCAGCCAGGTTTTCTGAATGAGTGTACCACAGGAGAGTGGTGGGATGTTCAGTCACACCTTCCCAGAATCTGTGCCAGGGAGCAGATCTTCATTTCCTCATGCTGGATTTCAACCTTACATGCACACAGAAACAAAATCCCCATTTCCTACTTGAGATGCAGTAGGATGGAGACCAAAGATGATGTCTTTTAATGGTTTTTACCTAGAGCAGATTTTTGTATGTAAATTACATACACCTTTAAAAATAAAGGGTAACAGCTTCTTGAAAGTCCTAGGCTTATTACACTCTACTAAATTTCCTTAATTACTGAATTTGCAAATGTTACCAGAGCAGTGGAGCAGTCACACTCAAGGTGAAGCCCTGGTTTATTGAGGAACTGCTGCACCTTTTGACAGAAGCCAACTTCTCCACAGATGCAGGAAGACTATTTATTTCATTTCCATTTGCTTGCCTAGCTCAGCTCAATGGCTTCTTCATCCAAGTCTCTGAAGAGAAGAGGCCACTGAAACAAACAAAGAAGTAGGCTTTAAATAAGAAACATAGCATGTATTAATCCTCCAGGGATAAAAAAAATGAGGTGTGAAAATCCACTAGTTCTAAAAATCTTGTTTGTGGTCGCTACATACGTCTGTCAATTGGGTCATGGACAACAAGACTTTCTTCATTTAAGTTGGTTTTAAAACAAACTGGTGTTTCCTTTTCTATTTATCTGACGCATTTAGGCTTCATCCCTGAATGCTCTGGCTGGGAGCAGCCCATGTCTGTGCTGTTTGACTCTCTCATCCTTCAAAGCAGGGTGGTCCCCTACAAACTGCTTGCTGGGGCATGGGTCTCACGGGTCCACAAGAATAATTTGAATAAACTCATTAATAACTCATTTGTCCACTGTATTAAAGTCCACTAAATTCTGTGATTTGGGACAAATGGGTAAATACGACTTCCATTGTTCCATAATGCAAAACATTTATGTTTTAAAATGCTGAAAAATGGGTATTCATTTGTATGGTGACCAAAATATGTGTTTCTGTCCCAGAGTCATCTGAAGACAGAGCTGGGAGGGACCTCAGCTGTTGAGCTCATTAATTCTCTATACCCCAGACAAGCTTTTCTGTGATTTTTTGCCCATTATTCTTACTTGTTATTACTCATCTCTGGTGATGGATATTCCTTGACCTTCACTTTGATGGCATACCTCCTACTAGCAAAAATGTACTGAAATATAATTAGCCAACAAAAAAATAATTCTTATGGCAAAACAAGATTAAAAATAATGTTTTCTAGCACGACTGCATTTTAAAATTTACTTAATTTGATTGAAACTGTTCTTGGCACCAGACCTCCCTCCCCTGCTGCCAAAGCCCCTTCACTCTTTATTTTTCACCTGGATCAGTTCAGTGATCTGCCTAGGACAATTGAAAAGCTCAGGGCGATGTAGTGAGCAGTCAGGGTGGGGAGAGAAGCAATTCTTTTAGCTGGCATTGCTGAAAGGGAGACAGTCCTTGCTTTGAACCATCCTGCTGCCGGTCCAACGCGCTGCTTTGCTCACCTTCCCCTTAACCCAGCAGGTCGCCTGTCTTCACCAGCAAGTTAAAGCAGAGGAGAGCTGCCAGGGATGAGCTCAGGGTCTCCTGTTCTTGAAAAATCACAGCAAAGCATTTTGCTTTTCAAACACTTGTCTAACCCAACAGGAATAATTTGCGAAGGAATCCTGACTCTACTTGTCGTTCAGTTCATTATCTTTATGATCCCGTCCCTAAAAACACTTAATGGTTAATAAACCTTAAGGAAATACAATCTTACAGGCAAATGTTTTGGCTGAGCATCTGCTTCAATACTGGGAAGGGCTGGTCTTTTGTATCTTTAATTACCTTTTTGACCTTTTCAGAATACAGAGTTTTGCATTAGCCGTAGGACAGCTGCGCAGAATCGGTGACACTGAACCCCTGGCTACGCGTCCCCCACAGATGCTCTTGCTCCACAGCTATTTTCATGCTAACCTTTCTGCAGGTTCTGTTATTCATCCCAGAAAGGCTCTTTAAAAACCCCAAGGAAGTGTCCTGGCATTTCCAACATGTCCATAGGGAGGCCCAGCGGCAGTTTGGAAGAAATCTGAGTTTTGTGATGCCAGCTCTCCAGCCTGTGTCAAGATATGAGTGCAGAGCCTCATTTGCATAGATGCAAGTGCTTTAGAGGAGAGCTCAGCCTTGTGCTCCACATTTGTAGGAGAGCCTCAGTCCCATGTGAGGTGATCTTTGTGGCCAAAGCTGGACTGCACCACAGGGGGAAGAGTTTCAGAGATCAGCCTAATGCCATCTTCGTCTGAGCTTGAGAATTCACAGCAAACACAGTGGGTAAATCTAATCCTGTATGCAAGTCTGGGTGTGTGCTTGACTGATCAAATCATCTTGGTTTGAGAGGTGTGACCATCTTAGCTGTCTGGGAGATGAGGAGACCATGAGGATGATGAGACCATGGGGAGCCCAGAGGTGCACTTGTCCTCCAAGGACTGTGTGCTGCACCCACTCCTGCAGATTAAAGCACAAGCTCACTCTTTCTTGCAGAACAGTTCCATGGGGAAGCTGCCCCTTTTTACTCATGAACCCATGGTTCAGCACACCAATCTGGAAGTGCCTGAGGAGACCTTGAAGACCCCTTCCCAGCTTTGAGGAGATGAGCCACCTGGCAAGTTATTCTGGAGTGGGGCTTGCTCAACTTCTTTCTCTATTTTGTATAAAATAATTAACTGGTGAGGAGAGAGAGACAGAGAGAGCATGTGAGTTTGCAGCTCATTGCCTAGGCATTAATCTAGAAGGAGAAAACCAAGTCCCTGCTCTTAGGACTAAGTTAAAGAGGAAACTGCCCCAGCTCCACAGACTCTGCCCAAGGACCTTCTTTGTACACAAAGGAAAACACAAGTTAAACCACAACTAATGAGGAGCAATGACTGTGGAATTTCTGGATCAACAGTGTCCTCCTTCATGTCTCTGCCCAGGGAGGAATGGAGCCTGAAGAACACGTATCTCAGCTGCAGACCTCCAGCCCTTAAATCTTTCCATGGACTGAATGTCAACAACATGGCCAAGCATTTTGAAAGTACTTGCTACCTCAACATCTAAGTACAAAAAAGGAAAATACTCGTTTCCATTAGTAAGTTCCCAGCAGATTATCCCCACAAGGCAGGAAAGCAAGGAAGCAGGGAATTTCCTGGGACAACACCTCCACAGCCACATGGGTCCAGGCAGAGAGTTCTCAGTGGTGGTGGCTGCCTTCCCCTGTCACTCATTGGCTGCACTGTCTCTGGCAGGGTTGGCATTGTCTGTGTCCTCTTGAGCAGCAGCCTCAGCTCCAGAGCTTCAGCTGGTGGTGGTGAGGTGAAATGTGGGTGCAGCTCTGTCCTGTAGGAAGGAGCTCAGGGATTCCTGCTGTTTCTGAATGGCAAAGCTGATCTCCAGGCAGTAGAAGGCATTTCAACAGCTGGAACACTAAATTAATTTTCTTCCTAGCTACCAATATCTGTTAAAGACCTATAGGAATGGAGAGGGGAATACCCTCATTCCTGCCCAGTCCCTGTATCTTTTAGAGTGAGAGGCCCTGGAGGAAAGGCTTGCCCTTATTGTAGACATGATTTAGCTGGAGCTGCCTCCTGCCTTCCATCAATGATATGTCACTGCAATGCGAGCCCTTAGATAGAGGTGTGTTTATAGAGCCTTTGTTCTCGTGTTCAGTGAATTGATCTCCATCTGAGAAAGTATCACTCACTGTCAGAATTAAAAAACAGCCCATGAAAAAGAAAAGGAGCAGCCTGACTTCAAAGGGCTGTGGTTCTTTTCTTGTGGCCTCTCCTAACCTGCATGCAGCTGAAAAACTTGTTTGACCCAATTCATTTCAGGCCTCCTTCCTCCCCTCCAACAGACAAAGACTCACAAACAATAAGCTCATTCAGGTGCAGAAGAGGGAGGGAAACCCAGAGACCCAGGCGAGGCTCCTGCTGCACACACCCTGTTCCCACAGATAAGCACAAAGCTGGAGGAGTGACAGGTTATCTTGGGCAGATCCAGCTACATGCAAGGTCTCCTTGAAGTCAGTGGTGTGTGTCTGTCGAGAGATGATATCTTTTATTAGGCCAACTGGTAGAGTCAGAAAAACTAGACAAGCTCTCTGGGGCCCAAAACCTTCTTCAGGCCAGAGAAATATCTGGGTCACCTGAAGCCAGGAGGTGCATGAAATGTTGTAGGGTAGGAGGTGGGTAGAGGTTAAGTACCTTTAGTGTCTGGTGGATTGGCTTGGCATAAAGTGAGAACTTATAATGACCTTCTGGTGCCTAACGGGACTCAGAGAGAGCTGCAGAGGGACTTTGGACAAGGGCCTGGAGGGTCAGCACAAAGGGGAATGGCTTCCCACTATGAGAGGGCAAAGACAGATGGGATATTGGGAAGGAATTCCTGGCTGTGATGGTGGTGAGGCCCTGGCAGATGGTGCCCAGAGGAGCTGTGGCTGCCCTGGATCTCTGGAAGTGTCCCAGGCCAGGTTTGTACTACACAGCTGATGTTTAAGGCACTTCCAACACAACCCATTCTGTGATTCCATGATGTTTAAGTGATTTTTTGTTTTTTTGAGGGGTACCAATTTAGCTTCTGACTCACTCATCTCATCTCTGACTGGCGTGTGGCCAAGGGTGGGACTGCAGCAGCAAACCCTCCCATCAGTTTAGACTGCCTTGAAAAGGTCCTTCAAGGTCAGTACCAGACATTAACAGGGTGCCTGGCCTGGCAGCTGTGACCTTGGAGTATCCAACACCTGATAACTTGCTCAGGAGAGCTATCTCTGCAGCAGAGGTACCAAACCACTCCCAAGCAGGGCTGACTACAGCAGACAGCCCTTTCTTCCAGCAGGAACACAACCTCATACAGAGAAGATCTCTGGATGTTTTTCCCCTCTTTCTATTTTTAAATGTGCTCCAAGCTGAAATCTTCATTTTTTCTCTTCAGTGATGCATGTGCCTGCATCTCCTCGAGCTGATATTCATTCCTTTCTCCCTTGTCTTTTCCAGGAGAAATGTCTTAACATTTGCCAAAAGTAACTATTGTTTTTGCAGTTTAGAAATGTGAACGTGTCACTAAAGCAATTATCTCTAAAACCTAACTAAACAGGCCTAATGCTGCTTAATAGGAACTTTGTCGCCTCTGAGCACTTTTCTCTTCATTAATGAGTCACTACAAAGAAAATGATCGCTGGTGTCACTGTCTCAGTCCTGCTTCACTGCAGCTGGATGTGGCATTGCCTTGCTGAAAGCAGAGCTCAGCCACGGATCTGCCATGTGGGGCAGAAGCTCTGCAAGTTCTTTGTTAGATGTTGATGATGAGATGCAAGAAGACCAGACCAAATAAAACCAGCCACTGGGCAGCAGCAACCTGGTGAGCATGGGTACCAATTTCCAGGTGCCTGAGAGGGTTTGGTGGCTGGTCCAAAACAGCCAGGAACAGGCTAATAACATGTGAAGGATCTGGGTTTGAAGATTATACTGCTGGGGAAAGGGACAAGGGACAAAACCAGCATGGACACTGTACACCTTGAGCTTTGAGGTGCTTCTCCAAGGCTGTAAAATCTGCCTTGCCCCTGATTTCCATCACTTGGTGACCAACACCAAGGAGGTGCTCTGTGCTGTTATACACAGCATTAGTGAGCACAGAAGATACAACTCCAACCAGCCCAGTCCAGTAAATAACCATGCACAAAAAGCTGTTTGTGAACCTACTTCCTATGGCTTAGAAATGAGTTTATCTCAGTCATGCTGAATCTCCTAGCTAGACCTTATTCATGGAGGAGTCCTCAGAGCTTTTCCATAAGCAGTCAGGCCTACAGGTAGAGTTCTTTGTGGACATCAGTGAAGCTCTGCAAGGAGACAGCACCTTGAGTGATCTTAAGCTTTCACATCGAGGCCAGGTTGGGAGCAACTTGGTCTAGCTGCTCATTGCAGGAGGATTGGACCAGCTGATCTTTAAAGGTCTCTTCCCACCCAAAACATTTGATAATTCCATGAGCTCTGAGAGGCAAAAGAATTGACAACTGAGCTCACAATCACCAGCAGAGCTGTGGTTTCTGTGTCTGTGCTCTACACCTGTATCCCTTTTGTCAGTGATCACTAGTTAATGGGTTGAAATACCTGGCACTTCCTGTGGGCTTAGATCACATGTGACGCGTGTTACTTAGCTGTGGTAGGATGTCATTAAGCTTCTCCAATCAGCTGTGCTGGTGCTCTCAGCTTCCCTATTTTCATAGAGTCTTGGAAGAATCCTGGAATGGTTTGGGTTGGAAGGAACCTTTACAGATCAACTCACCTTCCACTAGACCAGGTTGCTCAAGCTTTATCTGTCTGTCATTCCTGTGTGTTCCTTTTTACAGGGTGATTGCACTAGAAAGGGCTGCAGAACTAGGTGAGAGGAGCTGTTCTCTCTTCTGATGGCATTTCCGTGGACAAGGGTTAGGAAGGTGATACACAGATTTATCTCTCCTGCCTAGGAGGTGGTGACAGTCCTTGTGTCTATCACCTGAAGGTTTCCCTTGAGCCCCGATAATCTGAAGTGTTATAACTCATAACTATTATCAAGCACTTCCAGAATAGCCAGGGTAGGAAGACTTTCCCCAGCAAGCTCCCTGCTTGCTGGTCCCAGCTCTCATGCTCCTGAAAGAGAAATAATCTCCTGCCAAGGTATTTCACTCTAGTGGCAGAAATATTTGGGTAGGGCACAAGGGAGGCTAATCCTGGCATTCATCTCACAAGGCTTCAAAACCTCGAGCCTCATGTTCAGCTCTGAAAGGTGTCTTTGATCCAGTCCCAGCAGTGTGGTGCATTAGACTCCCTCAGAGCCAGCACACACATCCCTGGGCAGCCTCTGGGATGGGCATTTTATCATTTGTCCCTCTGTGAGCCTTTACCCAAGGTCCAGATGATGACTCCTGGATCCCCATGCCCAGCTCAATCCCACGCCTGCTGCTCTGCTGTAGCCTTGCAATTCCTAAGCTATCTATCACAGCACATTTATTCTGACACCCCGTGAGTGCACAGGTTAGTGCTGCTCTGCCAGGCTCAGCACAGGCTTCTAAATATATTAGTGAAGAGGAAAGATCTGGGATGGCTTCCAATTTTAACCAAGGTCACATTGGCGAGTGCTAGTGTGCAGCTCGAGGATATTATCCACAACATCTTTCATGGAGCTGTATTCCAGCTGCGTGCAGCAGTCCTGTGCTGCGACAGAAGGAGATGGGAAAGCATGGCAGCAGCAAGAAGCCTGGGAGACAGCTAAAATTTTGCTGCAGGTGTGTTGTGTACTTCAGGATCTTTGCACCTCTGGTTATTTTTCTACCAAAAAACCCCAAACGCAAACCGTGTTGCTTACCTGCCTCGAACTGTAGACTCAGGCGTAATGTTTTTCAAAGAGCTCAGAGCTTTGGGCTCTTGGATTCATCCTAGCAGACAATTTTCCCATTAGGAGACAGCCAAATGCTCCAGGGAAACATACATTGCTGGAAACAGCACCTGCATTCCAGATTTACCCAAGTCTCTTGATGATGCATCCTAAGAAGAGCTCTCTTCCTAGCCACAAGAAAGGGCTGGGAAAGTTTAGGCAAGGCCAAGGACTGGAGGTGAGACACATCACAGAAGAAGGTTTGAAATCCCCCCTCTGGCAGCAGTGACTCTGCGACTCTCTCCATGGGAAACAGATGAGATCTGGACTGGAGGAGGAGACCCAGGAGGAGCAGAAAGAGTGAGGAGTAAAGAAGAGGTGCATAATTTGAGAGAGCAAGGAATGAGGCTGGAGGATCCAGCAGAGGCCAGTTTATGAGCCGGGCAAAAACAGCATGAGGAGGTTTTCTTGTTGGCTTTTGGTGAGGCTCAGGAGCCCCTTAGGTCTGGGGCAGCTTCCCCATTCCTGCAGCCAAGCAGTGAAGAGCCCTGTGCTCCCTCGAGAGTGAAGGGCAAAGTCTGGGGCAAAAAGGGTCAGGTTGCCATAAATTACCTGTCCATCCTTTCTAGGCTCAGTGACCAAGAGCTGTGCTGGAGTCTCACTTAACCCTGATAAATGTGGGGCTGGGAAGGATGCTGGGAATGTCCTGGTGATGTGTTTTCCTATGATCATTCATCCATGGTGAGGCAGGAAATGGGCAGGGGTCAAATTTATTATCTTAAAGAAACTCCCTCTTCTGCCTAACTCCCCCTCTAAAACTATTAGATGCATTTCAAGATGGTGAAGGGCTGGGAATCCCAAGGGTACCCTTATGCCTTAGATGCAAATAAAGCACCAGGTTGAAAAGAAATAGCTCTTCTGTGTCAGCAAGGGGATGGCTGTCAGAGGAGGTTCCTGGAATGTGGATAAGGCAGAGCAGTGTCATGGAGTCCCTTGGCCACAGGATGAGCATCAGGCAGGCTATGGAGGATCCAGCTGTGCCACGCTAATCTGGTTCTCTGAGGCCATACTTAGTTACTAATGTGGTTTGTCAGGAGAGAGGGCGATGTTTTATCTACTTGCCTCTATTTTTAGCTGCCTTGGGTCAGCAAAATGACTCAGACAGCAGCGCTGGGGGACCTGCATCTCCAGATCCAATTGTCCAGCTCCGAGCCATACCCTACACAGAGAGAAGCCTGAAATCCGTGATTCCTCCTTTCTTCCCAGCTCATCCTGCTCCCACCCAGTGGTGCCCACCTCCTCCTGATGGTCCCAACTCCTGGCTGTGCTGCACTGCCCCAGCCTGACAGTGTGGAGACCTCCAGACCTGCTGCTCGAGGTCTGCTCATGGCACAATCCTACCATTGTTCCGAGGTTTTGCACAAGAGCTGAGTGCCCGAGGGATGGAGGGGCACACCCCTGATGGGCTGTGTGCTTCTTGCTCCTGCCCCTGCATTGGGATTCCCAGGCAGAGGAGTACCCCTGCTCTGTGAAACCCACAGGCTTTCCTCCATCATCTGAAGAATTTAATTGTTATTAATGTGCCGCATTAAGTGCTGGGAGGGGTTGCAGAAGCTTTCTGTGCATTTGTCCCCAAGTTAGATTGTACCTGAAATGATTGTGTGCCTTTGGAGCAGCAGATATTCAGGATCACTGCCTGCTCCAGTGGCAGGGATGTTGGTCTGCAGTTATCCTGCCATTCCATTCCTGAAGAGAGGTTTAAAAATCAATGTCACACGGTGCAGTCGGAGCAGGGTTGCATGGACTCTCTGAACTGAAGCATAGTTTTGGTCTAGAAATCATCTAGCAGTGTCTTGCAAAACTTCCAGGATTTCATGAGCTGGACTGGAACAGAAATGCCACAGGCAGTGCTGCCAACCCTGAGCATTCAAATACCATGAGTCAGCCCCCCCATCCTCCCTGACTCTTCCAAGAGTCTTTTCCTTTAAGGGTTTTTTTTTTACCAGTGAGGCTTAACTTGGTTCCTCTTTTCCAGGTTTCTCTCCTCCTCTTCTCCCCTGCTTTTTGGGCAGGCTAAAAACTTAACTGTTTTGGGAGTGAGGAGGTTGTTTCTATAATGAAGAGGAAATGCAATGCTCTGAGCCCCTGGAGCAGGGCCCTGAGTAACGTTGTTATGTGGCTTTATGATAAATTTGGGAGTTTTGGCAGCGCTTCAGTCTGGCTCCTTGTTTAATTGCCTGCAGATCCTGCCTTGTCATTAACACAAGAGGTCAAGGTACTGGCAGGAGTTCTGTGATTTGTGGAGGCATACTTAGCTTATAAAAACACCTCTGTCTTTGCCTCCCAGCGAGCTTTCCTTGTTCATCCAGCTGTTACTGTTGTTCTCCCTCTCTCCTGAGCTCCTTCAGCAGACTCTTCCTTGCCTTTGTGAGGTGCCTTATGCAATGCCTGCACTCAAGCACACTTCTGGCCAGCTACACGCCCACTGCAGCAGCATCTGGGCATCTGAAATGCTCATTAAACTTGGTATATTTTAATAATTGTGGTCCAGGAAATGTCTTCTTCCTCTAAGGAAATGAAGCAGAGAGGATGGCAAGGGAGCAGAGCCCAAGGAACTTCCAGCAAGATCTTCAAATAAAGAAGGAGCATCTACCAGGATACAGCACACATAAAACAAATAACACACAAGCCTACTGCATGACAGATATTTAGGTTGAAAAAGACCTTTAAAAGTGTTGAGTCCAACCCTTCCCCCACTGCCAAGACCACCACTAAACCACATCCCCGAATGCCACCTCTGCATCTGTCTGGTCTTCCTCAGTTCTTTCTGAAAATCAGGGTTTGAGGAGGCTGAGAATTCCCTCAAAACCAGGAGTTGCTCATTATAAATTGCTCTAAGCCCTGTATTACTCCTTTTGTCCACAAATACTTACTATCATCTGACAACACAACAAGAAGATGTTACTCCAAAGGGACAAGACTTGGCTAAGAAGCATCCAGCATTATTCTTTTTTTATTACTAGATTGTTAAAGGGTTGACTTGCCTGGGCTTTGTAGGGTATCCTGGTACTTAAAGGGAGGTGATGAAAAAATATGGAGAGAGATTTTTTTATGTGGTAAGATAGTTATAGGCAATTGGGAAAGGTTTTTAACTGAAGGATATGATACTTAGATTAGCTATTAGGAGGAAATTCTTGTCTGTGAGGTTGGTGAGACCCTGGCACAGGTTTTCCAGAGCAGCTGTGGCTGTCCCTGGGTCCCTGGAAGTGTCCAAGGCCAGGCTGGATGGGGCTTGGAGTAATCTAGGATAGTGGAAGGTGTCCCTGCCCATGTCAGGGGGTGGAGTGGGATGAACTTTATGGTCCTTTAAGGTGCCTTCCAACCCCAGCAGTGCAGGAGTTCTGTGAAACTCCATGTTCTGCTCTGCCCTGAAAGCAGTCGCTGAGTCTCGCAGCTGCCTCTCACTCTGACATTTCCAGCAGTGCTGCAATCACAGCTTGCCAGCTCTGAAGGGGGTGCAGGGCCCAGGATGTTCCTGGCAGGACAGCATGTTGGGCTGCAGCAGCAGGAGAGCACGGGCTGAGGCAGTTCGGTGTGGGCTGAGGGATGGATGGATGGATGGATGGATGGATGGATGGATGGATGGATGGATGGATGGATGGATGGATGGATGGATGGATGGGTGGATGCTGTGCTCAGTCTCTGGCACCCCTGTGTGGCCACCTGCACAACCACAGCCCAGGCAAACACCTCAGCCTTCCCCAGCAGCAGCTTCCTGGCCAGAAAAGCTCGGGAGCAATTTCCAGGAGGTGTAGAGGGGATATTAAATCCTGGCTGGTGAGGCAGCAATTCCCTGTGAAGAATGGGAGCCCTGTTATCCTCTGTGGAGGGCCAGGAGGACACCAGGAACCAAGAGAATCACAGAATTACTGAATCCCAGAATGGATTGTGTTGGAAGGAACCTAAAAGCCCATCCAGTCCCACCCCCTACCATGGGCAGGGACACCTCCCACTATCCCAGGCTGCTCCAAGCCCCATCCAGCCTGGCCTTGGGCGCTGCCAGGGATCCAGGGACAGCCACAGCTGCTCTGGGCACCCTGGGCCAGGGCCTGCACACCCTCACAAAGAATAATTTCTCCCCAAAAAAGAAGAGCTAAGGAAGGGACCAGCCTTCAGGGTTTCAATGTTCACCTGGCTGCTGTGTTCCTACAGCTGGGGCAGTGAGAAGGAAAATAAGGATTTTGTTACTTTGATTGTCTGCCGTCAGTGGAGATAGAAACTGTATCTGCACAGAGAGCTTACAGTGGTGGCTGTAATGGACTAAAATAGCAGAAAGTCGCTGTGTACAGCTGTGGATGGCATAGCAGTGATGCTGTCTGCTGGGTTTAACCCTCTTTTCCATGCCCCCAAATTACTTCCTTGGTAAAATGGCAGAAAAACCAAAATTAAGGAAAAATACAGCTGCAGTGCTGCAAGCTGGCTGCCCACAGCCAGGCCAGCATCAGGGAGCACAGCCAGAGCTGAGACCCCTACCTTTATACAAAATCAAGAGGTCCCTGAGGCCTTCCAATCCCTTTCCAGTCCTCCCCATCAGCAGATCCCAGCAGGCAAGCAGGATCCTGCTCCCAAGGTTTGGAGGCAGTGTGTTCCAGCCCCATGCCTTGAGCAATAGGCCTGGGGCCCCTTCTTCCCCTCTCATTCATCTGGCCTCCACCTTATCCTGCTGTTTAACACAGTCCTCATGTTATATTTGCTCACCAATCTACTTCCTTTCTTAATTTCCATTTCTAGGGAACTCATGAAAGGTGGATTTTTCCCAACTCTGTTTCCTACCCCTCTTTGCGCCTCTTGGGGGAGGCAGAGAAGCACTTGGAGGGGTTGCAGAGGTGTTGATGTTGGGAGCAGGACACTGATTTCTGTCCTCTTGACAAGTGCTGACCAGAGCCAAGGGCTCTGGGCCCTGAGAACATTTGTCATGCTCAGGGACACGTGGAGCATGTGGCACGTTCAGCTGTGCCTCGTGTGGGCAGCAGATGAGGGGCAGCCACGCACAGGGAGGTGGAGGCAAGAGCAAGAAGAGCCTGGACAGACTCTTCTCCAAATGGTGGAGAGAGTAGATAAGAACCCCTGAGCACAGAGCAGGACCTGGGACCTTGGCTCAGATGTGTTTGGAGAAAAAGATCGCTGTGGGCTCATGTCACTCCAGTGCCACAAAATGCCATGTTCTATGGGACACCAGGGCTACTGAGAGGATGCTATGGCCACTGAGAGGTTACCTTGGCCATCAAGGGGGAGCTGTGGCCATTGAGGGGGCATCTGGGCCGAGCAGAGCAGGCTGTGCACCACCCACCCCATTAGCACCCCTCAGACCACCAGCTTCATCAGTCACAGCCACATGGAAGGTCCCTGCTTAAAATCCAAGGCTCTCTGGCCTTGGGATGCTGGGTGGATGTCCCGGAGCACAGAAGAGAGGCCTGGCACAGAGCAGGGCCAGGAGCTGGCCAGCTGCTCCAGCAGGGAGGCCAGCTCCACACAGACATGGCTCTGGAGTATTTCCTGCATGTGGAGCAACTTCCTAGTGCCCCGCCAGACCTTGGCTTTGTGGCAGAGTCCTGAACTTGAAAATTATTTGTCATAATTTGAAATAAGCTGGAGCCCCAATTACATCTCACAGCACTTTCCCCAGTGCAAATGGTGTTCAGGGAAGTGGAACAGGTTTTGAGCTGTGCCCACAAAGTCTGAGAAGAGAGAGGACAAAAGACATATTGGTGTGGAGACAGGCTCTGGAGAACAAAATACTCATTACTTGCAGGAGAAGAATAAGACAGGATGTTAAAGAGCAAGTTAAAACAATTTTTAAAGCATCTTCTTGCAAAGATGCAGCTATGGAACTTGCTGCTGCAGTCTCTGCCTTCTCCACTCCAGCCCTGGCTTCAGGAAAGCCCTGAGCTGTGGTCCTGGAGGAGGGGGTGGCCAGAGGAAAATGAGTTGGGAGCTGCATCCAATGCACACTCATGGCTGCTGGAAGGTTGGTCACTTCTATATGTGCTGTTCCTGGCATTTTCCTTGCAGTCCCCATCCCTGACTGAAGGATTAGGAGTTGACACTAATCCTGATGTCCCACCCTGAGCTCTGCAGCCCATTGCAGCCAGGCTGGTACCTGGTCTGCACTGGGTCTGTGTCACCCCAGTGAGCCCTGGAGGGATCTTACAGGGATGCCTTCATCCTCAGGGTGCCTTGGGCAGGGGAAACCACCTCTAAACTGCTCTCAGCTCAGGACCCTGGATGGGTCCTGAAATCTCCATGGTGAACATCTCTGCAGTGATGAGAGCTGCCTCAGGATCCAGAATGTTGAGACACCTCCAGCCTGCCATGTGTGGTAGCTGGGAGTGGGGCAGGTGCAGTGGGATTTTCTGATGATCTCCATCATCATCATCAGTGGGTTTTGCCTGCTGGCCATCCCCTTTCCCAAACTTTTCCCTAAAGTAGTGCTACCAATCAAGAAATCTTCAAGCCTTCCTCTGACACCCTGCCAGGATGGTCTGACACTGAGGTGGCAAAGGGACCCACTTGCTTGTCACATTTCAGGTCACTGGGGAAAGGAACATCCCCAGGGATGGCTGGGAACACACAATGCTGTGCTCCCACCCTGACTTCTCTCAATATCCTTCCCATTCTCATCCCATTATCAACAGCCTGGATCAGGGGATCGAGGGCACCCTCAGTTAGTTTGTAGGTGACACCAAGCTGGGTGGGAGTGTTGATGTGCTGGGGGGCAGGAAGGCTCTGCAGAAGGACCTGGACAGGCTGGATCTGTGGGCTGAGGCCAGAGGGATGAGGGCCAAGAAAGCCACATGCTGGGTCCTGCCCCTGGGTCACACCAATCCCATGGAATGCTCCAGGCTGGAGCAGAGAGGCTGGAAAGCTGGGAAAGGCTCTGGGGGTGCTGGTGCCAGCGGCTGAACATGAGCCCAGGGTGCCCAGGTGGGCAATGGCCCTGGGCTGTCCCAGCCAGGCTGTGACACAGCCCCAGGGCAGTGCCTGTCCCTGTGCTGGCACTGCTGAGGCACCTCCAGTGCTGGGGACAGCTCTGGGCCCTCAGGACAGCAGAGACACCGAGGGGCTGGAGCGTGTCCAGGGCAGGGAACGGAGCTGGGAAGGGGCTGGAGCCCCAGGAGAGGCTGAGGGAGCTGGGAAGGGGCTGAGCCTGGAGAAAAGGAGGCTCAGGGGGGCTCTTGTGGCTCTGCACAGCTCCTGACAGGAGGGGACAGCCGGGGGGTCGGGCTGTGCTCCCAGGGAACAGGGACAGGAGGGGAAATGGCGTCAAGTTGCACCAGGAGAAGTTTAGACTTAGAATTAGGGAAAATTTCTTCACTGAAAGGATTTTCCAGGCTTGGCACAGCTGCCCAGGGCTATAATGGCATCCCTGTCCCTGGAGGGATTTAAAAGCTGTGTGGAAGTGGCACTTGGGGACATGGGACAGTGGTGGCCTTGGCAATGCTGGGGAAATGGTTGGACTCAGTGGTCTTGGAAGGCTTTTCCAACCTAAATGATTCCATGATTCTACAATCTTCGCATGGGATATTCCGTAACACTGGGAGGTCCCATCCCTATGGTGCTGTAGGGAAGGTTTGGGAGGTGCCCTTGTGGGTTGATGTGGAAAGTGTCCCTGGTGTCATCTGGCTGGAAATGGGAGTTGTGGGTGTGCAGACAGGATTTGGGGGGTGCAGGCAGGGCTTGGGGGGTGCAGACAGGGCTTGGGGGGTGCAGGCAGGGATTTGGGGAGCAGGGGTTTGTGGGACAGGCAGGAGTTTGGGGGGCCATTAGGGGTTTGGCGGGCAGGCAGAGGTTTGAGGTTTGGTGGGGGGAAGGCAGGAGCTTGGTGGGGCTGTTAGGGGCTTGGGGTGCAGGCAGGGATTTGGGGGGCTGGCAGAGGTTTGGGGGGCTGGCAGGGGTTTGGGGTGCAGGCAGGGATTTGGGGGGCTGGCAGAGGTTTGGGGGGCTGGCAGGGGTTTGGGGGGCTGGCAGGGGTTTGGGGGGGCTGGCGGAGGTTTGGGGCTTGGGGGGCTGGCAGGGGTTTGGGGTTCGGCGGGCTGGCAGGGGTTTGGAGGGATGGCAGGGGCTTGGGGGGCTGGCAGGGGTTTGAGGGGCTGGCAGGGTTTGGGGCTTGGGGGGCTGGCAGAGTTTGGGGGGATGGCAGGGGTTTGGGGAACTGTCCGGGGTTGCGCGATCGGGCCGAGGCGCTGCCCGCAGGCTCCGGCAGCCGCCACCAGAGGGAGCCACAGCGTCACCGCCCTGCGGTACCGGGAGGACCGGACTGGGATGAGGGAACAGGGATGGCGATGTTGGGATGGGGATGCAGGGATGGGGAGATTGGGATGGGGTATTGGGATGGGGATATTGAGATGGAGATACAGGGATGGGGATATTGGGATGGATATATTGGGATGGGGATATTGGGATGGAGATGTTTGGGATACAGGGACAGGGACACTGGGATGGAAGTACTGGGATGGGGGAACAGGGATAGGGATAGTGAGATGGCTGTTTTGGAATGGGGGTACCGGGATGGGGTCAAAACAATGTGGGAACAGGGACAGGGTACAGGGATGGGGAAACAGGATAGGGGGTATTGGAATGGGGATGCTGGGATGGGGGAACTGGGGAGGGGATACAAGGATGGGGGAACTGGCATGGGGGTACTAATATGGGGGAACTGGGATGAGGAACTGCAGTGGGAGTACTAGATGATGGTTTTGGGAGAGGATACTGGGATAGAGGTACTGGGATGAAGGAGCTGGGATGAAGGAGCTGGGATGGGGACACTGGAATACTGGTGTTGTATTGGGGGCACAGGTGTGAGGTCCAGGATGAAGGAGAACCAGGATGGAGGAAGGTGATGGGAGCAAGCACACCAGGATGCAAGAACACTGGGATGTGATTTGGAATGGGTACTGGGATGGGAGTTCTGGGATGGGGTGAGCACCAGGATGAAGGAGCATCAAGATTAGGGAAGGTATCCCGGAATGCACTGGGCTGCAGGAATGCTGGGATGGAGGGGGATTGCAGAGCACCGGGATGTGGAGCATCAGGATGGGGAGGCTGCTGGGATGCAAGAGAATGTCGGTGGGGGAGCACCAGGCTGGAAAAGCACCAGGCACAAGCCCATTTGCACCCCATCTGTAGCAAAGACTGCAGGTGGAATAGCTGGTGCAGGACACTGGGATGGGCTGTGTGGGGTGTGCTGTGGTGTCAGAGACGCTGTGAGGACCATGTGGTCCCCAACTGCCTCTGCAAGGTGTCACAGGCTCTGCTCAGAGGACAGCGAATACCAAATACTCTGATTTAACATTTTTTTCTTGTCCTGTCTCTCCACTCATGAGGGAGGCAGTTCTTCTCCTCTGCCCACCCATGCACAAAGCACTTGCCAGAGCTGGACTAGGTTTGCCCAGGAGAGACTGCAGGATGAAGGTTGCCCTGGGTGGGTTATTTGTAGGAGATATGCTGAGATAAAAGAGAGAAAAGTCTAATTTTTAGGGAGCAATCATCTGTTTTGGCCCCTCCCTGGGATTACAGCACCACGGGCCCTCGGGGAGCAAGTTGTTTGCTTCCAGCCCTGTAGTTTAATAGGTAATAAGTAAAATCCTCCCTTGGAGCTGTTGAGCCACTGTTGCAGCAGGAACTCACAGGATGGTTTGGGTTGGAAAAGAGCTTCAAAGATCACCCAGTCCGACCCCCTGCCATGGGCAGGGACACCTTCCACTGTCCCAGGCTGCTCCAAGCCCCATCCAGCCTGGCCTTGGGCACTGCCAGGGATCCAGGGGCAGCCACAGCTGCTCTGGGCACCCTGGGCCAGGGCCTGCCCACCCTCCCAGCCAGCAATTCCTCATTCCCAATAGCCCATCTGTGCCTGCCCTCTGGCCCTGGGAAGCCATTCCCTGGCTGCTGTCCCTCCATGCCTTGTGCCCAGTGCCTGTGCAGCTCTCCTGGAGCCCCTGGAGGCCCTGGCAGGGGCTCTGAGCTGTCCCTGGAGCCTTCTCTTGTGCAGGTGAGCAGCCCCAGCTGTGCCAGGCTGGCTCCAGAGCAGAGGGGCTCCAGCCTTGAGGCTGAGTGGTTTGAGCCTGAGATCTGCCTGTTCTGAATTCCTGAAGGACACATTCATTCAAGATCATTCAAAGACTGTTCAGTTCAATGCTGTAGTTAATGGCAACCACTTCTGATGGCGCTGGTTTGCTTGCAGGTTTTTTCTCTTCTGTCTAGAATGTGCGTCAAATGTGATCTCACAGATACGCCAATTCTACATTTAATGGCATTTTTCATCCCATCTTCTCATGGACAGACTCATGGAGAAACAGGATTCTTCACTTAAAATAAATATGTTTTTTGCCACTCTATTCCCTACTCAGTTTTAAGCACCTGGACACTGAACCTTGTTTGTTTCCTATTTTTCCCCTTCTTGTTTTTCTATCCACCTAACTCGTAGGCAGGGTAAACTTTAAACCTGGGGCCTTGGGCTTGCTGTGACTGTAAAGTATTTGGAACCAGCAGTGCAATAGTGCTTTTGGTAACTCAGACTGGGGGTCTGGGCTTTTGGGATGTGAAAGGATTCAGCTGAGTAGGAGTATCCCAAATCCTAAAGCTTGATGAGGTCAAAGGGGCGGGGACATCCCTGTCAGGCGAACGACCGAGGAGGTTCACCCCAGTCACCCCCTGGGTCTCTGCAGGGAGAGGCTCCTTCCTGCCAAGGCTGCAGTTTGCTCCTTTCCTTGTGCTCCAGGCAGAGGTTGGGACTCTCCCAAGGAGGTTCCTGCCGCACCCAAGGCTGTGTTGTGCGGGTTGGAGTCGGGATGTTCAGCAGAGACCCCTTCCCTCCCTGCTTTCAGGATGGTCACATGGTAGAGGAGGGAAAAAACCAGGGGGGCTGCATTAGGTGAGGCTGGAGAGGGAAGGTGAACCTTAGTGTGGATTGAGTGTGACTTTCCAAGGTTTCCTTGGTTTGTGCCCAGACATCTGGTTTGGGGTTGCACAGCTTGATTTTGGTTTAGAAACTGAGGTATTTTAGAGATCTCTCTAAGATCCCCCCTCCTGGATGTGCTCTGTCATCCCTGTGCCCAGGCAGAGGCCTTAGGGTGTCTCTGATGGCACAGAACATTAGTGTTTGGGCAACTAAGCAGAACCCTTTCTATTTATGATGCTGGTCCCATTTTGGGTACAAACCAGCATCCCCAGGACTCACATTTGAACATCAAATGCCATTCTGCAGCACAGGAATGTTTGGGTTTGTGCTTAACCAAAGAGCAAGTCAATAAAGGGGCATTCCACCAGACTTAACTCTGACTAGGAGGAAGAGGTTTATACACAAGACAGAACAAATAACTCTTTTTTAAAAAATTTGTTTGGTGTTTTTTGAGGTGTTTTTTAGCAAAATGAGATTTCTCCCACCGCTCTCCCAAATCCATAGGGAAAATACCCTGATGTCCATTCTTCATGTAACTGCTGCCAGACAGAATACAGGATGGGAATAATGGCAGCAACATCTGTAATGGATAAGTGCTCCAGGCAGGAATATGGTACTGGAATATGGCAGGAATATGGTTACTGCATGGCTGGAGATACTGAGGTTTATGGTCCCTAAGAATCAGAGAATCCAGAATGGTTTGGGTTGGAAGGGATCCTAAAGTTCACCGTGTTCCACCCCCTGCCAAGGACAGGGACACCTTTCTCTAGACCAGGTTGTTCCAGGCCCCACCCAGCCTGGCCTTGCAGAGACACTACCCAATGGTCTAAGAAAATTTAATAAACTGTGTGTTTCAGCAGCATTCATGGAGAAATGTGGCTCCAGGTTAGTTTTCCGAGCACCCAGGTGAACACACCAGGAACTGTGTTTCTGCTGGGTGTCCTCAGGCCAGGCTCTGAACAGGAATAACCTCTGTAAGTAAACATGTCCAAGGCTGGAACAAGTGAGGGGAACAAGACCTGCTCCTCTGAGTGCTTAGTCAGGACCTGACTCAGGTGTCTCTGAGGCTTGGCTGCTGCCAGCAAACGCTCAGGTGTGGGAAAAGGGCTGGAAGAGGAGGCCACTGCTGTATCAGGGTCACTGTACCGAGAACCTATTCTCACTGAGATCACAAGAATTCCTATAATTTATTCTCTGTGTGACAAACTATGGCACAAATCCCGTTGAAACCCAAGAAAATATCAGCTGCTACAGCTGATGGCTCAGAGGCAGAAAGGCAGCTCTGTTTGACTATGCTTTATGTAAACTTTGCTGCCACTTTTCACCTGCTGTGACCTGCAGCAGGAGTCCAGGGCGGTTTCCAAGGGTGATGCCTGCTTTGTTCAGAGCTGGAGCTGCCCTTGGATGGGCTGTGGGATGTGGTGCTGCTGGGGCAGGTGAGGCAGCCAGTTCCCTTCTCTTGTCTCAAGCAGGTGGTGGTGTTAGGAGGAGGGAAGGGGATGGGGAAGGATGGCACTGAGGGTCTCAAGGACGTGTGCTGAACACAGAGTTTGTGAGTCCAGTGGGAGCAGGGAGGAGGTCCTCAGTCTGGTACTTGCAGGAGGTGTTGCTCTCCCAGTGACAGAAAGGGCTTCTGCTGCTTTGAGCATTAATATTCCCATTTTTATGGGGAGTAACACCAGAGAATCAGAGTCTCAGAGTGGTTTGGGTTGGAAGGGACCTTAAAGCTCATCTCATTCCACCCCCTGCCATGTGCAGGGACACCTTCCACTATCCCAGGCTGCTCCAAGCCCCATCCAACCTGGCCTTGGACATTTCCAGACATGGAGCAGCCACAGCTTCTCTGGGAACCCTATGCCAGGGCCTCCCACCCTCACAGCCAGGAATTCCTTCCTGTATGTTTTCCCTTATATTATGTAGATCCTTCTACATTTCTTCCAAGTATATTCCCATATATTATGTGGGTGTGGTGTACCAGCACCTCTGCCATGCCATTTGACCCCACAGGAATCAGGCAGCAAAAGGCAAAGACACAGAGAAACTACAATTTAATGCTGAAAATGGTAAACAGAAACCCCCTTATATATTTTGGAAAAATCTTAGCTGCTTATGCCATTATATGTGTTATTATATGTGTTACCTGGTCTCTGGGCTTGCCAGCACTGTAGGGGGTCACAGAATTCCAGTCTGCAGAGACCCCAAGGAATCACAAGGTACAAACTGTCTTGGCAAAAGAAACATTCATTCCTACAAACCCACATCTATTAAAACCCAAAACTCTTGTGTGTCCAGACAGAATCCCTGGAAGTGTCCAAGGCTAGGTTAGACAGGGCTTGGAGCATCCTGGTCTAGGGAAAGGTGTCCTGCCCATGGCAGGAGGTTGGACTAGAGGACCTTTAAGGTCCTTTCTTAACCCTAACCATTGTGGGATTCTGTATCATTTTTTTTGGTTTTTTTTTGATGTTTTTTTCATTTTTCATGCGTGTTTTTCTCCCCAGTCCCTCCAGTGGGACAGTGCCCTGGCAGAGTGGTCACAGCCTTGCCTCAGCCAGGGGTGCCACAAAGTTTGGCGCTTCCCTTTGCACCTGAGCACACACAAATAATTTATCCAGGATTTCCGAGGTGATGTTTGCAGGTGGCTCTTTCCCAAGGTGAACAGGAACAGGCTTGATGAGCCAAGGCCAGGAGCAATGGTCTCCTCTGATGTCTCCCCTCCCACAGCCCACAGAGCCCCACCCTGTAATCCCCAAACAATGCCCACCGATTCACTAAAGCCCCAGCACACTGTTTTGGAAGCCTCTATTAAATGCACCCAAAAAAGGGAGAAACACCTTGATTAAAGACTGCATATGATGAGGAATCCACCACAGCCTCAGGTCCCACACCCTTAATTTCCTTTGCTCTTAAATACTTGCAACTAAATTTGTCCATCTTTCATGTCCTGCCATGCATACCTGTATTTCTTGATAATTTCTTGTTCAATTTAAATTGCTGTGTCCTGGAGAGAACAAATAGAAGATTTATTCAGTGTTTTTGCAGCAAAGTTAATTCCTTTTTGAAATCAAATCCCTCTTAGGAGCACACACCTTACTTGGGAGAGGGGACCAGACTTTTTTGTTCTTTAAAACTGTAGAAAATAAATTCCCATCACCACACCTTGAAAATGTCATGGATTTTCTCAGCTCCAGGACCTGGATGGATGATGGAATGAAGAGCAACTACTATTGCTCTAGCTGTCTGCACTTCAGCCCCTGTGAACGAAGCCCAGATGGGGAATCTGGGATTATTATAGAGAAATTAAACATTATCTGCTGGAAACTATATTATCTGGAATCCAAAACAGGCCTTTCATGAAAAGCAGTTTCTCTCTGCGGAGTGCACTTAATTGTGCTGCTAGTACTTTTTAATTAGTATAATTTGGAAATTGAGTTAAATTAGACATTTTATTTCAGCAGCAGAAGAAAGGGCACTGGAATATCTGCTGACTGAAGGGCTGTGCCTGTTCACTCTTGGTCTAGCTCCAAAGACCTGCTAATAATTATTCATAGGAGCCAAGCTAAGCAGAGATGAACTCAGCATCCTCCCAGGTTTGACTGTCGCTTCTGAAACAAGGCAAATTTCCTCACTCATGCAGGGAGGAAACCATCTCCCTGTGTCCTGTCCCTGGGGAAAAACAGCCAAGTCCTGCTACACAGGAAAGCCAGGGTGGTGTGGACTCAGCCCTGCCTGGGGGTCCCTAGCTGGGGTAGGGCACAGTCATACTACAATGACAGTTTGGAAAAGCAAGATTATTTTACAGAGAAAGCTCTGGAAAAACACCTGCTTCCTTTTATTTTTAATTTTTTAAATCACATTTGAAGGATTCTTTAGGGAAAATAATGGAAAATCGGAGAGCCATTAGCAAAACCTGGGTGCAGTGCTGGGGACAAACATTTTAGTGGGGCCTGTTGCAACAGGATGAAGGGTAAGGGTTTTAAACTAAAAGAGTATGGATTTAGATTAGATATAAAGATGTTTCTTACAATCTGGTGTAAGAAAGAGGGTGGTGAGGCCCTGGCACAGGTTGCCCAGCGAGGTGGCAGATGTCCCATCTCTAGAAACCTTCAAGGCCAGGCTCCAGTGCCCTGAGCTCTACACTCCAGCTCATGGGGGTGAAAAGTGTCAGAGCAAGGAGAAAAGACTTCTCATTATTTCTGACATTTCTGGTGTCACACACTGAGTATTTCAGGGCAAACAAATAGGTTTTTTCCAAGCAAAGTCTGTGCTAGTGGGGATAACTTGTGTTGGGCAAGGCAGCTGGTACCTTCATGTTGTTGGTTATTTGGGCAGCTGCAAATTTCCATCTGATGTATGCCTGCTACCCTGTGTGTAGATATGAGGGTATCAGCATGTCTCTATTTTGTCCCAGCATGGTTAATATAAACCTGCCCTGCTCTGATTCCCAGAGGCCAGAGCATGATAAAATACCTGCCATGTGCCTGACATGCCTGTGGTTTGATATTGTTATCTCTTTTTTCTCCTATCAAAAGCAAAAGCGTGTCAAACCCTTTTTTTTATAACAGCTTTTTCAGCAAGCAGGGAATGAAAACATTTCCCTTTCCTCCCCAGTCACCTTACTGGGAAGGCAATGGGGTCAAAACTGGGGTGCCAGCCCTCAGCAGCTGCTGAGGAAGGGAGGGCAGGACTGCAGCAGGGTGTATTTTTACCAAAATTACGTGATAAGAAGCAAAGCCCGTGTGAAGATAAGCTCACTTATTTTATCGGCAGACAAAGAGTAAGTCCTGGGCTCTTGTCATTGCTCAGCCTGAGCTGCTGGCATGTGGAAACCACAAGTTTATGTGGTTAAGGACTATCATTTCACAGTGTGGAGATGCCCAGTGGGGAAAAGAGGATGAGAGACTCGAGTGCTCTGAGGCATCACATCTTGCTGGTGAAAGGAGAAGTGTGAGTCCTTCTCCTTGGAGGAGCAGAGTCTGAGCAACCCCGATGGCTTCTCCGTTGCACACAATATATAAACTATGGTTAGCTGACAAAATGCACATTTTCCAAGCTCCCCCGTGTCTGATGGGTGCTGGAGTGCTGTTTACTGCCAATCCTCCTTCCTTTTTGGTGGTTCTGCTGGTAGGGGGAGAGAGGATGTGGCCAGAAAGGGAGGATATCCACATCAGCAGGTGAGTCAGGGCCAGGGAAGGCATCATTAGAAGGTGCATGAGAGATAACAGAGGGTGCAGGCAGGTGACTGCAGAGGATGTGGGCTCCCAGGAGCAGGAGAAGCTGGAACCTGGGTTGCTGCCATCAGCAGGAGTGTGGTGAAGGCCTCCTTGATGGGCTCTTCCCCACCAGGCTCTTGATTAACCCAAGACCAGCTGCCATAGCCCTGAAGCAGATGAGGCACAAGGCTGTAGTGTTACAGTCTGAAACACTTCTCATTGTCCCAGGGAAGATTCTCTCCTAGGACATGTCCTGAGGACCAGGAGCAGAGGTTCAAAGAGTCCTTGCTGACCCAGAGCTGCTGTTATCCCCACAAACACAGTGTTGGTTTACACACGGTGAAAGCTGACTCACAAGGTGCTTTACCAGCAGGGTAAGGAGAGCTGTACCCACTTCAGAGCAGGAAAGGTGAAGCTGAGAACAGAAGCTTTCATCTGGCATCACCAGTAGCCCAGGTTGTCCAGGCCCAAGACCATTGAGTCATCCTGCTTTTACCCCCCTCCAGCCAAGGGCTGGGCTACCAGCCCCAAGGCAGTACCAGCCCTCAGATGGTGCAGCCATCCCAGTGCTCTGTGCTGCCCAGCATGCTCTCCTCAGCCTTGTTCATGATGAAAAATGTACCCAGGACCAGAGCCCCCGCCCAAAGCTTGGCTTTCTTGCTACTACATCATTCCAGGCAGAATTCTGAGACTGCAGTTTGCTTAAAGGTCAATAAAACTGCCTTAGACAGAATGATACTGAGCAATGAAATGGCCAAGGCAGAGACCCACAGAATAATGGAGTGGTTTGGGTTGGAAGTGACCTGTAAGGCTCATCCAATGCCACCCTCTGCCAAGGGCAGGGACACCTTCTACTATCCCATGTTGCTCGAAGCCCTGTCCAGCCTGGAACACCTCCAGGGTTCCAGGGACAGCCACAGCTTCTCTGGGAAACCTGTGCCAGAGCCTCACCACCCTCACTGTGTAAAACTTCTTTTTATATAATCTAAATCCACACATTTTTAGTTTAAAACCTTCACCCCTTGTCCTATCACTACAAGCCTTACTAAAAAGTCTCACCTTTCTTATAAGCCCCTTTTATTGAAAGAGTGCAATAATTTCTCCCTGGAAAATCACATTAGAAAAATGTTTTGCTGTTGTCCTCCATCCAGCGTTCTGAATTTTACACATCCCTAACCCAGTGAAATTCCCCTGCTTCTTCTCCCACCCCAACTATTAGCAATTCCTTCCCACTGCACCCCTCTAGGCAGCATCACAATCCTTTGATACAATTAATATCCACAGTAAGGGATTATGGAAAAAAATCCCATTTGCAGCCAGAGGAAGAGAGAGATTTCTGGGTTACTGTAATATTTCCTGGCCAGCCATGCCACTGCAAAACACACTTGTCAATGTTTAATTCAAACTCCAGCAAAACTGGAGTTATTAATGTCCCTGTCAGAGATGTTTTCTGTCACCCTGCAGAGGTGTCTGACAGGATCCATCTTGCCTGGTGTGGAAGGACATCCTTCATCACCACCCCAAGTCCCTGCACTGCCTCTGTCAGCTCTCAGCTCAGCCTCCTCAACAGCTTGACCTTTGCAAATCCTCAGGGCTAGAACCATGGTGATCCTTTAAATTGGTAATTTGTTCTTACCTGGATAATCATACTTTTTATTTTTAAGGCCTCTTTAATCCAAAGATGTAGCTGTGAATTAAATCAGTGGAGGAAAGTAATTAATTATGTCCAGGTATTCTCATTATTCAACAGAATTATGTGAAATATGGGAAATTAAGGCTATTATTTTAAGCTACATGGGAGGTCAAGGAGACAATCCAGCTGTTCTGAGATGCAGCTTCTCACCTGTAGTATGGAAAGCAGCATCAGAGCAGGATTTCAACTTTTCTGGAGCAAATCAGTGCTCACAAAACCTAATCTCCAGGAACCCAGGCTGTTCCCATTTCAGACCTCCTCCAAATACCAGTGAATTTAGCCTTGACTTGCAAACAGCCTTGGCACTCATGGCTGTGCTGGATAAAAATGCCCTTCTAAAAATAACTGGGAAGTGGGGGAAGGAGCCTGTCCCCACATCCAGCATTTCAACACCAGCTTCACCAGCTTCCCCTCCCACTACAGCCAAGCATTGCTTCACCCGTAGGTACCCTGCTCCGAAATATAAAATAGAATGAATATATATATATATATAATTTTTTTTTTAATTTTCTTTTTTTGTACAGGAGGGAGTACTGACATGTTAGTGCTGTCTCTTTTGTCATGAACTGTCTGGACACATTCACACCCTATCACCTCTGTTTCTCTCTGGGTTTTCAGCCAGGCTGCCTCCCACCATGAGGCTTGGATGGAGCAGGGCCTGCTGGAACTCCACATCCAATATCCCTGGACCCCAGGCACAGACAGACATCTCCCTTGGGAAGGGGGACAGATGCTTGGGAAGGAGGGCAGAGCCGCTCACTCAGGCTCTGTCAGGATGGGAATAAAGACCTTGTCTGTCTCCAGTCCTTTGCTCCTACAGTGGGTCTATTATTTGTGTTTTTAAAGGACGTCTATTTGCTTTCAATTGAACTGCAGCCTGACCATAATAAGGATCAGTCTAATTCTGGCAGGAAGATTGTTGGCCAACTATTTTAAGTGTTTATTTTCCTGCAGAAGTCTCTGAGGGAGCATCTGAGCACTTAATGGCTACAGCCATTTCTTAGAAACCCACTGAGGTCATCATTGTGCCTCCATCCTGGCAGACACCTCCATCATCCCACCTGTGCTGGCAGGACTTGGGGAAGAAAAAATGAATTCTCGTCTTTAGCTTAATTTTTCAGTACCTGTCCATATGTAAAAATGAGAATTCCACAGAGGGGATGTATTATTTGAGCAGAAGACAGTACACTGAATTTTGCCTTCAGCTACTTTCTCTGAGGCCAAGATTTGCTCCGAGCTAGAGAAGGGGCACCATGCTACCCAGCACAACCCAGCTACAAGCAAGGTACTTTGTAAATATTCTGTATTTCCCCTTGGAATCAGCAGATTCCCACCACTGCTAAGGCATTTTAAAGGCTATTGCCAGGGCAAGACTAGAGTTTGGCACAGCATTTTTTGAGTTGCAGCTTGTGCTCTCAAAAATCTTCGTGTCCCCGTCTGCTCTTTCCGCCTCTTGCTATTTTCCTGGAACAAAAGTCTTGAGGCTGGAGCACTTCCCACTGGCAGAGACCCAATAGCTTCCACTGAATTAGGTAGGAGAGAGCTTAGGAAGAGCTCCTAAGATCTTCCCAGAGATGCTCAGTGCTTCCCTGGGAGCAGCCCTGGGAGGATGCTGAGGCTGGATATGTGTTCCAGCACCTTGTGAACTCCATGCTCGGCAGCATAAGGAGCCAGACAGCCTGCCTGAATTCCCTCTGCTAAGGCAATGCAGGGACTCCCCTGACACCTCACTACCTCCCTAAATGCATGCTTTTAATAAAGAGCCAATTTAATTTCCCAAACACTGAGTCATCTCGTGTTATTACCTGGCATATGGTACCCAGAACAACAGCCACAGCATCTTTTCCTTGAAAGAAGGATCTTTCTGTTCCCTCCTCTATCCCGGCTTTTACAACTCCTCTCCTTTCTTTTTCCTTTTAAGCAGAAATCCTCTTCCTTTACCAACTTCTTTCTAGGCTGTGATAGGATTAAGCCAGAAGAAGGGATGAAAGGAGGAGTTTGGGATGTGCAGCTCAGAGAGGCTGAGGGGAGCAGGGTTACTCCCGCCTGGGGACGGGCTCGGCAGCTCCACTTTGCTCTTTGGACCTGGAGCTGCGCCAGCTCCTGGAGAAAAGTCCTCAGACACCGGAAAGCTGCCCCTTCTTCCTGCTGGGACACGTGGATAATGAACGCCATGAGCAGCGTGGCCAGGGAGCTTCAAAACCACGCGAGGGTGGAAGCGCTGCAGTGAGGCGACAGACACAGCACCTGCTCCAGAGTCTGGCACCCACCCCTCTGTGGGTTTGCCTTTGGTCACCCTGCTGCCACCCTGCTGCCACCCTGATGTCACCTGTCCACATCCCCCCACACCCCCTAGAAAAACAAATCCAGCTCCTTCTCACATTTCTACAGACACTGTGCTCTGCAGGGTGGGTCATTTCCCAAAAATCTCAGGCTGGAAGTCATGTGTCTTGATCCACCGTCCATCTGAGTTCCCGATCCAGAGTCCCCAGTCCTGACACCTTTCAACTTCCAGCAAGGATTCAGGCGAGTGCTTGGTGGCATTTTGTGACATCTCTAAGCCAAGGATGCCTTGAGCATGTTGGGGCAGGAGTGGGGTGCACGAAGAGGTCCTGGCATGTGGGGCCAGGACCTGCTGTGGGGTGCACAGAGAGGTCCCAGTATTTGGGGCCAGGACCTGCTGTGGGGTGCACAGAGAGGTCCCAGCATGTGCGGCCAGGAACTGCTCTTCCCATCCAGGAGCTGGATTTATGCATGCCAGCATGTTCACATGTTAATATTATGGGCTGGTGTTCTCCGCAGAGAGCGAGTTGCTCTAAATAACTATCTGAGATGAATTGTTTTCAGGCTAAAGCTGACACTGGAATTCAAAAAAATTAGCAATAACACAAGAATAGGTCACACCTTTTTTCTCCCCCAACCTACTCCCATACAGCAGGAGCATCCCTGTGAAATCCTGGGCCTGGGGACTCTTGTTTTAGGGGCTTGAAGGCTGGAGGGGATGTGGGGAGGCTGTGTGAGGAGATGAGCTGGGAAAAAAGAATGTGGGCAGAGCCGTTTTCTGCCCTGGTGAGCTCTGCAGCTCAGCCGTCACTGGAGAGATGCTATTGGCACTTGGATTAATAATTAAACCATAGTATGATCATAGATAAAAATATGAAAATCTAGGCAGTCCCCCTTTGCTTAAAATACAACAAAATAAAAAGAATCTGGAGCTAAATTAACAATGTGCTCTCCCAATTACAGCCACCCTCCGGTGAATATCAGGTTGTCATGACAACCTGCCCAGCAAACGATAAGGCCGAAAATAAAGCACAGCAGGGAGAGAGATCTTTGGAATCCGATTTTGCTGTCAAAGTAGAATTAAGGTTTCTTCAGAGGCCAGCAATTCTGGTGAATTTATGGCTGCAGTCCTTGCGTTGATGTTCATTAACGTGATCCATTTATCCAGACGAGTGTGACGGTAGAACCAGACAGGGAACAAAGAATCCATGGTTAGAAATAAAGTTAACCTCTTGAATACAACCCAAACCACAAGAAAAGGGGGATGATTGTTGGGTGGGTGTTTTTGAGAGCCTGGTGTGGTAAGCAGAAAGTGGTTTAAATTGCTTGTAGGAACATTTCTGGGTGGCTTTGAGCACCAGAGCTGAAGGGATCCAGTGGGCCACAGAGATGTTTAAAAGGTGCTTAAATTTCGTTTTCACATTTCTTGTCTCAGAATTTTGTGTGTTTATATAGAAACACTTGGTTTATCTGCCATGCACAGAGACCTTGGCAAGCTTGAGAACTGGGCCCTTGCAAACCCCATGATATTCAACACGGCCAAACGCAAGGTCCTAGGTGTGGGTTAGAGTAATCCCAGGCACAAACACAGACTGGCTGGAGAATGGATTGAGAGCAGCCCTGGGAAAAGGACCTGGGGATGCTGTGGGTGAGAGCTGGGCCTGCCCCAGCCTGAACCTCCCTGTCCTGGGCTGGTCCTCCAGCATGGGCAGCAGGGCAGGGGGGATTCTGCCCCTGTGCCCCTGGGCTCAGGTGAGACCCCACCTGCAGAGCTGCCCCAACCCTGGCTCCAACAGCACAAGGACCTGGAGCTGCTGGAGCCAGTGCAGAGGAGGGCACGGAGATGCTGCCAGGGCTGGAGCCCCTCTGCTCTGGAGCCAGCCTGGCACAGCTGGGGCTGCTCAGAGCCTGCACAAGAGAAGGCTCCAGGGACACCTCAGAGCCCCTGCCAGGGCCTCCAGGGGCTCCAGGAGAGCTGCACAGGCACTGGGCACAAGGCATGGAGGGACAGCAGCCAGGGAATGGCTTCCCAGGGCCAGAGGGCAGGCACAGATGGGATATTGGGAATGAGGAATTGCTGGCTGGGAGGGTGGGCAGGCCCTGGCCCAGGGTGCCCAGAGCAGCTGGGGCTGTCCCTGGATCCCTGGGAGTGGGACTTGGATGGGGCTTGGAGCAGCCTGGGACAGTGGAAGGTGTCCCTGCCCATGGCAGGGGGTGGGACTGAATGATCTTAAGATCCTTCCCACCCAAAGCATTCTGTGATAATGTGAAAGACTTGCAGTCTCCTTCTCTTCAGCCCCGTACCCGGCTCCTTGAAGCCCAGCGGGAGGCTGCTTTGTCGTGAGGAGACTATTGCAGCTCTGAACTGAATCCCGATGGATGCTGGTGAGGACATGCGAGTCAGTGTTTGCCCCTGGCGCTGTGTTGGGTCGGGTAACACCACCCCAAAGGCTGCGCTGAGCCCAGCTGGTCTCTCACCAGCCCCGCAGGGTTTAGGACTCGGTGGGTGAGGGTCCCAGGGTTTGGGCATCTGAGGGTTTCCTGCCAGATCCCCGGCGTGCAGGACCCGGGGGTCCCTGGTCACATTCCGGGGCTGTGGGATCCGGAGGTCCCTGTCAGGCCCCCGAAGGCGTGGATGCGGAGGATCTCTGTGAGGGCCCCGGGTGCGGGACCAGCAGATCCGTATCAGATCCCCACGGGGTGAGGAGTGAGGGGGGTCCCTGTCAGAATCCGGAGTCCCGGATCGGGGGAGTCCCTGTCAGATCCTCGTGGTGCGGAACTCCCGAATCCCTGTCACTTTTCGGGATTGCAGGGTCCGGGCGGTCCCTGTCAAAGCCCTGGTTGCGGGGTGGGGAACTCTCCTTCGGAGCCCCGGCGGTGCGAGAGGCGGGAGGTCCCTGTCAGTTCCCGGGGGTGGGAGGGTCCGGGGTGTCTCTGCCGGATCCCGAGGTTGCGGGGTCTGGGGGGTTCCTATCGGAGGCGCTAGGGTGCGGCACTCGGGGTGTCCCCGTCATATTCCCGCCGTGAGGCCCCCCCGCGGCGGGCAGGCCGCAGCCCCGGACTACATCTCCCGTCAGGGCCGGCGCGGGCCGCAGGCGGAGCGCGCCGCGTCACTGCCCGCCGCCCCGGCCCGTCCCTCTGCCGAGCCGGAGCCGGAGCCGGAGCGTCCTCCCGGGCGGCGCCCCCGGAGCCCCCCGCACCCCCCGCGCCCCACGCCGCGCCCATGACCCCCTCAGCGGGGCACTGACCGCGCCCGGCCCCGCACGGTAAGCGCGGCCCGGGGGGGACGTGACACAGCACCGGCCGGGGGGGAGCGAAGGGGGGCGGCGGGGGGAGCGCATCCCGGCTTTTGTCTCCCTCAGAAAGACGCGAACCCCGCGGGGGGGTGGGGACCGTGCCGCCGATGGAGCCGGTTTCTGGGCAGGTCTCGGTGCTGGCGGTGTCGCGGCGGCCTCGCCCCGGGGAGGTCCCCCCCGCTCGGTGACAGCCCGTGCGTGGCCGTGGGGCCCCCCCCGGGATGCGGCGCTCCCCGCGGAGAGCTCCGGGGCTGGGTTCGGGTGTGCTCCCGGCCTCTGGAATCTTCCCGGCCGTTCCGTTTGGCCGGAGAAGGGCAGGGCTGCACCCCAGCCCCGCCCCAGGCGAGCCCCCCGTGGGCAGAAGCACAGGGAGCCCTTCGCGTCCCCGCCGCAGCAGCCGCGGCCATCGCCGTCCCCGTGGCGGCAGAGCCGGCGGCGGAGCCCGCACAGCGGCACCGCCGCACAAAGGTGCCCGCGGAGCATCCCCGCGGAGATGGCCGCGGCTCCCGCGGGATGGTCCCGGTTGGGAGCAGCGCCCACCCCGCGGGAGGAGCGGCCCCCGGGCTGGGTCCGGGTGTAGCGAGCGAGGGCTCGCCGGAGACCCGGTTTTGTTGTCATTTTACGGTTATCGTTTTCCTGCAGAGTCACTCTGGCTGCACGTGGTCTCAGGGGCCGTGGTGGGTGTCAGTAGGGGACAACAGATGCTGTGGCAGCGGAGCAGCCGGCAGTCGTGAGATGTTTTTTGCTGCAGCTGCCCCCAGAAATGCTGAACGCTGAAGGCACAGTTGTTGGGTTTCACTGGCCTCCCCATGCCTCAAAAGTCAGTCATTGGAGTGGTTTTTCCATAGAATGAGACTAAGGTTCACCTCCCAAGGCTATTCCCTGGGTCAGGCTTCTCTGGAAAGGGTGAGATTCCCACCTGTGAGATCCCACAGTGGATGAAGCAGCAATGCCATTAGGTTGGAAAGGGGCAGATGCTGTTTCTCAGTGCCCCAGAACCTGGGTGCATCTCTCAAATGGGCCATTTCCACTTGCCCATGGGTGCCACATTCATTCCTTCTCCGGTATTCCACCCTGCTCTTTCTCCACCACTCAGGCAGGTATGGGATGAAGCTTAAAATCACATCCTCGTTAAGAAAAATTGAAGAGATGGGAAGAAGCAGAAGATAGACTGATCTTCTAGGTTGCTTCTTTCAGAGCAAAGATGCCAAAATAAGACCAGATCATTTAATAGTCCCTTCTCTACCTAACCTAGAAAGGTTTTTTGATGGCGGACCATCATCTGAGCATCCACATTGTGGCAGGTGAATGCTGCACAGGATGGAGAAGGAAACTTCCTACTCTGCTTATGATTTATGTGACCTTGACTAGCAAATATTCACACCTTGTCTCCAGTGAGTGGAAAAAGCCATTCTGTTGTGTCCACCAACATTATTTTTCCCTGTGAGGCTTATAAAGGCTTTTCTCTGCCATCGCTGAACCCAAGGTTCAAGAGCAAAACCTTGTGCTGCATTTTATCCCCTCAAGCCTTGGGAAAGGTTTGTAGGCTGTGGTTGTCCTGCACTGTGTGTGTTATCTTTGGCACAGACAAGCAGTGGCTGTTTTGGGAAGCTCAGGTTGTACATTTTTTTTTTTTCCATTTGTAAGATCTCAGGTTGCTTTTAAAGCAGAGGAGCCGCAGTTGGATGCCGCTGCAGGTGAAGGTGATGCAGGGAAGCAACTTGTCTCAGGTGGTCTGGGGGGTGAAGCCCAGCACCTAGCTGCATGAAAGACTGGAGAGAATTTGTAGAGATGAACTGAACTCCAGCTCTGCCTTTGTGATGCCGTTTGGAAGAGGGCTGAGGTACCTGACGGGTTCGGCTGAGTTTGGCACATTTGTTCCCGTAGCTGAGTCAGCCTGATCCACAAATGGCATGGGAATGGTATATGGAGGGTTCCTGAGAGTCATGAAAAATGGAATACAAACATGGAAACATACTTGATGGATGTTAGCCCTGCATCCAGACTGTGGAAGGGAAGATGGCATGCTGGGCTTTATCTCCAGAAGTCTCTTCTTCAGCACTTGATTTTGAATGAGAATAACAATACTCTTTTTGCTCTCTGGAGTACCCCATGTTGGGGTGAACTGCGTGATTGAGTTCATTCTGCTCTGATCTCTTGGTGAGGACAAATTTTGCTGTGTTGACTCTCCCCTTCTTTCCCAATTTGTGGCTCTCTCTCCCATTTCTCCTTGCAGCTATCCTTGTTCCTGCTTGGTTTTGCCTCAGCAGGAAGGGTGTGAAATTGTGGTAGTTCTCACTGGTTGAGATTTTGCCCACAGGTCTCTGCAAAGCAGCAAGAAAACCCTCCTGAACCTAATTTAATTTCATGTTCTTACTGCTCAGTTGAGTCTTTGGGGTCCTGTGTATTTGTGAGGAGCTGTAGCTAAAAGTGTAGCAAGACCCTGTGTTTTCTGTGGAAGCTGGGGGCAGCTTTTTCAAGAGCTGTTTGAGACACATTTAGCATTCTTCCTTTATGTTCTGATGGAGAAATTAAATATCATCAATGATTTCACTGTTTTTCGCTTTGGCAGAAGTGTTAAGACGTTTATGTTACGCTATTGTTAAGTTTCAGAGCTAACAGTTTGTTGCTCTGTTTGGGCTACAATCAGGTTGGGAAAAGGACAACAGAAGATTGGAAATGTTGAGCCTTCTGGTTGAGTAATCTCCATAAATGCCTCGGGATGTTGTGAAACTCTTTGGAGAAGGGGCAGTTGTGCCACTTGAGGATAATTAGCAGATTACTGTGTCCTCTGAAATGAAGGGCTATTGTAGCCAACCAATCATCTTCTGTCTGTTTGAGACCCTGGCTATTTTATTTTTATTTATTTATGTACATTTTTGCATATATATATATATATATATATATATATATATATATATATATTCACTTACAATGTAGATGCCTTGCTGGTGATCCTGAGAGAAGTGCATTTCGTCCTCAGTTCAGACTGAAATGGGAGCAACATTGGATGTTCCTAAAACTTTTGTGCATTTAAGCTTCGCTGCTGAAATGAGAGGTTTTGTTTCTTTCCCGTCTGCCTAGAGCTGTGCCATGGTCAGTCTTGGCTTGCTGGATTTTGCATTGTCATTGTCATTCTGAAGTGTAGAGGTACCTAAGCAGTGGCCAGGAATGGGAGGTGGTGTCTCTGTCATGGATGGATTGCAGAAAACTTATGATGGAAAATGAATAGATTTGAGACTTTGCTGCTTTGAGTTAGCTCTTGGAGAGTCCTCTCAGACAGTCTGTGGGACACTGAGGTTTTAGGCACCCCAGGTTGGCTGGGGGTAATCTTGTGCTCACTCTAGGAAGGCCACTGCTCCTGTCTCCTGTCCTGCACACACAACCCTCGGCCTCCCTGTCCCCCAGGCATGTAGCAGTTGTGGTCCAGGAGAAGAAGAACTTGGTTTCTGAGGTGGTGGGAGAACCTGTGGTGACGGAACCAAACTTCTGCCTCTGCTATCTCTGCAGGACCAGTCCTGCCACACCTGTCGGCCAGGAACCTGCAGGTGTATTTCATAACGTGCAGACATTTATCGAGGGCGTCTCCTCTGTGGCAGCTGGCTCAGCTTCATCTGCTTCCCCAGCCTGGCTGCATCTGTGCAGGGGGTGGGGTGGTGGTGGAAAAACATCTGTATTTCCACCAGGATGGGAAGGGATATGGGTGGGGTAACATGGATGTGGTGGGGCTGTCCCTGGGATGGAGAGCAGGGGTGGGTGGCTCTGTGGTGTCCCTGTCCCCTGGTGTCACATCATGCCTGGGTGACTTGAGGATGCTCGTGGCTGCCCATAAGATTCTTATTTCTTACCTCTGGTTTGAATGGGTCTGTTGGGTTTGCATGGTCAGTTTTAGTAATGGGAGGGCTACCAGGATGTCTTCTATGAGGAGCTGCCAGGAGCTTCCCCCATGTCCAGAAGAGCCAACACCAGCCAGCTCCAGGACAGACCCCAAGGACAAGCCCATCAGGAATGATTGTGACATCTCTGGGATAACAGATTTAAGAAGAAAATAAAATGATTGCCAGTCACTGGCAGTTGTAATTGTGGTCAGAGAAGAGTGGGGTGAGAACATGTGAGAGGAACAACTCTGCAGACACAAAGCTCAGGCCAGGAGGAGGGGCTGGAGCTGCCTCAGATGCCAGAGCTGAGATTCCCCTGCAGCCCATGGAGGGATGCAGAGATGCACCTGCAGCCCCTGGAGGAGCCCAGAGCAGGGGGATACCTGAGAGAGGCTGTTATCCCCTGGGAAGCCCATGCTGGAACAGGGTCCTGGCAGGGATATGCTGATCTGTGGAATTAGGAGCTCATGCTAGGGCAGGTGTCCTGAGAGGACTTGTGACCCCAGGGGGGGACCCATGCTGGAGCAGCCTGTCCTTGAAGGGCTGCACCCTACATTGCAGCAGTTATTGAAGAATTGTTGCCCATGGGATAGACTCACACTGGAGAAGTTCATGTAAAACTGTCTCCTGTGGTAGGGACCCCACACTGGAGCAGGGGAAGGACTCTGACTGCTCCCCCTCTGACTTCTCTCCCTGAGCAGTGGCAGGAACATCTTGCTCTGAACTAGTCATAACCCTCATTCCTGTCTCCCTGCACCACTGAGGGAGGAGGTAGAGCTGGGAAGGAGGGAGGGGTGAGGGTAAGGTGTTTTTCTGATTTATTTTACTTGTCATGATCCTGCTCTTATTGTGTTGTCAATAGATTAAATTAATATTGCAAATTCAAGTCTGTTTTGCCCATGATGGGATTTGGTGAGGGATCCCTCACAGTCCTTAACTCAACTCATGACCCTTTTGCTCTGTTTTCTCTCCCCTGTCCAGCTGTGGAGGGGAGTGAGAGATCTGCTTTGGTGAATGCCTGGATTCCAACCCACTGCAATTGGCCTTAATACAAAAAAACCCACCCAAAACAACCAACTTCTCCCTCCTTTGGGAGCAGGCTCAGCTCTCTGGGACTGGTTTGTACAGGCAGTTCCAACCTGGAGAGGCTTCACCACCACTGCAGCCTGCCCCTGTACCAGAGCAGAAGCTACTGGGAGACACAGCTGCCACCAGCTTGCTTGCCCAGGCACCTGCGACGGAGAGCAATTAGCAGGGTTCATAATTAGTTCTGAAAAATGCATTTGAACTCTTGAAATCGTGGAGGAGCTGCGTTGCTTGGCTGGAATTCACCGGGACCTTGGGAGAAGCTGGTGTTCACAACCAAGCTGTTGCCGGTTGTGTTGGGTAGCTGCTGGCTTGGGACACAAGTAGTTGGGTTGGCATGGGAAGCGTGTCTTGGGAGGCTGTGGCACAGGAGGGTCCCTGACATCAGCTGTGCCATACCATACGTTGGGGATCACATCCCATGAACCCCCAAATTAGTGTTGAGATGGTCTGCTGCCAGGTCAAGCAGTGATAGGGCAAGGGGGAATGGCTTTAAGCTGAAAGGTGGTAGATTTGGATTGGATGTTAGGAAAAAACTCTTCTTGATGAGGGTGTTGAGGCCCTGGCTCAGGGTGCCCAGAGCAGCTGTGGCTGCCCCTGGATCCCTGGAAGTGTCCAAGGCCAGGTTGGACAGGGCTTGGAGCAGCCTTGGCTAGTGGAAGGTGTCCCTGCCCATGGCAGGGCGTGGAACTAGATGGTCTTTAAGATTCCTTCCAACCCAAACCGTTCTGGGATTCTGTGTTTCCATGAAATAAGCAGTCGTGACCCTGAGTTTTTCACATAATTTGATTAAATCTCACAAGTCTGTCTGTGCTACCACAGTGCTTTTGAGCTAAACAGAAGTGCACTGCAGATGTTTCAGGGATCTTGGCTGTCCCCAGCTTTGAGCTGGGGACAGCCAAGACCCCTGAAACATCTGCAGTGTTGCCAAAGTCTCTTGTGAAGCCAAAGTTTTGTGAACGACATGGAGCTGGTTTTGGGTGGAGCAGCCTTGGGTGAGCCTGGGGCTGGGGCAGCTTTGCAGACACTGGGCTCACCTGTGGCTGTGGCTGTGAGCTGCTCCTCCTCATATGTAGTCCATGGGGATGTCATTTCGGGGCTACCAGCTTCTGCAGGTGGCCTTGAAGGATGGCAGTGTCTTCAGAAACACTCATTGGTGTTTGTTAGTCAGGGATTTTGCAGGAGTTAAACTGGAGTAAATTTTAAAGGATTTTTTCATCCTGCATAGAAGTGTGTGCTCCAGTCCCTGGCAGGTGTATGGTGCAGTCTAGGTCCAGCCAGCCCAAAGCAGTAGTCTGCAAATCATGGAATCAGAATCACTAAGGTTGGAAAATACTTCTAAGAGTGTTTTCCAAATCCAGTCATCAATCCAGTATCACCACCATGCTCACTACCAATCTGTGTCCTCAAGTGCCACATCCACATGCTTTTTGAACACTTCTGGGAATGGGGACTCCACCACTGCCGTGGGCAGCTAGTGCCAGTGCCTGACCACCCATCCAGTGGATAACTTTTTCCCAATACCCAATTTCAACTTCCCCTGGTGCAGCTTGAGCCCTTTTCCTCTTGTTGTGTCACTTTATTACCTGGAAGAAGTGTTTGGCCCCCACCTGCCTGCAGCCTCCTGTCAGGGAATTTTAGAGAGACAGAATGTCCCTTCTGAGCATCCTTTTCTCCAGGCTAATACTGGTTTGTTTTTGGATGCTGCATTTCCCTGTATTACCCATCCAGAAGCAAATCCCCTGGGGCTAGAGGACTCCTGGGCGCCATGTCCAACTGCAATGAAGCCAGGGAGCATTTTAATAACATGTCATCAAAAATACCATGTTGTGAGTCTCAGCAAGAGAAGAAAAGGAAGCAGGAAGGGTTGTGGTTGTGCTGTGATTGTCAGCTGGAGGTTAATAACAATGTTTTATGTTTAAGAAGGTGTTTGCACAGCGAGAGGAGACAGGAGTGTATGCCTGAACCCACGGGAATTGTATTCCCTTAAAACAGGGCATATCGTTGATGCAGGGTCTTCCCAGCCAGACGATCACCTTGGAGGTGTCTTTGATTTTATTTTCCTTTGGCTCAGGAAGCTGGGCTGGTGATCATGGAACTTGCAGCAGTAATTTTTGCAGCAGGAGGACATGGAGGCTTGAGGGGTGCTTTGAGAAATGATTTCTGTATTTTTCTTGCCACGTACATATTTTATCCTTGCAAGCGAGTAGGTGAACCAGGTGAAGTTTTCAGGGTCCTGGCTGTGATGTCTGCAGAGGTCTCTAAAGGAAGAGGAGGCCACAGGTGTGGATGAAGGCTGTGCTGAGGTGGTGGACAGTTTTCTCTCCCAGCTTTTCCCCCTTCTTTTGAGATCAGCAGTTTCTCACACCCTGACCGCAGCTCTGCAATGAAACACACACTTCTGGAAAGCTCTTGTGGTGGATGCTGAGTTTTCCATCTCTCCCTGCATCCCTGCTCTGTCCATCCCTGTGCTAGCCAGGCACAGGCAGATGAGTGTTTTTCCTACCTTTGCAGGTGCTCAGAGCAGCATCAGTCATGGGCAGGACATCATAGCCTCATGGAGTGTCAGCAGAGCCGCAGCATTCCTCCCTGCCAGGATGCTTTTAGTGCCAAGATTCACCTCAGGGCACTGGTCCTCCCCCGATCCTGCATTTTGGAGCATCTGCAGAGCACACATTGTTTTTCTCAAAATGGATTTTGAGAGAAAGCCCTTGCTTCACGGGTTTTTTTTTTTTTTATAGATATATTTTTGTCACATAGAGTAAAAGATTCATTTATCGACTGCAGTCACTTTGAAGCTTCTCCCCTGTTTTTATGCTTGCTTTTTTTTTTTTTTTCCAATGAGCAGAAATGAGGCTTATGCAGTCAGACTGAGTGTCACTCACTATTCCCCCAGAAACTTTTTTAACCCAGGGACTAATATCAGCCAAATTTGACAGAGGAGGGCACATTTTGGAGATAAGAACTTACAGGCTGTAAGAAGGAGGATAGAAAAGGGAAATGTAAATTCTTTCCTGTCTGCAAGGAGAGGCTGCATCAATAGTGAGCCTAAATAATATCTGTCTGGGTGCAAGCATGTTGGTTAATTCTTAAGTAAATTACCTTAGTAATTCACTACAATTCATTTAAGGAAATAACCCAAATAATTTTGAACTCAGGAAGGGAGGAGCTGGCTGACGGGATGCTGCCAGGGAGGGTGTGTTGGGATGATGCTAGATTACTTTTAAAGGTCCTCCTCTCCTCTCCTCTCCTCTCCTCTCCTCTCCTCTCCTCTCCTCTCCTCTCCTCTCCTCTCCTCTCCTCTCCTCTCCTCTCCTCTCCTCTCCTCTCCTCTCCTCTCCTCTCCTCTCCTCTCCTCTCCTCTCCTCTCCTCTCCTCTCCTCTCCTCTCCTCTCCTCTCCTCTCCTCTCCTCTCCTCTCCTCTCCTCTCCTCTCCTCTCCTCTCCTCTCCTCTCCTCTCCTCTCCTCTCCTCTCCTCTCCTCTCCTCTCCTCTCCTCTCCTCTCCTCTCCTCTCCTCTCCTCTCCTCTCCTCTCCTCTCCTCTCCTCTCCTCTCCTCTCCTCTCCTCTCCTCTCCTCTCCTCTCCTCTCCTCTCCTCTCCTCTCCTCTCCTCTCCTCTCCTCTCCTCTCCTCTCCTCTCCTCTCCTCTCCTCTCCTCTCCTCTCCTCTCCTCTCCTCTCCTCTCCTCTCCTCTCCTCTCCTCTCCTCTCCTCTCCTCTCCTCTCCTCTCCTCTCCTCTCCTCTCCTCTCCTCTCCTCTCCTCTCCTCTCCTCTCCTCTCCTCTCCTCTCCTCTCCTCTCCTCTCCTCTCCTCTCCTCTCCTCTCCTCTCCTCTCCTCTCCGAGTCTCCTGAGTCTCCTCTCCTCTGAGTCTCCTCTCCTGAGTCTCCTCTCCTCTCCTCTCCTCGAGTCTCCTCTCCTGAGTCTCCTCTCCTCGAGTCTCCTCGAGTCTCCTCGAGTCTCCTCTCCTCGAGTCGAGTCTCCCCTCCCCTCCCCTCTCCCTCTCCCTCTCCGTCTCCCTCTCCCTCTCCTCTCCATCAGGTATTTTATACTATGACTGCTCCTGATAGTGATGTTCCATGTGTTATCATCTACAAGCACACACAGAGTCCTTACAGGCTGAGGTGTGGATAAATTCAGTCCCCGGAAGCTTGCTCAGACACTTGCCAGGCTCAACACAATTTCCCATCAGGACTGAGGTCACGGCTGGCAGCTTCACCTGGAGAAGATGAGGCAGCATTGCAGTGGGTTTTCAGCATCAACCATGGTCCATGAACTTGCCTTGGAGCTGCTGTTAAAAGTGATTAGTGAGCTTCCAGTTCCCAGAGGAACCAGGGATGGTGTTCTACCCCTCTCACTCTTGTTCCCATTACAGCTGCAGCAGGAGGCTGCCTCTTCTGTCCCTTTCCCTTCTGCTGTCACTATGTGCACTTTGATTTTTGTTTTTTTTAACTTTTTTTTTTTTTTTTTTTTTTTTTACACCGGGGATTCTCTTCCTTTTTTGTCAGCTCAGAGAATGATTTTCCTTATGCTCTTCTCTATTTAGGGCTGTGGGGGAGGAAGTGACTCAGCCTTTCCCCCCACTCTGATTTGCAGAGTCATCCCTTGCTGGCTTTGCCTTGAGCACCTCCAGTTACGCTGGCTTCATTCAGCAGGAACATTCCCGCCTCATTCCGGCAGGGAAGGGCACAGTGGGGAAGGATGAGCCCTCAGCAGGGTCTTTCCCTGTGCCAGGAGCAGAGTGAAGCAGTGAGCAGGACGTGCTGCCAGACCTGTGGCAGCTCCTGGTCTCCTGTCTGCTCCTTGTCCGTACGGACATCTGTGGAGGAAGGGCCAGCCAAATGGAATTTCGAGGGCTGGTCTGGTCATACTGTAAAAAAATGATGGAATGTGATGTCATGGGCTCTCCCAGCAAGGGAGGTGGCTCAGGTTGTGCTGCTGGCACTGCTGGAGGATGCCCTGCTCGCCTGGGTGATGGTGGGCGGGGTGTGGGTGGGTGATGGATGGATGGTGACACGGGCTCCGTGCAGGACCGCTGCCAGCTTGCCTTTCATGGCAGGGCTGAAACGGCTGCTAAATACCAGGGAGGACACACTGCCTGCTCTGCTCTCCATAGGGCTTTCAGACACTGCTGCTCAGCAAGGAAGCCAATAAATCATCTGCCACTCTAAGTGATACCAGGCGTTTGGTGTCCCGTTTTCTGTATAAAAAACAAGTGCATTAGTTTTGGGTTAATTATTCTTCTAACCTGGAAGCCAGCATAGCTCTGCTTCTCTCTAAAGGGGAGAAGGGCAGATAAAAAAGAGATGAAACTCCCAAGTCCTCTAGAATCGTACCACTTTGCTCCCAAATCAGATACTCAAACCCTAAGAGCAATTTTGATCTGCTGAGGGAATTCCAGCATGCATCACTTACTACTTTGCTTTATAACACAAGGAAGTTTGGCATCCAAAATTAATATGTGTGGTGGTGAGGGTAATGCTGGGAATGACAAAGTTCGTCATCATCTAGAAATACTCCAGTAACCTCTCTTGGGTTTAGACTTGCTTGTGTTCATCTTTTTTCTCCTCTTTTAAGAAGTCCAGCCGCATCATGAACCTGTCCTCACAGCATCCTGTGCTCTGCCTTAGGCCATATTTGCTGCCTTCTGAACATCTCTGTCTATTGATTAAAGCATGAGGAGGAATGGCAGCTTGAAGGCAATGGGTTTGATTAGCCAATTATTTTAACAAAAGAAGGTGAGCTTTGATTAAAAGTACAGAGGGAACTGTAGTGACTGTTTTTTAATGTACTGAAAGGGAGGTCAGAGCACATAACCAAATGAAAGCAATGGTCAGGATGTTAATGAGGGGAGTTTGGAGGCTGAAGGTCAACATTGTGCATGAGATCTTCTGCATGACCTATGAATATGGAAAATTATTTGTGTATATTTATGGGGGATGCTGGTTTTTGGCTAGTGAACAGTAGTGAGTGTAGGCACTTCATGGCTGCACGAAGCGCTCAGGAAACAGTGGAGTCTGTAGGATGCTATTCTTGTGTGAAGGTTGAGTTTAGCTTGGATCAGTCAGTCAGTGAAGTAATTACATCCTGAAGTACTTAATGAATTCAGAGAGTCATACAATCCTGGAATGGTTTAGGTGGGAAGCACCTTAATACCATCCAGTCCAACCCCCTGTCATGGACAGGGACACCTTCCCAGGTTGCTCCAAGCCCCATCCAACCTGGCCTTGGGCACTCCCAGGGATCCAGGGACAGCCCCAGCTGCTCTGGGCACCCTGGGCCGGGGCCTGCCCACCCTCCCAGCCAGCAATTCCTCATTCCCAATAGCCCATCTGTCCCTGCCCTCTGGCCCTGGGAAGCCATTCCCTGGCTGCTGTCCCTCCATGCCTTGTGCCCAGTGCCTGTGCAGCTCTCCTGGAGCCCCTGGAGGCCCTGGCAGGGGCTCTGAGGTGTCCCTGGAGCCTTCTCTTGTGCAGGTGAGCAGCCCCAGCTGTGCCAGGCTGGCTCCAGAGCAGAGGGGCTCCAGCCCTGGCAGCATCTCCGTGCCCTCCTCTGCACTTGCTCCAGCAGCTCCAGGTCCTTGTGCTGTTGGGGACTCCAGATGCTCTGCAGGTGGGGTCTCACCTGAGCGGGACAGAGTTTGGATATTCTACAGCTGACAGATGAGAAAAGCTTGCTGGTATCAACACAGCTGTGCAAGCAGGAGGCTTCATAAAACCATCCTGTGCTGTTTGTTGTTGTTTGGGTTGTTCTGAGGATCTGTTGTGGGTTGTAGGGGCAGGTGAGAGTATTGATGAGGTGCTCAGAAAGAAGCAGTTTAGAAAACAATGTGGAGGCTCCAGTGAGGAATTGTCTGCCTCCTCTGTTCAGAAAAGCAAATGTCTTTTGAAAGGTGGTGGTTTGACTCAAATCAGTGCAAGGAAGGAGACTGGAAGGCCTGAGCACAGGTGACTGGTTTCTGTGCTCTGGGCTGGAGGCTGGGCACCAGGAATAGATGGCCAAATCAGAGACAGACAGATGATGGCACAGGTGGGGAGGAAGAGCCAAGAGCAGGTTGGAGCAGTGAGCACATCCTCCTCTTTGGTCTGCCCTTCCTGTTTGCTTGATCTGGGGTCAAACATCTGGATGTGATCTCAGTCCAGCCCACCCTCTGGGCCTGCAGCTGTGGCTCTTTCAAGTCCTTGAGCCCCAAGGCTGCCAGCATGGGCAAAGCTGATGGCAAACCATCCAGGAAGGAGGAGATGAGTAATAAAAAGCCTCTGTCTCCCTTTCTCCAGGGAAAAGTGCATGCATTCCCTGTTCAGCTCTCACTGCATGGTACCATCCTCTAACTCCCAGAGCAGGCAGCTTTGCTCAATGGGGTTGTCATGTACTTGAATTTCATGTCAGCCTGTTTCCTCTCCTAAAGGTCAGCCTGACCCCTTACTGTGTTACGAAGTTTCTTCTGGTTTTCACTAAGCTTAAAGTATGTCTTTCTTGCTTTGTGCTGAAAATCTGGGCTCAGGGAAGATCACCATGGGTAAGATCCTAAAGTTATCGATTGAAGTAAGCTTCTCTGGTCCAGCCCTCTGCTCAGTGCAGAGCCAGCTTCTATCAAACCTGCTCAGGGCCTCCTCCAGCTGAGTCCTGCTGCTGTTTCCAAGCTGCACACCCCGATCTCACAGTCAAGTTACATGTTGGCTGCTGTACCACAGCTCAAAGCAAAGGAATTTTCCAGTATCCCATCAGAACTTCCCAAGCTTCACCTACCGATCCCCAGACCTGGAGCTGAGCAGCTGCAGCTGTTTGCTGCTGGAGGAGGCTTTCTGCTCCTGGTGTTTCCCGTGCCCCTGGCATTCTGCTGCTGGGATTTTCAGCTCCTGGGGGATGTCAGCACTCCTGGGCGGAGTGGCAGTGCCTGTATGTGCTGGGGAGGCTTATCGCCAACTGACCTAATTATTGTAATCTCACTCTTCCTTAGATAGTGCAGGTTTCCTTGGCTCTCAGGAGGCTTCATGGGTTTTTCCAAGCTGTTCTTTGATTTATTGTCTGTCTCCTAATAATAATGTTCTTTCACTCAGGCTAGGTGAAGCCTGAGAATAAGGGTTGTAGCCAGGGAGAGTGTAATACTTGTGAACTGCTTTTCCTGTTCCAGTGGCCATCCTGCTGGGTTTGGTGGTCCCAGCCTGCCAGACTTTCCAGGCAGCCTTCCTGAAGGGATTTCATTGCTGCCATGGTCTTCATTACAGCTCCCTCCTCTTCCCCCTGCCCTAATTGTGCACGTGCATCCTCTTACTGCAGAAATCCTCTGGCTGCCAAAGTTAACAGGTGAAAACTGTGCAGTGACACTTTCTGCCCAGCTCTTGGATGCAGAGTTGTTGCCTGTCCCTTTTTTCTTTAGTTACCCATCCCATTCTGTTTGTTACCTATTCCATTTTTTTGTTGCCTATCCCATTTTTTCTTCTTTTCTATCCCTTCTTTAATGTTGCGTGTCCCATTTTTATGTCCCTTATGCCCCATCTCATTTGTGTTGTTCTTCTGATCCTTGTTTTTTGTTTGTTTGTTTTTTGGTGCCTATCATGATTTTTTTATTCTCTATCCCATTTTTTCTTCCTTTTGTCCTCCCCACTGTGGTTTCTCCCTTCTCTACCTGCCTTTTTTCCTGTTTATAATATATTTATTTGGCTGCAGGTATAGTCCTGGTGCCTTTTAGAGGTGCCAAATTCTTATTTTTTCCAGCAAAACAGGGATTTGCAGCATGTTAACAGGGTTTAACATGTACTTCAACATTAAAAAAATAAGCTTAGGACAAAAAAAAAAAATTGAACCCAGCCCAACAACAAAGCATTGCAACCTGGGATGAATTTCATCCATTCAGGCACTTGATTTTCTTCCTGTAAGCTGTAGCTGGGATTTTGGAGCTAAGAGCTCCACGGCTGGGCAGAGAATAACCCACGTAACGTGGTGTCTCCTCACAGGAGCAGGGCTTACAGCTAAGCTTCCTGGTTAAACCACCTGATGGGATCAGCAGAGGTTAGCAGCACCACAGGGGCTCAGTGGCAGAGGGCTTGGAAAACAACAAGTCAGCAGCACTGCCCTGAAAACCTGTTTTGTTTGGGGCTTTTTGTCCCCTCACCCTGCACGGGATCCAGTTGGACCTGAAAGGGTGTGGGAGAGGATGGAGCAGGGCATCACACGAGGCTTTAGCTGTTGGGGTTTCTGCACCCCTGGGTGTTATCTTGTGCAGTGCCTGATAGTCTCTGGAGAGTAAATATTTTCTCCTGCGGCTGAGCACCCCATGGAGGAGCTGGGAACAAGCCAAAGCAGAGGCGTTGCTGGGAGGTTAAATCCTAAAAGGGCTGGCACTGGGCTTGTGCCTGGTGTTCCACCTTGCTAGCAGAATTTGGGCTGTACGAGTGTCCCTTCTTTTTGAGAGAGTGTGAGTTCCCATTTTCCTTATTTCCCTCTGTAGAAAGGGAGGTTCCTAACTTTCTAACTTTCAAGTGGATTACAGTAACACTTCGAATTGCAAATCTTCTTTCCTGAAGTACTGCTGCATCCTTTGGGTGGGTGCCCCAAGTTATCCTCAGATTCTCAGTGAATACTCTTCAACACCAGGCCATGAAACAGATAGTTAATGCTAACTCCATTTTTCCCATAATTAGCCGTAGAAAAATCATAGTGCTAAGAATAGTTGTGGGAAATAAGAGTGTTTTTGGCTGTGTTCAATGAGAATAGTTATTTTTATTTTGTTGAAACAGGAAACAAAATAATGTCAAGTCTCATTTCAATCCAAAATGAAATGTGGTTTAAATTATTTTGCCCTATAATGGAGAGTTGTGGAAATTCAGTGTACAACACCACAAAATAAAACAAAAAATCCTTTGTTCAAAAATACAAAACTCTAAAAAAAAGTGAAACCATTTTTACCATTTTTTCAGTGTTTCCTTCCCAGTGGCTTGAGTGCAGTGACTTGACCAAAACTGTTTAAAATTCATCAAGCCAAATCTGGGGTGCTGGCAAACAAGTAATTTTAAAAAATTATTGTTGTTATTATGTGATAGGTTCAGACTTTTGCTTCTTCAAGAGTGAATTTTGTTCCTCTGGGGACTGTGACAGAGGAGAAACATGAGCCGTGTCCCACACTGGTGGCAGGGACATGTGTGCCAGATGCTAGGTGTCACCTCTGGTTCCTGGTGCTGGAAGGTCTTTGGATATGATGGGCATGTGGGAATGCTCATCAGCAGCAGGGTGTTCCCAATGACCTGGTCCTCAGGAAGCACTGGCACAAAGATTCCCAGAGCAGCTGTGGCTGCCCTGGATCCCTGGCGGTGTCCAAGGCCAGGCTGGACAGGGCTTGGAGCAACGTGGGACAGTGGAAGGTGTTCCTGCCCATGGCAGGGATGGCACTGAATGGTTTTGAAGTCCCTTCCAACCCAAACCATTCCATGGGTCTATGAAACCTCTTGAAGGAGTGGGAGGAACCTGCCCCAAACCCCAGAGTTATATGTTTATCTTGGCATTCTTGGCATCTTCCTCTGAAGCCTCCAAGTCTTTCACTACCTCAGCAGTAGGAATGAGGTTTATTTTCTTTCATACTGTATAATTTATTGCAGAAGTGCTTTTTCCAGTCTCATGTTATATTCTGCTACTGAATTGTTGGGTCATAAAGACCCCTCAGATGGATATCCCTACCCTGTGCTGGCACCCAAGAGCTGGGAATGGTGGGGCTCTACCTTCAAGGGCCTTTGATGGTGTATCCCTAAGCAGTTTCTTGATTAATCAGATTCTCCCTTGCCTCTTTTCTTCCCTTTTTTTCCTTTTTTTTTTCCCTGCAAAGCAATATAGTTTGAGCTCTCTATTTAATCTCTGAAGTCAAAGGTACATGAATAGCAGACTTCCTGCTGTGATGTTTCTGCTGAAGTTGCAGATGCTGCTCCCCTGTGCTGCACCTACAGCCCTCCCCCAATGATCCCATTGCCCTGCTGCATCCTTTGGGTGAGTGTCCAAAGTTATCCATACTGTGAATTGTCCTCAACAAATAATTATTGCTAACTCTAGTTGTTTTTTTTTTAATTAGCCAGTAGAGAAATCATGGTGCCAAGCATAGTTGTGGAGGATGAGAGTATTTTTAGCTGGGTTCAATGAGAGCAGATATTTTGTTGAAACAGGAAACAAAATAATGTCAAGTCCCATTTCAATCCCAACTGAAATGTCTTAAATTATTTGGCACCATAATGGAGAGCTGTGGAAATGTAGTGTACCATGAAAGAAAAAAGCAACGTTTGTGTTTTACAAGAGAGGGAAGTGAGGCAGATGTGTCACACCAGTCACACATGAAGTGCACAGCACATTTAGGTCCATCATGGATGCAACAGCTGGACACAAAGAGCAACTCAGGGATATTTTGGGACAAATTTTATATTTATGTGCCCAGTACAGCAGCAGCAGTACTGGGACTCAGCAAAGATCTCTTGCACTGCATGAGGAGAGCCTTCAGGAAAGATGGAGAGAGGCTATTGGAGTGACAGGACACAGAGGGATGGCTTCAAACTGACAGAGAGTAGATTTAGATTAGATATTAGGAAAAAAGTAGATGTTGAGGCCCTGGCACAGGTTGCACAGGGAATTTGTGTCTGGCCCATCCCTGAAAGCTTCCATTGCCAGGCTGGATGAGGTTTGGAGCAACCTGGGACACTGGAAGGTGTCCCTGCTCATGGCAAGGGGTGGGACTGAAAGATCCCTTCCAACCCAAAGCATTCTGTGATTCTGTGGTCTGAGACCTGGGGTTAGCAGAAGGGACTGGTGTCACAGTGTCACTGACAGCAGGGAAGATTAGAACACAGGGTTGGTAAATCCCAAAGCTGTATTGATCAGGGCCAGTCCCAACTGTCCTTGCTGCTGGTGGAGGTAAACAGACCAGCCAAGCTCATGTTCATTTCAAAACAGTTTACTTGTCATGTCTTGAAAGTACTTGTCCTCTGTTTGCTTTGTTATAACAAACACCTCCCTGTCCTGCTTCTGCCTGCCAGGGCTCAGCCAGGTCCCCTGGGTGATAAATGTAGCTGTGCAAGTGCTTGCAGCATCTTTACACCCTGGGAGTCAGCAGGCTGCTCTTTCCACCCCCATTGCTGGCTTCATGTCATCTCTCACTCGCTGCAGTTTAGGAGCGAATAACCACAGGTGGAGTGAGGCCACCTGGGAAGGGAATGTTTGGAGATCTGTGGCAGCATTGCTGGTGCAGAGCATCCAACAGAGTGATAGTCTAGGAGTGATTGCAAAAAAATGCACTTCAAGCCTCAAAAAGGAGGCTGGTGGCTGGCCAGTAGCTCCCAAAAATTCCTGTCTGGGGAGGTGCTTGGTATTTTTGGGCTGGTTCCCTAAGGCAGGCGTTTTCCTGGTGAATTGATTCAAGCTGTCTCATCATCTGCTGGAAGGAGCTAAAAGCTGGGGATGGATTTGAGAGGAGGGTTGAGCTGGTGGACTTGGCTCATGCTGCTTATACAAAGCAAAGCTTGGAGGGTCTGGTTTCCCCCTGTCCTTGGCTGGGCATTCCTGCTGCTGTGACTTTTGCCAGTGTGGTGGGTTCACACAGGGAGGCCATCCCTGCCACACAGCAGCATCCCTGGGCTAGGTGAGACCTTTGGTGGGTGCTGTGGTGCCTGTGCTGCATCATGTTCCTTGCTGGGACAGCTGCTGGGAGCCCAGTGCAAAATCTGTGTTTGTCTGGGTATTACATTTGCCTTTCCTAAGTGCAGTGGGAAATTATGAGGGAGAGCATGGTGTGACATCCTTGTAGCCTGAAAAATGGATTAAGGGTTTGCAAGGGCATCTAGGAAAAAACTCTTTTGTGGAGAAATTATTCCCTTTGATGGTGATGAGGTCTTGGCACAGGTTGCCCAGGGCAGCTGTGGCTACCCCGGGATCCCTGGCAGTGTCCAAGGCCAGGTTGGACATGGCTTGAAGCAGCCTGGAAGGTGGAAGGTGTCCCTGCCCATGACATGAATGAGATGAGGTGTAAGGTCCCTTCCAACCCAAACCATTCCATGATTCGGTGATCTTCTCAAGGTGTGAGAGCTGCCTTAGATGAAGCTCTTTGCATGTAACCCCATCCCAACCAGGAGCATACCCAAGGCTGGGAAGGATTGTTCCCTTTGGTTTTAGCAACCAGAACCCACAGAAGATTTGCTTTCAATGGTGCAGAATGTGCCTGGTGTTACAAGAAGCATGTTGCTTCCTCATTCCTATCTCATCTTCCAGAAATGTTGAATTTGGGATGCACCAGAGGCTCTCCTGTCCCTATTCTAGTTGCACAGAAGAGCTTAATTTCCAAAAAAGAGGAAAGCTGTGATGGAGGGAAGCAGTTAGTTGGGATGGAGGTAAGAATCCTTAAGGATGAGAACCTCATGAAGTTTAACAAGGCCAAATGCTGGAGCTGCACCTGCATCAGGGCAACCCCCAGGATCAACCCAGGGTGGGGATGAGCAGAGGGAGCAGCCGTGGGAGAAGGAGAAGGTGCTGTGGGTGAGAGCTGGGCCTGCCCCAGCCTGAACCCCTTGCCCTGAGCTGATCCCCCAGCGTGGGCAGCAGGGCAGGGGGGATTCTGAATGCCCCTGTGCCCCTGGGCTCAGGTGAGACCCCACCTGCAGAGCTGCCCCAGCCCTGGCTCCAACAGCACAAGGACCTGGAGCTGCTGGAGCCAGTGCAGAGGAGGGCACGGAGATGCTGCCAGGGCTGGAGCCCCTCTGCTCTGGAGCCAGCCTGGCACAGCTGGGGCTGCTCACCTGCACAAGAGAAGGCTCCAGGGACACCTCAGAGCCCCTGCCAGGGCCTCCAGGGGCTCCAGGAGAGCTGCACAGGCACTGGGCACAAGGCATGGAGGGACAGCAGCCAGGGAATGGCTTCCCAGGGCCAGAGGGCAGGCACAGATGGGATATTGGGAATGAGGAATTGCTGGCTGGGAGGGTGGGCAGGCCCTGGCCCAGGGTGTCCAGAGCAGCTGTGGCTGTCCCTGGATCCCTGGCAGTGTCCAAGGCCAGGTTGGATGGGGCTTGGAACAACCTCTTCAAGGTTTTATTGTCCATGGCAGGGGTTTGGACTGGATGACCTTTAAAGGTTTGTTCCAACCCAGACTGTTCTGTGATCCTATGATTCCCAGGAGGAGAGAACCAGCTGGCTCCTCCTAGCATAAAATCCATCAGGGAGTGGCAGCTCCAGCGTTTTGGCTGGTGGCCAAGGTATGTTCTCTGAATGCTGCTACAAGCTGGTGTACAGGCACAAAAATGCTTTTTTCCAGTGAGCCATGGGCATGACTTAATAGGGATTAAGCAGCCTCCATGCCTGCCCCGCTGCTGACCGGGGTGCACTGCTCCCGCCCAGTCCCTCCCATGGGCAGCCACCAGTGGGATGGATTACTTCAGCAGGTTGACATCTCAACTTAGAGTTGGATGTGTCTTTTAGGATTACAGAGCTTTTCACAGCCCAAGTGCCTATTATATTGCCTGGGTGCCTGGAAAGAAAAGATTTTGTCCCGATAATGGTTTCCCTTTGGTTATTTACAAAGGACTATGTGTGGCAGCCGGCACGGGTGCACGAGTGACTGTGTATGGATGAGCTCATGGTTGTGGTGCTTTTATTTAGGATGTGGCTGTGCTCTCTGCCTGCAGAGCGCTGCCTGCACAGAGAGTTTTGTACCCTGGCTGCTGCTTCCCTGGCATCGTGGCTCATCCCTTGGGGTACCAGAAGAGCTGGGCACAAAACCAGGTGTTAGTTGCCTGAGGATTGCAGCCTGCCGGGTGAATTGCAGGAGGGCATACACAGGTGCATGGTGCACATTTGCAAGCTCATCTGGCAGGAGAACATCCTTGGTTCATGTCTTGCAGCACGATCCCTGCAGCCATCACATCCTGCCCAGCTGCCACAGTGATGCTCTGTGCTCTCCAAGGAGAAGCAGTGCAGCTCTGAAGAGAAGAGCATGTGTGAAAAGCTCTTTCCTCACATATTCATAATAGTTGTTCAATATCTTTACCTGGCAACATTTTCCTTGTAAAGGTGAAAAATAGCAAGGGTAACATGTAATGTGGACTCTCGTTCCATTAGCTTATAGTAGGAGCAGGGGAACGTGGAAATCTATTATGTCTGGCTTAAGTCAGACTGGCTTTTCAGTTTGTAGCATGAACCAGTGTAAAATAGGTTATAAAACTCAGGCTGTTCACAATTCAGGGGTTGGTGGTTGGAGGCTTTTTAGGGCCTGTTTCAGATTTTATATCTAGAAATGCTGATGCATTTGCATGTATTGAATTTGTATCAAAATCTGTGAGTGTTCCTTGCTGTTGTTGCTGCAGCCAGTGATGCCCCAGCAGTCTCCTTGCCCTGACATCCCCTGTAGTGGAGCATCCCACCACAGGGTGAGCCCATAAAAACCCACCTCCTCTCACCTGATGTTCAGACAGTACTTTTCTTAGTTGTGTGCTGTTTTTTGCCTTTCCTTTTTTGATAATATGTATCACAAGCCAAAGGTAATGTCTTCCCCCAGGCAAGGAAGCCCATCTGGTGGAAAACCACTCCAACCTCATGCACAGATTTGACACACAAAAAGACTTTATGTTTCTAAAAGTGATGTGGCTTTGGTTTTGTTTAAAGAGAAGAAAAGGAAAAAGATTCACTTTCCAACCACAAAGAGTTGCTTATTGCAGGGGAGCAAGCTACATAATAAATTGTTGTCTGGGTGAGAACGAGGATTTCTGGCTTTCTGGTTACTCCTCTCCCTTTCTTGAGGGATCAGGCTGGCTGTTTTGGGTTGGATTCTGCAGCATTTGTCTGTCCCTCTCTTTTTTCCTCTCCATTTATTTCTGTGTTTGTTTTTCGGCTCTGTTTCAATGCACCCTGGTGTTTGCCTGCTGTGTTCTGTGCCAGACTCGTGAGTGGCACTGCAGTGTGACAGCTGGTGGGCTCCTGTCCTGTCACTAGGGCTTTTCTGCATCACCAGGTACCAGAAAGCAGACCTGAGACTGGAGGGATGATGAAATACATTAAATGCTCAGCCAGCTGTGTATGCGTCAATATCTGAAAAGCCCAAGGCTGGCTCCATCAGTAAACACTCATGTGGTTTTCAAAGGTGTTTACATTTTAATTAGAAAGGGGTCAGATCCGGGGTATAATAATTTACATTTCTGTGCTTGATGTTTTGATGTCTGGAAAGGTAGTGGTTTTGGAGCAGCATATCCAAGAAAGACACATGATGCTTTGTGGAGATGCAGCAGTACCTGGGTGCAGAGAGTTATGGCTCATCTCTGTTGCTTTTGTTTTCCATAGTAACTGTTCCTGCGGGTGGCTGGGTATGAGAGCTGCCTGCCAGCAATAAAGATAAACTGCTCGTCTCATTCTCTGATGTGCTCTCACCGCTTGAGAAAGACGCATTGCTAATTACTTGTTGTTGGAAAAGGGCTGAATGAGGAGAGGGAAAATATTGCTGCAGAAGAGGCTCATTAAAAGGAGATGCTGGAAATCAAGCCGTGTTGATGGCAAATAGTTCCAGCCACAAACGCAGACAGTCAAAGGTCCTTGTGCCTGTGCTGCTGTCAGAGTGTGAGCTGGTGGGTGGTTGTTTGCAGAGTTGAGACACACAGAGGGTTTCACTTGACCCGAAGGTGCTGAAAAGAAGCAGATAAGAAGTAGAAGGGCTCTCCTGTACTATCTGCTCCTCCCTGGTCTGTGTAGTCAAAACATCTCTCTTGTCTGGGGCTACAGGGACTTCCTCCTTCTGTGTGGGCTTCAGCAGCAGCTTTAGGAAGCCTGGCTTGGAGTCTCAGTGAGCAGGAAATGTGAGGGAGGTGATGATGGAGGGTTTGACCATGAGCTGTTCCGTCCTGCCCAGCCCCAGAGAGGCACTGAGCAGAAGATGGTGTAACCTCAGCCTGGATATCCACCTCCACCTGCACGAGGTGATGTCCAACGTGTCTGTAGGGGACAGGGATGGGAGAACAGTGGGGTGGGTTTTGGAGCCTGCACAAGTGATGTGAAAGTTGTCATTGGATACTCATGAGAGAGGATGTGGTGTCTGGGTCTGGGCTGGTGCCTTTCCCTCTGTTTCCCTGGGGATCAGCTTAGTTTGGTTTTATCATCATCCCATTCAGGCACAGACAAATCTGGGCTGCTGAGCTGTTCCACAGTTTGTGTCCCAGGTGTCTCAGAGCAGAAGGAACCTGCTGGATCACAGTCTGTTATAAATACTCAAGGGAGAACTAACACGATAGGGATGCTGGATGTCCTATCAAAGAACATTCTGGAAGCAGGTGGCTGCATTGGTACGTGAAGAATTTGCACTGCAGCTGCCTTTAATAGGAAGCATCTCTTGTTCCTAGAAAACTCTGGGATGATAAATCCCATGTGGCAAGACAAAGGCTTTCAGGGATGTCAGGATATCTCTGTAGCCTGTCACAGTCTGTCTCTGCAGCAGCTGGCCTGTGATGGCATTTCTGAGAAATAAATATTCTCTGCATAAAGGATGCTCTGCATTCCTCCTGACTTCACTTTGGAGACCTGGAGGAATGGAGGATTGGGCTGGGATTTTCTTAGTGTTTAACCAAAGGATAGGTAAGGAAGAGACATGAGTTTTCCAATTAAATGCCCTCAGTCAGTCAGGCCTAAACAGCTGAGGCCATGTTGTGGGAAAGCCCTTTATTGGGCTTTGGAGGTGGTTACACCTTTCAATATCTGAATTTCAGTTTAGGTGAGAGGAAGCCCAATGCATGAAGTAGTTCAACCTGAACTCTGTATTTTAGAGATTTTTTCCAATGACCTTACCTAGGTGTTGGCATTGGGTATTAGCTCCTGGCTATGTGGTTGTCAAGAAAATATGCGTATGACTTTCACCATTTTGGTTGTGTGTGACAGTGTGGTATTCCTGTTTCTCTTGCCTTTGGAAGCCACAACCTTCAGAAAGAAACTCATCAAGTGTGCAAGAGCACTTCAGCTCTTAGCATCCATCCAGTGGAAGCAAAACACTGGGCAAAGCAATCTCTTAATTTTCTTTCCTTTGCTAGTGCTCAGTCGCGTTGGACCTTGCATAGGAGCAAGGTGTGCTGCTTTTGTCCTAATAGCAGGTCAGGATGTGGCTGGAGAATTGGAGCAAGAATTTGTCTGGATGAATTGGAGTGAGAATTGGCTTGCTCTTGAGTCACCCCAGCCCCCTACAGCTCTAGGCTGGTGCACAGGGGCTGGAAAGCTGGGAAGGGCCCTGGGGATGCTGGTGCTGAGATACCTCCAGTGCTGGGGACAGCTCTGGGCCCTCAGGACAGCAGAGGCACCAAGGGGCTGGAGCGTGTCCAGGGCAGGGAACGGAGCTGGGAAGGGGCTGGAGCCCCAGGAGAGGCTGAGAGAGCTGGGAAGGGGCTGAGCCTGGAGAAAAGGAGGCTCAGGGGGGCCCTTGTGGCTCTGCACAGCTCCTGACAGGAGGGGACAGCTGGGGAGGGTCGGGCTGTGCTCCAGGGAACAGGGACAGGAGGAGAGGGAACGGCCTCAGGCTGGGCATGGGGAGGGTCAGGTTGGATATTGGGGAAAATCCCTCCATGGCAAGGCTTGTCCAGAGCTTCCAGCAGAGCTTCTCAGAGCAGTGTTGGAGTCCCCATACCTGGAGGGATTTAAAAGCCATGTGGATGTGGCACTTGGGGAGATGGGTCAGTGGTGGCCTTGGCGTTGCCAGGGGGGTGGACTTGATGGTCTTGGAGATCTTTCCAATCTAAACAATTCCATGATTCAGTGATTCTGTAAGAATTGTTTTAGGAAGATCTCTTTATGGTTGCAGTTTTGGTGTAATTTGCTGTGCCAGAATGTTTTTGCCCAGAAGCTTGTTTTGGGGGCTGGAGTCCCTTGGCGTGGCTGGGACACAGGTGGGTCTCATCCCAGGGGACAATCTGTGGGAGGTTGCCCTGCTGTTCTGTCTTGGCACTGCCAGCCTGCTGCAGTCCAGATTTTGGAGAACTTTTGGAGAACTTTTGGTGTGGCTGGAACCTCTTCCCTGGGCGAGGACGTGCATGTGGGGCCCTCTCACTCAGCCTCCAGTGACCTGGAAATGCATCACTGTTCTGCATGTCTGTGGTCTTCTCAGTACTTCTTAAATCATTTTGGTTGCAAGTTCCACTCTTCTGTTGCCTGCTAATCCAAAGTGGGTTTGTTCTCCATTGCTGTTCTTCACCTATCAAACTCACCACTTGTTTCCACAAGCTCAGCAAGCCTGGAGCACCTTTGGGAGAAAGGGAATGAGCCTACAAGTGTCATAAAAAATACTTGTTCTTATTATTTGCTGATGAAGGGTAAAACTGTATAATTGCTAAAAAAAAATGTATAATCTTGCTAGAGCAAGAACCCCATTTAGATCACCCTTAATAACAGCTATTAATAATAATTATACATTACAGTAATGCTGATAATTACTAAGTTATAATAAGCAGTTTGCACATCTATTGACTTTTTCTGCTGATGATTCCTTCTTTTATGGTCACAGTAATGAGCACAACATGGGCTTTGTAAAATCGTCAGGTTTTACAAGGATTTAAGTTGGAAGAAGCCTTCAAGGTCCTATAGTTCTACCCCCTTGCCATGGGCAGGGACATATTCCACTGCACCAGGTTGTTCCAAGTCTCATCCAACCTGGCCTTGAACACTTGCAGGAATAGGAAAGATTTGGAAGGTAATTTTCAGACCCCCAAAACTTACAAACTTTGTGCTTTGGCAAAGTAGAGTGAAAGGAAGGGGGAAATGGGAAAAAAAAAACAATTTTGAGATTGATCTCTGTTTATTGTGATTAAGGAATGTACCTGGTGTCTGGGAATGCTTTGTGGTAGGTGCTGGGCCAACACAGAGCCAAGGGATCACTGCTTCATCAAGAGCTCTCACCAACATTTGTTTGCTCAGTGTGGGAAGATAGTAAATGCTTTGATGCTCAAGTGTGGGTTTTGGTTTTTCTTTGAAAACCTTTTTTGTGTGTGTTTTGAGGGTGAGGTGAGGTGAGAAACTAGCTCCAGGCACAGATTGCGAGGAAGAGCAGGAGTTTTCTTCCTGTTGAGTGATGGTTTCCTTTAGAGAGAGGTGAAGGTACCACAATATGAATTTGTTTTAGAGTTTGCCACTAGAGATACACAAATATCTCAGATACATCATTTGTGTTGTCTGAAATAGACAAAAAAAACCTTTGGGCTTGGGTAATGTGTGGCCCAGTGAGATGGAGGATAAGCTCGGACCCTGCTCACTCCATCCTGAGTGATGCCCTGCTTCGTGCCGTCTCTCCATGCCATCACACCCCTCCAGGACTCATGGGAGCCTTCTATTCTCCAACTCTTTCTTTAGCACTTCCTGTTTGATAATTGGTGCTTTCCTTTTTGTAATTGGCACTAATTAGTGAAAAGGGGAGAAGCATGCCCTCCTCCAGGACTCCACACTCTCTGGGGCTCCTTCTTTTTTTCTTTCTTCACTTTCTTCTTTTTTCTTTGTCCTTTTTCATATGGCATATGATTTTTGTTCAGGAGCTAATGTGTGATATTGGTCTACATAATGAGCCTTTTTGACAGTCTGGGCACATTTGGGAATAATTCCTTGAGCAGATGAAATCCTTAGGCCAGAACTGCTCATTCTCGGCAGTTTCCAAATGATGCCACAATTGTTCAGAAGTGACAGAGGAGAAAATAGTTTAGGAGCTGGAAACTACATGAGCTGGGAGCATTTTTTTTTTTCCTTCCCCTTCCCTTCTGGATGGCATGTGACTCACTCTGGATTTGCTTAGTGATTTTATACTTGTCTCAAAGCAGACTGAAAATACCCATTCCTGGTGAAAGAGAGGGTGAGGGATGAAGCTGTTGTGTCCTGCAGTGTGCTGGCAGCTCCCATGTCTTCTCCCTCCCAGCTGCAGGACGGGAGGAATATGAGATTTGCCACAAGACACTGAGCCACAGCCTAGTTTTTTCCGAATATAGAATTATAAAATACCCGAGTTGGAAGGGACCCCCAGGGATCCCCATTCCAGCTCCTGCCCTGCACAGACCCCCAGCAATCCCACCCTGGGCATCCCTGGCAGCGCTGTCCAAAGGCTCCTGGAGCTCTGGCAGCCTCGGGGCCGTGCCCATCCCTGGGGAGCCTGGGCAGTGCCAGCACCCTCTGGGGAACAGCCTTTCCCTGATATCCAACCTAACCCTCCCTGGCACAGCTCCAGCCCTGCCCTGGGTCCTGTCCCTGTCACAGGGAGCAGAGCCCAGTGCAATGCCCAGGCAGAAGCTGGTGATTTCCTTTCTTTAAGGTGTTATTGTCATTGAGCCCTGGAGAAGCAGGAGGGAGAAGAGAATTATAAATCCCCTATGTCTCCTATAGAGGCAATTTTCTGCAGTGAGAGGTTTTAAAAGTGAATTCTGTTGTGATGTCTGTCTCACCTCCTCACTGGACCATTTACACTTGCACCATTAGCTCAGCATTATTTACTGCCACTGTCCTAGAGAAGCTTTTCAGTTATCATCCTCTTCCTCACCCTTCTCCATTACCCCCAGCTTCTCACCCATATCCAGAACAACTACTGCTTTGGATTTATTAAATCAAGCATTTTAGTGTGACATTTTTTTCTCTCATGCATATGTCTGGAGATTTTCAGTAATTTGGTTCTTAAGCAGGAGGCTAGGAAATATGTGTGTTGTCCTTAAATGCAGGAATATTACAGAAATGGAACATTTTTTGCATGCCTGGAAGCCCTAAAGGCAACCACCTAGGATTATTAGAAATTCTATTGGAAATGCAGATGTACAGCAAAAAATATCCTGCTTGTGGCAATCGATAAGCTTTGTCTGCTGGGTTTTTTTATAATTACTGGGAAATAATTCCTCGCTGTCTTTTTGGTCTCTCTTCCTCAGGCCCCCAGTGTTCCCAGTGTGTCCCCTGAAGGGATGGAGAGCTCCTCGGTGGCGTCGGCCTCCTCGGAGGCAGGGAGCAGCCGCTCCCAGGAGATTGAGGAGCTGGAGCGCTTCATCGACAGCTACGTCCTGGAGTACCAGGTCCAGGGGCTGCTCACCGACAAGACCGAGGGCGACGGCGAGAGCGAGAAGACACAGTCCCACATCTCACAGGTGGGTGAAAGGCTCACTGTGGGGTGGGAGAGGGGCTGGGGGGCACACTGGGAGCTCCCAGAGTGTGTTCTCAGCTGAAGTAGCTTTTTCAGGGGTTGGAGTGAAGCAGGGTGTGATAAAACACTGGGTTAGGGGCAGCTCGCTTGTTTGGGGGGGATGTATTTGAGGTTTCCAAACTGCTGGTAGCAGTCTCCCGATGCTGGGTTTGGTTTTTTATGGTCTCGAGGTGCATCATTGAAAGTGTTCCAGGCCAGGCTGGATAGGGCTTGGAGCAACTTGGCACAGTGGAAGGTGTCTCTCCTCATGGCAGAGGGTGCAAAAGATGGGATTTAAGGTCCCTTCCAAGCCAAACCATTCCATGATTCTACATATGAAGGATCCCATCTTTATCTGGTATCAGCAGTGTTTGATCTCATCTTTCTGAACTCTGCAGGTTTGCTGGAGCTGAGAATCTGACCCAGAGCTCTAGACCTGTTTTATATCATCTCAATGTAAGGAAATTACCAAACAAAGGAACCTTTGTAACAATAGATTTTGGTGAAGAGGTCTTTTACAATTTGAGGATCAAAGCCCTTAGAAATGGGAGAAAATATATTTAAAAATCCAGTGATTTTATAACCCAAGGCTGGAAGGTGTCTGTGTTTGAAGTGACACTTTGGAGGGGCTTCGGGTCAGACAAGTTCTGCTTATTAATGTGTCAAGCTCAAAAGTAGTATTGAATTTGAAATGAAATAATAGACAAAGTTTTGTAACCTCTTCCAGGCAGTCCACTGCTCTGCCAATAAGCCCAAGCCCCCTCTGCATCTTAAGGACAAAAATTTCTAATACTCATGGCATACCATGCACGTTTTTTACATTAAGATCCTTGATTGCAACAACCAAATCCATCTTCCAGCTGTGGAAATGAATTTTAGCTTTCCTTCCTGGCTTTCACTGGAAGAAAGGAGCTGCTGGGTTTTTAATGTCAGTTCTGAGAGTGTTCTCTTTCAAGATGGCTGGGTTTTATTTTAAAGGAAAAATTCGTAATAATGAAAGATCTGAACATTAAACCTTTTAATTAAACCAGTTATAGAGGCAACTCAAATGAAGCAGCTAAATGAGGTTGTACCCCAGACCATTGATGCAGAAGTTTAATTAGGATTTATTGTGGAACTCCATCAAAATGCAACATTTTTTATTTCTAGGGCTGTGTATTGGACAAAAAGTGAAGACGGGCTTTTACTTTGGTTACTTGCATTTATCAAGCCATGTCTTAATGGATGCACTAAGAAGGAATTCTCTCATGTCTCACAAAGGTTTTTTTTCATTTTTCCATCTATAAAAATTAATCAGAAAATTTTATTTCTGATTTTCTCTTCCTGATCAGTTCTTAGCAAAGCAAGGAATAAACAGGCGCATATCCTGCAGCTGACTGGAGTAACTCTGGTGGGAACCAGCCTGATGGAAGGTGGCACGTTCCCTCAATAATGAGAGCTAGAGGGAGAATGATGGATTTAAGGGAAAGGCACTCACCTGAGACCAAGGAAATTGTTTTTAACTGCAAAGCTCTGCCTGAAACTAAATCTTTAATTTTGGGCAAGTTACTTAATCTTTCTGCAGTTTGTTTCCTTATGGCTGTGATATTTTCCCTGCCTGAGAGTGGATAAATCCGTTCAGCCATGTGTATGTGAATTGCTTGGATGGTACCACATTCCTGCTCTCAACTGCACTCCTTGCTGGGGAAGGAAAAAAAGGCACATCCTCCTCACTCAGCTCCCAGAGAAGCTGAATCCATTGCCACTTCAGAGAATCCCAAAATGTGGATGTTCCCATGATGGGGATATCCCCAGTCTTGCTCCCACCAGGAAAAAAGAGGAAAATCAGAGGGAAAAGGTGATTTTATTTTGCTGTGGAGATAATGAGTGAGCTTGTACCTTGAGATACCTTTCCAGGAATGTGGTTGCACTTAAAATTGTTAAAGCAGATAGGGATACGTCTGGTAGATAAAAGACTCTCAAGAGTGATGGCATCATGAGCCTGCCCAGGGGGGCTCAGCAGAAGTGACAGGAGAGTGGTGGGCAGCTCTTTAATGAGAGGAGACTGAAATTCCCCCATATGTGAGCTAGGACAGGCTCTCTGATGAGGGCAGGGATCATGGGCAATTGTAGTGAAGACTTTTTATTTTGTGGCCTCATCCATACCTGTCAGGAAGCTCTCAGGTGGTTGTTTGTATGGAAATGACTTTTCATTTTCTTGGCACATCCTTGGTGATGGTACCAAGCCTTGAGTGTCTCTGGAGCAGCCAAGGGCTTCCAGCGTGGAAGACCTCAGAAGTGGGGCTGGTCAGTCTCCACTTTGTTGAAGGAGTAACAAAATGACTTTAGAATTAAGCAGCATCTTTGATGTTTGTCTGAAAATTGGTTTTGGACTTTTTTTCACCAGTATGTTTGAATGTTTGAGTGAAAATTGGGTTTGGGCTTTTTTTCACCAGTATGATGCAGCCCTACATTTCTTTGGGGGGGGGGAAAAAAAATAAGGCAACAAATGACACCAAATTCAGTTATTTTTGTGGACACACCTTGCTGCCCAACGTTGGGGCAAGCTGGCTTAAGAATCTGCTAATCCCCTATGGCCACATATGGCAGTGGCCAGCCCTACAGCTTCCATACTCATTTTCTCTTTTGTTTAAAATGAAAACACAGGATATTGTCTGCCCAGATCATGTATCTGTCCTTGGAGCAAATAGAGTTGGGAACGAAGGTTGGGAAAAGCAGAAATTTTCCATCTTTCCATGGAAATGAGTGATAAGTCACCCTAGTGTGTATCACACACCTGGGGTTCCAAGCACTGTCAGAGTCAGCAAGGAGGTATTTGGGCTGGGTTTTATTGCAAAGCACCATATCAAATGCTTTCCTACAGTTGTTCCTGCTTCTTCCATCTACCCACTGTCAGCGAGTGGAGCATTTCCAAGCCGAAGCCTTTGGGATCATCCTTAAAAAGGAGGGGGTGCGGCACATGTGCAGCGATGCCCGCGGCCAGACAGTGTTTTCTGTGCACTGTGGACTGACGCAGCAGTTTTGCCCAGCCCAGCTATTATTTTACACAATCCCTTTTTTTATCCCTTTTGCAGTGGACGGCGGATTGTAGCGAGCAGCTTGATGGCAGCTGTTCCCCATCCCGAGGGAAGGGCTCGTCGTCTCACGAACATAACCAGGTAGGGTTTGTGTTTAGTTCCTCCTCCCCAGACCTTTCCCTTTATTTCTTGTACTGCCTCCCCTGGGAGGTGCTGGCAGCTGTCCCTCTCATGTGGAAGGGGAGATGTGTCCCTCTGCTTAGCATCTGAAAGCTCGTTCCTGCCCAAACCATGGGAGGTAGGCAACATCCTGACATGCAGACGGATGCTTTCATCAGGAGCTTAAAGGAAAAAAAATAAGGAGTGTCACATTTATTCCAGAAAACTTTCTTATTGTCACCTGTGTAAGGAGGCTGTTAGGAGCATCCAAGCTGACTTGGAAGGATGAGATGTAGCTGGAATAAGGGATCTTTGTGCAGCTGGGCTTCTCTGTTGTGTGCTGCAGCACAAGGATGGTGTTGCAGGGAAGAGCATTACACGGCTGAGAGGGTGAGCTGGCAGAAGCAGCAAAGTTGCACATGCTGAGAGCCTGAGTTGGTCGTGCAGTGACAGGAGCTAGGTGTGAATCAGTTTTGGTGCTTGGACATGGTGTGAGCATGAGTAAGGAGTGTTTACCAGGCCCTGCTAGAGGTGGCTGTCCTTCCTCATGTGAGTACCCCCGTGGAAGAGAGTTGGGTTGGGTGGGGACTTGTGTTTGATCATTCTCATCTGATTGACAAGCTGCTGTGTCACTGTGAGACCATCATCTCTATGACAGCAGCACTTGCTTGAGCAGATGTGCAATTTAGGCATCTGAGGGAAGGGGAGCAGTGTTTCCAATTACTTCGGTTGGTGGATGTCCCACCCAGAGAAGTGGCTTCAAGTTGGTGGCTTTTATTCTCTTGCTCTGTTTGATGTCCTCCAGGTGCAGTCTTGTGTGTGGATCCATGAGGGCGAATCTGGGAGCCCCTTGCAGGGTGTAAAAAGAGGCTGTGCCAGTCTGAGCAGGGCATGTTGCAGCTCTCATTTTGGGCACAGCTTCCTCCCATGGAGCCATGCTGGAAGTTCTTGGCTGAGGGATCCTTTCCCTGACATGGCCCTGGGATGCTGGTAGCACCTCTACCAACACCTACACCCAACAAAGGCAGGCTGTTGTTTTGTAGGAGGGCGTGTGCTGGACAGAGGTACTGCTTTGGATGAGCTCCTGAAGGTGCCAGATGGAATTGTGGGTTTAATTTATTACAGCTGTGATCTGCTTCAAAATATTCAGCAGCAAAACCTCGTCAGGCTCCCTCCCAGCACTGCAGACAGCTGCTGGATGTTCAGTTGGTAGGCTGGCCTTTTCCATCAGGCTTCCTTGGCTCAATATGGGGCTTTCCCTAGGGAAGAAGGTCCCTGGCCCTTCATCCAGGGGCTCTGCTGATGTACTAGTGGCTGGTGGAGACCACAGGAGAATGCAGGAGTCATGCATGGGTGTTACTTTCCTCCATCTGCCTGGTGCCATGCACTCTTTTGTTTCAGCTTACATAGGGTTTGTTTTTTTTTCCTTGCTGTTTTTTTTTTTTCCTGGAGAATTAATGTATTTGATCTCCTCCTACAGGGAGCTCCCTTCCTACACACAAACAGCATTCGCTGATGCCCAAGCTGCTTACCCTGTGTTTGGGCTCTCTCCCAGCCTGCAGCAGAGCTAGTAATTATCTCTCTCCATGTTTGGCTCCCTTTAACTGTGAGTAACAAATTTTCCTTGGCACCAAAGAGGAGCTGCAAGCTATTGTTCCTCTGTCCAGGCAAGCATTTCTCTCACTGTCACTGATACATGAGTTAAACACTGCTGGTGAGGACCAAGTACAGTTTCTTACCATTCCTGGTTTTCACTAAAATATTTCAATATTAAAAAAAAAAAAAGTCATTACTACGATGCTTATCCTGAATTGAAATTATTAATCACTTTTCAAACTTGCTAAGGAAGAAGCAAGCTAATGACTTCCCAATGGAGGAAGGGGTTGCATTTTGGGGGTGGTTTTTTTTATTTTGTTTGGGGTTTATTGGTTTTGTTTTGTTTTTGTGGTTTTTTTTTTTTTTTTTTTTTTTTTTGTTGTTGTTGTTGTGATGGGTTTTTTTTTGTTGCAGTTTTTTTAATGTATTTGAGGGGTTTGGGCAGGAAATTGAAATCCTAGTTTTCCTGTTTTGTTTCCAGCTGAGATCTCTGCGTTGCCAGTCATACTTGAAAAATACTTGGATGTGAGATTTCTGCTGGCTTCAGCTAATGTGAAAATGTGGGTTATGTATCAGTGACCATGGTATGCCTCACGTGGCCATCAGAAAGGGCATTTATATGGAAATCTAGGTTACTCCTGGAAATATATTCAGCATGTGGTTCATTTTCAGTGAAGATAGAGTAGTCCAGTCTTGCTTTTTCAGAAGTAATTGGCTTCCTGAAGGTTATAGGGAAGCCTAGAGAGAAGATGACTTTCCCATGCCTGAAAAATCCCTCTATGCCTCCCTGAGAATTTGATGCCTTTGAAATTCTGGGCTATATGATCCAGCAAGGTAAAGAAAAATAAAAGAAAGATTTTTTTTTTTTATTGTGTGTGTTTGTTATGCATTTTTATATAGTATGTGTGTATGTAAGGATCTGCTGGTTGTTGTACGAGTAAGGGGGTTAGTGCAATTTCTGAATAAAATACAATATAAGGGTAAAAATGAAGTGGTCTTACCCTTCATTTTTAAGTGTTTTTACCTTCATTAAAAAGGAAGGTAAAAACAGTCCACGATATTCCAAAATTGCTGGTTTCTGATGTTGTTGGGTGTCTCTGGAAAAGAGCACCCAGACTTGTCCTGCTCTTGCACTATTTGGTGAGACCTGTATTAGCAGCTGTGTGGGACTTGGAGTCAGTTCCCACAGGCTGCCATATAAGCATCCCATACAAAGCAGTGGCTTAAAAACAGAGAAAATTCCCCCTGAAACCCCCTGGTCTTTCCAGTTCTGTGGATGGGTGGCTGCGAGAAGATGGTCTGCTCATGGGGGAATCTCCTGAGATATATTTTGTGAACTCATGTGCTGAGAAAATCCTGGTCTCACAGTTATGTTCAGCTCATCTGTAATTCTTGTTTCCTGCTGGGATCTCTCTGTTTGCTGCATGGCGTGGCCATGTTCCACTAAACCCCTGAAAGTTTGCCAGGTCTCACCATGTGTGAGCCTCTGGGGCAAAGACCAGGTACTCAAAATAATATTTGAGCACCTTACTGCCTCTGTAAAGAGGAAGGTTTAGATAATGGAATAATTTTAAACTCTTTTATGTTTGGAATTTTTTTTCTTCCCCAAAAAGAGCCAGTGGGAAGTTTTTATATAATACTTTATTTGCATTCCCCTTGTGAGGCTGTGGCAAGTAGGAAGCTCTTTGATATATTTCTGAGAGCAATTCATTAAGTAAAAAAATCTGGTATGGTGCATATTGAGGGATCCAGCAAAGCTCTTGGTACATGAAAGGCCTGGCAGGAACTGCATCCCAGGCTCCCCTTATGTAAAAGGCATTAACAAAAACCAGAACAACTCTGCAGGTTTGTGCCATTTCTCCAGGCGGTGGGAGATGGAGAGCTGAAAATCCTCCTTCCTGGCCAAGTCCCTTCCTTCCCCCATGGGGGCTGGCTGTCACCCGTCATCACCAAGGAAAAACCTGTGTTGTTGGCAGTAAACAGGACTTGCTTTCATTCCACTGCTTGTGTCCATGTCCCACCAGGTGCAGCAGGAACTTGGTGCAGGGTGTGGGCCCTCAGAGGCTTCTGCAGTTGATTCTTGTGTTGTTGATCTACTGAGCAGTGAAGGGGCAAGGCAGGGTGTGTGGATCACACCTGATGATCCCACACCTTGCTTGTAGCACCCTTGCCCTGTCCTCCCTGAGGAGCTGGTGGTGAAGGAGATGACTTTGCCCTCCTGTTAAACCAGCAGAAACAGCAGCACATGGTGGCAGGGTGGGGTGGTGGGTTTGCACTCTTGTGCCTTGGCTGGAGATCAGACTGCCTGAAGTAAAGAGCATCTCTAACTGTGCCAGCATATGAGTTCTGACAAGGGCCTGGAGGGACAAGGGGGAATGGCTTCCCACAGGGAAGGACAGGGTTAGATGGAATATTGGGAAGGAATTCCTGCCTGTGAGGGTGGGGAGACCCTTGAGCAGCTTGCCCAGAGCACCTGTGGCTGCCCCATCCCAGGCTGGACAGGGCTTGGAACTGCCTCATCTAGTGGAAGGTGTTCCTGCCCATGCAGGGGATGGAATGAGATGAGCTTTAAGGTCTTGCCATTCCATGTCTACATCTTGCAGTCGTGGCTGGAAAAGCTGCCATGTTGCCAAAGCAAAAGCAATAGGAGGTGTGGGGCAATGTGTGAAGGCTGTCTCTTGGGTAACAGCAGATTGCAGTGCACAGAGGAGCTCAGTTTCAATAGAGAGTGGAAAAATCAAATTATCTCTGCAGATTTCTTTTACAGTTCCAGAAAATTTTCTTTTGCAGGCATCAGTGCTTCTTGACTTCCTGACTTCCTGGGATCAGCCACCAGGAGATCCTCCCTGGGGGATGCTGCAGAAGCAGGTGGGAAGGGATCATGGGCTTGGACAGGGGACAGGGAACATGTCACTGCATCCAGATTAACTGAAGTTAGCAGTGAAATTGTCCTGCTGGCTTAAGTCCAGTGACATCATCAGGCAGTGTGTCATGCCCCAAATTCTTGGCTGACCAGATAGAGCTGGAGAGACAGTGGATTGGCAGGATCTCTGACTAAATTTGTAATTCATTTTCCCTGTGCTGGTGGACAGCCTGTGTCTCACTTGAGTTGCCTATCCTTGGGTCCAGGTCTGAAGGAAAACAAGAGGGATGACTCTGGAAAGACTTTTAAAAATTACAGAATACTAAGGGGGTGGAATGGACATTAAAAATCACCCACCTGCCATAGGCAGGGACACCTTCCACTAGAACAGGTTGCTCAGGGCCTCATGTGCTATGAGCACTGCCAGGGTTGGGGCATCCACAACCTCCCTGGGCAACCTGGGCCAGTGTCTCACCACCCTTACAGTAAAAACATTCTTCCTAATATCCAGTCTAAATTTCCCCTCTTGCAATTTGTCCCCATTAGTCCCTGTCCTGTCACTGTAGTTTTTGATGCAGTGTCCCTCTCCAGCTTCCCTTTAGGTTCTCTTCAGATACTGGAAGGTGCTGTGAGGTCTGCACACAACCTTCTCTTCTCCAGGCTGAACTGCCCCAACTTTCTCAGCCTGTCTTTACAGTTGAGGTGCTCCAGTCCTTTTATCAACCTCATGGCCTCCTATGGACTTGCTCCAACAGTTCCATATGTTTAGGGTTCCCCATCTCAGTGGCCTGCTCATGTTGTAGCCCAGGGCCAGTTTGTACACTGAATTCAGCTGAGGTTGTCCACCATGCTGAGGATCTGTTGGGGCAGGTGGATGCTGGCTGATGCTGCAGACACTGCTTTTGTGTTTCCAAAAGAGAAAGCAAGAGACAGACACTGGCTTTGCCAGTGAGTACATGTTGATGCACGCCTGCCTGATGGAGGAAGAAAGTAGGACTTTAGGTGGGGTGACCTGCCCATGTGCAAACAGCAGCTCTGAGAAAACCAGTCACTTTTCTGCCTGTAATTGCTGGGTGATGCTTCCTCGTTTAGTGGATACAGCCCTGCTCAGTTATGGCTGGAGAGGACTGCTGAGAAAGAAATCAAGTCCTTCAGCTAATGTATAGGTGTAGCTTTGTCTGGGACTTGTGTTTGGGCTTGGCCTCATGAAGCAGCAGTGCCTCACGTGAAGCAGACACCTGCTTGGGTGTCAGGAGGTCTGGGAGGGAGATGTTCCACTGCATTGCTGCCTGCTCTGGAGAACTGCTGCTGCTTACTGAGGTTGGGGGGAGGTGTCTTCTGGGTCAGGTGTCACCAGTGGCTCACATGAGGGGACATCTTGTCACCCTCATTTCCTGTTTGGGTAGAGAAGACCAGGTGATTCTTGTCTGCCCATTGTAGAGCTCCCCACACTCTTATTTTTGTGAGATTTGATTTACCTTGGAGGTCTCCATCTTTCCAGGTTTGGATGAATAAGTCAGTCAGAGCTGGAGCTCTAGGCAGGGAAGGGATGATATGAGCCAATTCCTCTGAGGCTGGGACAGGGCCTTGCTGATGGGTCTCCATAGCACATCTGGAGTTCTCGGGGCCATTCTGAGAGCCCTCAGTCTTCCTTCTCTTCACCCTTGTGTGTAAATGAGCTATCTAGCACATCCTTGGTTAGCATGGCTCTTCCAGTGTTGTCCAAAAAACACAACCACACAGGCTTGGTCCTTTCCCAGGTAGTCCAGAAAGATCCTGTAAGCTTAACTTCCTACTTCCAAGTCCATCAGGCCCTTTGGTCCTGTATTATGACACAAGTATGGATCAAACCTTACTTTCCCTGATGGAAGAAGATCTCAAAGTAATGTTTGGTGCTCCTTCTGCAGATTGGAGAGGGCTGGGGAAGGTGGACATAGACCTGGGAAGGGAAGGAACAGAGCCAAAGGGGTTGGGGGCTTCTGCATCACATTTTTCTAACAGTTTCTGATGTTCTTACAGCATTATGTAATACTTCAAGGAGAAAGAAGCTAGAAAGTTTACCCTACTAAGATATTTAGAGTAATCTTATGGTTGGGTTTTTGTTGGGGTTTTTTTTAAGGTGTATTTTGAGTTATTAAAATAATTAAGTCTTTGGTTTTTCTTATTAAAGTTGGAGTGTTTTTTCTGGAGTAGGTCTAGGGAGGTACTTGGAGTGCAGTGCAGAAATTCTGCATAATGGGAAGATTTGGCAGCAGCACAAATTGCGTGTGTGAAAACCTCCACTGCAGAAAAACCTCAAAAAGGGCCTTTTACACAATAGCTGTTTTCTGTTCTGACCAGGAGTAAGATCAAAGTTGAGGAACCATTTGAAGGACACCCCACAACTTGATCTAGGGATCTCCTGGGTACAGATGTGAGACCCTTATTATGCCAGGGCATATCTCAGAGGTTTTTGTGGGCCTGAGAACTCTGACAGCTTCCTGTTACTTTTCTTCTGGCCCACCCATGGATGCTGTACATTGAATATTGAAATTTTTACATACGGTTGTACATGAATCCCATCCAGAATTCACTGATATCTTCAGGACACTTAAAACTTGTGCTGCTGCCAGGGTTGATCTACATCTCTACCAGCACAGCCCACTTCACCCATACTTATCTTCACTGAGAGCAGCCACGTAGGTGATCACTGTGTTTCCGTTTATGGCTTCTGCACTGGGGAAACTTATCTTCTTTTTCTGCAAATAGGATTTTCAAACTTGCACTGAAGAAGCAGAAAATATTAACTCTTGGGCTGGCAAAGGCAGCAGGATTAATTAGTTCATGCCTCAAAGAGCTCACTGCAAAGGTGAAAATTGCAGTGTAAGTGAAACATACGATTATTGCTAATTAAAATGCAAATGTTAGATTTGACAGCTAGTTTCCAAAGGAGGGCTGCTAGCAATGTGCATGAGCCTCACTGTTCCTGAGAAGGTGCAGAGCTTGGCCAGAAGGATCAGCATGGGTTTGAGCAGCTTCTGGGAATCAGTCTCTGGGGGCATAGTGTTTTCCCTCCCAGTCCCAAAGTATGGCTCAGAGGTCCCATCTCCTGCTGGTGAGTGTAGACCAGAAATGATAGGTGGAGGAGCCTAAACAAGATCTGTGAGCCAGAGCTCAAGGACTGTTTGGGGAACTGAGAGATATTGGGAGATCCTTGGTTTTTTACACAGCAGTCTAATGGGGCCAGGTTATGGGAAATTGGGTCAGCAGGAGGCAAGGAGTGGAGAGCTTTGTGCTGTGTCTTCAGTGTTTGTCAGCTTTGGCAGTCAGTTCTGTTCCTGGAGCATGGTAGGTATGTTTAGCAGGAGCTGTGTGTAGAACATACACAGGATGAGGAAAGGCAGTGCCACATCTCACCAGTGCCAAGCCATGGCTTTCTGCTGGACTCCAGCTACTCTGGAGTCTGGGAATTGGTTTTTATGGGCTTTGCAATGATGCTGGTGAAGGGGTTTTGCTGCTTGGGTGTTTCTTTAAAGAACAATCATCACCTGCATGCTCTCACCCACTCCTTGAGCATCGCCCATGTGGTTGGTGTGAGCAGCCCAGTTCCCACAGAAAGTCTGCAGAGAGGGTCCATTTTAGCATGAAAGAGATTTACTACAGGACACAAAGCCATCAGAAGTGTGTGGGACTGTTTCTGGGGGTCATGTTTTCATTCTGGAGATTTCAATCCCCTTCAGTAAGGTACCGATAAAAAGTTGTTAATCTATGGCAATTAGTCAAAAATTTGGGGGAAATACTGAGTTTGGCTGTGCTGGTGAGTTTGAACATGAGTGTATTCTGGCAGTTCTGGGACTGTTAGCATCTTCAGCAGACATTTCAGCAGTTTTTAGTGTAGCAATTTTATTTAAAAAACAATTTGGTTTTCAGTATTAGTATCAGTGCTTGATAAAGGTGAGGAAGGTAAACAGAGCGAAAGCCCCAGGCCATGACTTAGAGCCAGGAAACAAGCTGGTTTATTAAAATCATATGTGATTGTGATCTAAGTGGTTTGTGCTGTATCCAGTGGCTTTTCTTGGTGGACATTAATGCATAGTGATACCAATATCGTTTCTCATAACAGCTGCATTTCTGGAATTTACAACATCTTGGATTGTCTGCAGAAAACCACTCCTAAAAGATGGGTCTACTGAATATAAGTGAACAGCTTTTATTTCCAGTGTGTCTTTCAAAGCAAAAGGTGCATGTGCTGACCTGCAGCATTTGGCACAGAAATCTTGTGTGTGTATGTGTGAACAAGATGTTCAGTGTGTAGGATACAATTAATCCTGCAAACATGAAGCATGAATGTGCATTTCTCCCAACCACCTTTTCAGCTGGTGCGCATATTTCCCTTGTCAAAGGAGGTATTTCTCACTTCTTGGGGTGCCTACAAGGTTGGCTCTTACTCAGGCCTTCCTAAAGTGGTCTGCCTGACATCCACCACGTTTTTTTTCCCTTCATGCCAATTGAACAACTCCTTTTTTGCCATTTGGTATTTCTCAGACATTGGGAGATTTGGGTCAGGGTGTGATAAGAAGGGAAGAAGAAGGTGCCTTAACTGTCAGTGGAAATAACCACAACCTTTCCAATTTCATTTATCTACAACTGAAAAACTAGTTAATTGCCTCTTTTTAAGTCAATACCACAATGTATTTGAACTTGCTTGAAATTTACTAGGTTGTAGGGTGCAGAATGTCCAGCTGGAGTGATGCAGAAACCAGCACTGGAGTGTTTTGCTTCCAATTCCTTGTGTTAGGTAAACACTTCCATGTTTCATGTGCATCAGGGTCCATTCTGGACCACTGGGTAGCATCACCCCAGGTAGTTCAGGTTCTGCTGTGCAGTTGTCTTCCCGCCTCATCCAGATCAGGTGGCAGTGGTGGAGCTGGGACCTGGTCTGTGCCCTGAAGTTAGTGGCCTGGACTTGGCTGTTGTGTTCAAAAGCAGTTTCAGTGGTGAATCCTTTTGGCTTTGAAGGCTGAGGTGGCCCTGCCTTTGCCTTAGCCCATGGCAGTGTCTGCAGGACCTCATGTAGCCCCATGAGAACACCTGAGACATGAGAAACCCTCTTGAAGTTGTCAGCTCTCACACCAGCCCTAAAACACAGGCTTCCCTTTGTATTTCCCAGATTTTCAGAGTACTTGGAAGAGTTGAATATTCTGCATTTGATGGTAGCATGGGGTTTTAATTATTTTAGGTCACTTCAAAAGTCTTTCCCAAGTCTCTTTGGAGCAATTGCCATGACAATATCCACCTTTCTCCCCAAGTACCTTGTGGGGTGTTTGGGTAGAGCTGGTCAGGTGAGTTATTCTGGTTTTCAGATGAGTCATTATGCCTTGAGGGCTGAACAAGAAACCTGCAGTTTGTTTGACAGCACAACAAGTGAGAGAATAAAGGAGAACATCAGGCACAGCTCCTTAAGAGAAAAAAATAGTTATTTGTGTAATGAGTCTCCTGGTGAACTTCAAGAGTCCTCAGCCATGTGAATAACTGGACTCCAACAGTGGGCTGAGCAGTGGGAAAACTGACTGAGAAGCTTATTTGGGCCTGGGAGGGGAATGGAATGGAATGGAATGGAATGGAATGGAATGGAATGGAATGGAATGGAATGGAATGGAATGGAATGGAATGGAATGGAATGGAATGGAATGGAACAGAATATTTCAGCTGGGAGGTACCAACCATTATCCAGTCCAACTGCATGTTCAGTTCAGGGCTGACCAAAAGTTAAAGTGTATTATTAAGGACATTGTCCAAATGCCCTTCAGCAGCTTTAGAGGATGTGAGGTTGATGAATATGCATAGTTAATGCTCATGAAGATAGAGAAGGTAAATGTTATTTTTCCCCCTGCATACACTAGAGTACTGAGGCCAAATCTTACCTCATCAGAACCTCCCACAGTGTCATCCCTTTGCAATCTGTAAATAGAACATGTTGAAGGAGTCAAAGGAAGCCCCACAATAAGGATGCTGCTCATGGGCATGGTTTTGTAGGTGCAGGCACGAGTGGCCTGGGAGCTGGAGCTCTCCTGTTCCATCAGGTCGGTGACTTTGGAGTGCGTGGGATGGAGTGGCCCTCGACTAAAGCAACCTGTTTGTTGTTTTCAGGAAGAGTGGGATCACAGCAGCAGTGGGAGCACAGGATCCCGGCCGGGGTCAAGCTCCAGGCAGGGCTCTGGATCCAGGTCTGGCAGCCACAGGAGAAGCAGCCAGTTCAGGCAATCAGCCAAGGTATACCGGGTGGTGACGTGCTGAAGCTGTCCGTGCTTGCTGCTTCTTGGAGGCATCCCCCTCACGACATGTTTGTGGTGTGTGTCACACGAGGTGTGGGTGCATGTCAGCTGGGAAGGACACTTCAAAGACCTTTTCAATTCACTCCTGGTGTGTGACCCTGCTGAGGTGTGCTGATTGCCTTAGCTTTGGGAAAGAAGTCCATAGTCAGCTGGTTAAGTGCAAAGGAAATCAGGGTTTTTTTCTGTTTTTGAAGTCTTGGAGTATTTCAGTTTTGAGAAGTCAAGAGCTATCTGTAATTATTTGCTGGCAGGTCTTCATTAGAAGTTGAAAGATGAGTGGACAGCCCATAGATGGTGTTAAATGGTTACCTTAAGTCCAGCTGCTTTTTGTGTGAGCTGTCTGCAGGGCTGTATGGGGAGTTACATTCCTACCCTGCAAAAGACTCTAAGAATTAACTTTTTGTATGGGTTTAGGTCCATCCTGGAACTCAGACAAGGGATCATTCCATGTTAATTTCAGCCAGTCTGTGTCCTGTCTTCTCTTGGAGTCGTTCTCCTTTATGCACATGTGAGCACCACTTGTGCCAGAAGTGGATGGCAGACTCTGAGGTTTGGGATCAGTGGTCAAAGTCCTGGTCCATTCATCCATTTCATCCTCCTGAAGATCTTGAGGAAATAGCTTTTCCTTCTGAGTCATGCTGTGGTGGGAGAAGACCCACAGAACCAGTTTGTATCTAGAAAGTGATGGTTCTTTCTGGTGGGAATGAGACTCAACATATCCTTTCCTCTTTGAGCAGGGATAATACTGTCTTCTTCAAAATTTCTTTATTTTTATCTGCATTGTTCACATGAAAAATTGCAGTTTTCAACAAGGAAGCCCTGAATTGGAGCCTTTTCAGACAGTTCAGTATCTATCTCATCTTTTTTTTCTTTTCTGCCAAAGTGCAGCCAGGGGTTGTAGGCAGCTGAGAAGGAGGAATAGTGGGGGAAGCTCCTCAAGCTCAGAACTGAAAAATGCTTCAGTAATACATGGCACAGGATAATCCCTGAATTTATAGCAGGGGCCCAGGTGGCCACTTGGTGTTGTTCTGTGTGCAGTGATGATTTAACCTGGTTGCAGTTGTGCAGCAAAGGGCATGATCTCGTATTTGTTTTCTGGAGGATGGTAATGAGGAGCAGCGAGAGGTGTGACGCTGAGCTGGGCTTTGTAAAGCTGCTGCGTGCATGCAAATGCTGACTTTGTGGGGAATTTGCTGAAGCTGCATGCATGGTAAACAGCCAGAGTCCACGTGGGCCCGTCCCTGTTTGTGTGGGCAGCTCCAGGGGCTGGGCAGCAGTGGATGGAGGTCATTTGTGCTCACAGGAGCAGGAGGACAGAGGTTGTGGACGTGCATTTAACCCAGACTGTGTGCAGGATCTGCTTTACTGGATGTCTCGTCTCTCAGAGTACTGGTGTTACTCACGAAAGCGTCTCTCTCAATTATCATTCCGAGTGAATTAATTAATTTTCAGCAGTACTAACTCCTCAGTGAAAAAGATTATCTAAAGCTGAGGGTTGGGTCACTGGGAGCTTCATGTTAAAATTGCTGATGGTTATAATTGCAGTCCTGGGGGGACTGACAGCAAGTCACTGCTTTTCTTAAATACATGCCATTTTTAATCTTTTTTTTGTACCTGGATTTGAGAATTGGCTTTTTGAAGTCTTATTATTAAGTGTTGGCATTGTGCTGTGAGCATTTTAGTAAGCTCCCTGCAGCTCAGCGCTGCAAGGCTGCTCCATGTCCTGTGAGCTGATAGAGACTGGTTCTAAAGACAGGTCATAGAAGACCAAAAGGGTGTCTTGAAATGGCCACAGTGACTCAGGCTTAATGACAAGGTGTGTTATCACTGGACCCTGGCGCCATTTTATGGAGTCTGGCAGATGCTTGGGGTGTCTCCAAGAGGTTATGGGGACATCCTCTAGGAGGACCAGGTCTGGGTGGGAGTGTCCAACTGCTGCCTTGGACCTGCCTGACCTCCTCACCGCCTGAAAAGGGTTTGTCTCTTCTTTGTGTGTCAGCTATGATAACCTGCACATGTGTGCTTCCATTACACTGCATTTGCATGCTTGGAAGGATTTAGGAAACTAATTCCTCTCCTTAGTGGGAGAAAATCGTGCTTACATTTGCCTAAAATAAAAAGCTCATCTTCTGTAACTTATCACGGGAGTTATGTATTTCTGGTAATTTGTTTCTGGGCAGAGACGTGTCAACTTGCAGATCCCCAGGGGTTAAAATCATAATCCATAAACCTCTTGGAGGAGACTAAAAAGGGAGCAGTGTGTCTGTGTTTGGAGTTTCTGGTGTCTAAATTGGTTGTGCTGGAAATGACTGCAGAGTGTAACCATCTGTTCACTAAGGACACGTGTCCCTGACATTGGTTGGGAAAGCGTTGCAAGCAGATTGACCTCCGGGACTTCATTAAGAAATAGTCACATTTTTTATGAGTTTCTAATGTCTTGGTTAATATTAATAATACTTGAAAATGACAGAAGTTATATGATGGGGAAGAGATGGAATCCACCTTCTCTAGCACATATTGTGCCAGAGTGGGACCATTTGGACTGAATTGCTTAAATAATCTGAATATGTGCGGGATTATGAGTAATCTGAATAAGAAATGTTGAAGGGAAAATTGGTTAATATGGGCTCCTTATGTGCAGTGCATTCAATACATCCAGACTGAGTCAAGTCTGATTTCTTGAATGGTCTTGAATGGCAAAATCCAACCTGCTTTACTTTACCTCTAAAGGGTGGAGGGGGCAGCCCTCTTTGTGCAGGGAGGACACGTGAGGGTTGATGGCTGTGAAGGGGCTTTGAATAACGTATGTGAAGTTTGCTTTAGATGCTCATACTTTGTGGTGAGGTCTTTGCTTTAGATGCTCATACTTTGTCATTTTGACAAAAGCAGCTGCCTGCACAGGAAACTTCAAGGTGTTTCATAGCTGGCTGGAGATTTCTTATAATGCCCATGGGGAAAGGCCCTGGGGGTGCTGGTGCCAGTGGCTGGACATGAGCCCAGGGTGCCCAGGTGGGCAATGGCCCTGGGCTGTCCCAGCCAGGCTGTGACACAGCCCCAGGGCAGTGCCTGTCCCTGTGCTGGCACTGCTGAGGCACCTCCAGGGCTGGGGACAGCTCTGGGCCCTTGGGACAGCAGAGACACCGAGGGGCTGGAGCGTGTCCAGGGCAGGGAACGGAGCTGGGAAGGGGCTGGAGCCCCAGGAGAGGCTGAGGGAGCTGGGAAGGGGCTGAGCCTGGAGAAAAGGAGGCTCAGGGGGGACCTTGTGGCTCTGCACAGCTCCTGACAGGAGGGGACTGCCGGGGGGGATCGGGCTGTGCTCCCAGGGAACAGGGACAGGAGGAGAGGGAACGGCCTCAGGCTGGGCATGGGGAGGAATTTTGTCATGGAAAGGATTGTTAAGCCTTGGAACAGGCTGCCCAGAGCAGTGGTGGAGCCCCCATCCCTGGAGGCATCCTAGGAATGACTGGATGTTCCACACAGTGCTCTGGGCTGGGTGACAGGTGGGGATCAGGCACAGGTTGGACTCAATCTTGGAGGTCATTTCCAACCTAAATGATTCTGTGTGTGATTTTGTGAATCTCAGCCTGGCCCCTGGACCTTGTTGGATCGTGGTAGTGGACATGGGGCAGGAAGACAGGGCTGGAGTCAGAGCTGAGCTTGTGCATTGTCTGCTCCATGTTGTGCACAGCTCTGTGTCCCCGAGGCTGACACTGTCACTCCTTACCTTCACGGTGCACTTTTGCAGCAGGTGAGGGGTCTCTGCATTGCATGGATTCACACAGGAGCACAGGATCTCTTCTGCAGAGCCAAGACACCTCCCTGGCTGGTAGGAGAGGCTGTGCCCTGGTCAGGATAGCTCCATGTGCCTCCTGACAAGTAATCACCTTTCCATCTCTCCTAGAATGGCAACAAGGAGAGCAACCTTGACATGCTGGGCACAGACATCTGGGCTGCCAACACCTTTGACTCCTTCAGGTAAGCTGGTTTTAAATTGCTTTAAGAGACAGGTGGACTTTTAGGATGGACCATGCCTTGTCTTAGCCCTCACTGGTATGTCCATCCTGCTCCTACCTAGGCACCAGACAATACCCTGTTGAGGCTGACATCACTGCTCCTCCTCCCCATCCCCATTTAGCCTGTAGCACCAAACACAGTCTATTTAAAGCATCCTGTGTGTTTTGGAGAGGCCACTGGATGGGTTTGCAGTCCAAACACCTGAAACCAGGACCAGCATAATTACTTACATCACCCCAGAACTGCACAGGCAAGATTTGAATCAGCTCTGAGCTGCTGCTCTGGCATTTTCTTCTCCCATTAGTTGGAGCTACCATTATGTGTTGGCTTCTTAACTGCTGGGAAGAACTCTTCAGCTGCTGTCTCAGTGAAAGCAGTGGAATATCCTTCCTGTCCAGTTTTATGCATGATCTGCATAATCTTGACTCACTGGAGCAGACAGGTTGTGCAGGACCAGAGAGAAAATAATTTTATGGACCTGTTGCAATACCACCTTGGTACAGAGAGCGAGTATATCTTGCATGGTGTCTTCTGTATCAAAATTAGAGGCTTAGATCAAGCCCCAAGAACTCAGCATACCTAAGAAACAAGAAAATATGAAAAGAGATGCATCAGTGTGAAGGCTGTATGCTCACATCCACGTGCGCTGTAGCAGGGAGTGGGAAGTGGTGCTTCCAGAAATGCCAGCTTTCCTTGTCTGCAGGCTCCAGTATGCCCTCTGCTCTTCAGCTCAGTGATGTTTAATTAGTAGTGGACTTCCTTTCTCTGTTTTTCCCTGTTTTTCTCTCCTAGTGGTGCAACGTGGGACTTGCAGCCTGAAAAACTAGATTTCACCCAGTTTCACAGAAAGCTGCGAAACACCTCCAAACACCCATTGCCTCACATAGACAGAGAAGGGTGAGTGCTGTGTCTGCAATACTGTGCTCTCCAGGAAGGTCTCTAACTTATCCCTTGCTCTAGGAACTCTGGCTTGGTGACACACCTCATGTATGGGACATGGGAAGAAGCACTGGACTATTCAGAGAGTTTGAGAATGCCATGATCAGTCTGTCTGGCTCCTCTGTCACCCAGTTCTGAGCTGGAGCAGAGTTGTTCTCTGTATTTTTGCATTCCCTGATAGATCTCAGTGTTTAAATAACTCTGGATCCAAGTCTCCTAGATCCTGGTGTTCCAAATTTAGACATCTCTGGGTATTGGAGGAGACATCCTGGCTTAGTGCTGACCTGGTTACAGTTCCTGTGAATGACACTGTTCTTCCCAGCAAGAGTTCAGGGAAGGAGAGAGCATCAATGTGTTTCATAAAACTGTGAAAACATTCAACAGCTCCCTTTGGTTGTGACAGCCTCCACAGGTTTCCCTGGTATTTCTGGATTCCTTACTGGTTGTTGGTTGGTCAAACCAAGTAAGTGTGTGCTGGCACCAAGTGGCTCACCATCATTGCTTAGATGGATATTCCCTGCAGGTTCTCTGCAGATGGAGAGAACAATCACTCCCAGACAGGAGGGTGCAGCCAGGTGGGAGTTGGGCTCTTCCCCCCTGTAACAAATGACAGGATAAGAGGTAAAGGCCTCATGCTGCATATGGGGAGGTGTAGGTTGGCTGTTAAGAACAGTTTCTTCATGGAAAGGGTTGTCCAGGCCTGGCACAGCTGCCCAGGGCAGGGGTGGAGGCTCCATCCCTGGAGAGATTTAAAAACCATGGATGTGGCACTTGAGGACATTTGTCAGTGGGGGCCTTGGCAGGGCCAAGGGAATGCTTGGACTTGGTGCTTCTAGAGGTCTTTTCCAACCATAACAATTCCATAATTCTATAGATTGGGTTTTCCTTATGCTATCACTCAGGGCATAGAGGAAGGAAAAAAATTGTAACAGGTCTAGAAGATGGGATTGCAGCTGATGTTCCATCACTGCCGTATTGTTTGCAGGGATGGAAATCTTCTCTTGGAGACATTTTTCTGCTGATAATTTGGTTTTGCCAAAGTACTGGCCAGTGCCATGTGCCTGGTCTGCACATCTTGTTTAGAAGACAAGTTTAGAATTGTAATTAGAGCAGTTGACTGGAAATAATTAGAAACATCCAGCCAGGCCAGAAATCCCATACCAGCCCCGGCTCAGCATCTACAGTAGGCTCCCATACCATACAGGGACAGGAAGACTCAGACAACCTTTTTTTCTACTCTATAAGTAAGGTATACTACAGGTTTATAAAGAGCAATTTTCAGAACATTTGGAACAGCATAACACTAAATTTCTAAGTCACTAAGTCTCTTAGTCAAGTTCAATCCCATTTTTTCAGATGAATTTGAAAAATGAGATGAACGGGGCCCTCTGTAAAATAAGAAATAATGTGCTTGCTCTGTAAAAGAAGATATAATATGCTCCATGGTTGATGGCACTTGCCAGGTGATCCTGTCAGTGACAGCTGCAGTGTGCAGGGAGGATGGAGCAGGGTTGGTGTTGTGTTTTTCCTCTGGTTCCTGATATATTGTGAATGCCCACGTTGCAGACAGGTAGAAGAGGCAGTGTGGAGGTGAGATATTTAATCACTCCTAAATATTACAGCTGTTAAAGTGGAGTAAAAATTAGTGTGCCTGCAGAAAAGTTAAGCAGATGCTATCAGCACAAAACACTGCATGTTCCAAAATGCATGCCATGTAAGTAACCTGGCTAGGACAGAGGAAGCACAAAGAAAGACAAAATTGTTCTTATTTTTTTTCATTTCTAAAGCTGACTGTATTGTGCATTCATCAGCTCTTCGTAGTGAATCTGTGCCGAGATTCAGCTTGCTGAGCCTCCATGAATCTCCACCTGCTAGCTAGGCATTTTTCCCTCTTGCTTGAATGGGAAGCTTTTTTTAAAAATTTAGCTGTGCAGTGAAAAAAATAATAGGGGAAAAAAACCAGGACTATGCTGTTCTCTGTGTGTTTTCAACACTAAAAGAACCATTTTATTCCTCAGTCTGATCAGTTGCCCAAGGCTGGCCATGTAGTTGCATCCATTTGTGTGACCTCAAGTGACTTTTGGTTGGGTGAAGCGTTTTCCTCCAGGGAGACACCTGCTTTTATTGGGAGATGCTGTTTGGTGGCATGCTGAATAATCACAAGGGGAACAGTTAAGAAAAAGCGGGGAGCTGTACCATGTTTCTGACCTGAATTCATCTGGCTTTAATTTCCAGTGCTAGCTCTTGCTCTACTTGTGCTCTTCCAGATCAAACATCCTTTTGTAGCTGGTATTTTCTCTTCATTCCAGGTATCTCCCAAGCACATATATCACTTGAGTTTTTCAGGTACTCTAAGGAATTTCCCTACAGTGTCTTTGAAACTCAACTGCCAGCGCTGCCTGTGGTCCTGTATCTGGGGCTCAGCCATACTGTCTCCAGAGGAAAGCTGCCTTCATCCCCCTAATCCCTGCCTCCTCTTCATCCCCTGCCTTTTTACCACAGTTCAGCATCAGAAATTCAGACTGGGACCCTCCCACCCTTTTCAGATGACTTTTTCCTACAATACACTTGTGTTCTGCACCTGCAGCTGGCATTTGTTTGTCCCCAGATGTGTGACATGATTTTTCTTATCTATATAAATACATATATATATAAATATTTTTTCAGATGTGTGTTTCTCTATGTGTATGCAGACTATATTTTTGCCTTTGTAAGTCAAAGTCAGTATTTCATCTGTGGTGGTAAGTCAGTTGTTGAACATCTCTGATTTCCAATAAATACAGAATCACAGAATGGTTTGGGTTGGAAGGGATCTTCAAGATCACCTAGTCCAGCCCCCCTGCCATGGTCAGAGATACCTTTTACTAAACCAGGGTGCTCAAGTTGGTTAAGGTTAATTAAATTGCTTCACTTCAGTTTGCCTGATTTTGAGCCTGGTACTTCAGCATGTGCCATTTTTCTCCCATTTTTTCTGATTCCAAAATCTGTTTTTCTCTGACTTCTAGGCACTGATTACCTGAGTCTGCTGCTATCAAAGTCTCTACTGTACTTTATTTAACAGTATCTTGCTTCTAACTGACAAAAAAAAAATTACCATTCTTGCATAATAAAGAAATATCATCTCAGTTGTTTGTGAACATAGAAGGATGATAAGTATTGACCATTTCTTTTTCTGTATCATCACAAACTCTTTGCACCCAACTAATAATTATCTTTGGATTGTTTTTTTCATTTCTTGTACCAAGAAAGTCCTTCGGCTGCCACTTCTGTGTATAGTGTGTAAGTGCTTGACTTTTCATCCCAATTTCTTTGTCTTTCAAATTGTCTGTTTATATTTATATTGATTGCTGCTTCCTGTTTGCTGATTTTCAACACCTTTCTCACCAGGGGAGCTGGAGCTCCCGTGGAGACCAGCAAATGAGCAGCGCTTCAAAGGAAACATTTTTCATCACTCCCTTTGTGCTCTCATTTCTGCTGTCCAGGTGGGCTGTGCTTTCAGTTTTACTTGGTCTGGAAATCGAGTCACCCTGGCCTCAGGACTGCCTTTGGTTTTCTCACCGCTGCTACTACCAAAAGTGTTTGCAAGCTGTGGCAGATGGTGCAGGTGGAGAGGACTGAGCAAAGCGTTTAATTTTGTATTAACAGCTTTACGCCTGCGTGGGAGTGTTTTGGAGGCACAGCACACTTGCTCCAGAGAGAGCCTCTTTGTTTCAATGAGAGGCCTTTGCAGCAACAACTGATATTCCCCTTGTGCTGTAATAGAAAATTAACTGTGTCTCCAACAAGTTTTCACATGCTTTTGTTTTGTTCTCTTCTTGCCACAGGCTTGGAAAGGGGAAATATGAGGATGGTGACAGCATCAACCTGAACGACATAGAGAAAGTCCTTCCAGTGTGGCAGGTAGGTGATGAGGACATCTGCCCCTGCCATGGTGGGGACCAGCAGCAGAGCCTTCCCTGCCTTCTGTTCCCTTAGGAAACCTCCTCAGGAGTGGGAGAGCTGCTGGGCTGTGGTCCTTTGGGGGTTGAGATGGAGATTTGTGCCTGTTGTTTCAGGTGCTGTTGCTGGGCAAGGGCAGTAACCGCACAGACTTTGTTGAGAGGTGATACACTGAGGGCAGTATATACCTATATATGTATACATGTGGATGTATATGTTGAAGAAAAGGAGATTCTGAAAAGCATCAACCCCTCCTGACAGCTCCAAAATAAGTTGCTGCCAGGAAGCCAGCAGTGCCTGTATGCTGACACAGGTATTGCCCCTTTGGGGTGGTGCCCATGTTTATATGCAGTGGTAATCCACGTGTGTTCTCTCCAGCCTGTTCTTTCCCCAGACCTCTCTTTGCAGTTTTGGCAGTTCTGGTTAAATGACCTCTGAAGCGTGGATGTTGTGAAATAGCAGGATGAGACCCTGCAGTTCAGAAGTCAGGTTGAAAAAGTCAATTTGTCAGCATCATATAATCTTCCATTTTACAGAGCCCTAGTCCTCAAAGGAGCTGAGTTCCCTAAGCTAGGTAAGTTTCAGAGGATGCTCAGTGTGTTTTTGCTGAAACCTCTTTGCCTCCAGAGGCAAGGATGAAAACATCTCCTGTGCTGTGGTAGTGATACCCTTTTCAGTGCTGAGCCAAGAGCTCAGGGTGTGGGAGTTTTGAATGAATTAGAGATGGGACCTCTGAGTTGGCTTAGACGGTGTGATATTTTTTTTATTTTTTAATCTTTTACGGAGTCAGGAAGGCTGCCACATCTTCACCGCATGGTTCAGAAGGTCACAAGACCTCTAGTTATAAGACCTTTTAAGGATTTATTGACTAATAAACAATAAACTGCCAACAAGGATATTTATGGTTTTGACCTAATCCTTAAATATTTCATTTTATGGACTCATACTACAGTGTAAAATTTCTTAGCCAATCATGTTATGATACACAAACCTACAGCACTGCATTCTAAACTCCTTGTTCAGCTCTGTAACTACCTTATTTTTTCTATATCTTAAACTCTAAAACTCTAAACTTTCTTCTACTTAGCTTTACATGTTTCTGCCTTAAACTATAAATTTACATTCTCACTTTTAGTACTTAAGTCTGGGACCTTTTCCAAGGTCTCAAATCTTGTGTTTAATTCTAAGCTTTGGCTTACAGGCCCAAAGTTCTGAGAGTTCCTGCATTTCGGATTCCGGCAGCCAGGCTTCTTGCTCACACATCATGTGAGGAATAGCTTTGCTCATCCTGCAGACCATGTGACAATCTGCCTTACTGTTTCTTTTGGGTGAACTATTTGGCACTGAGTACATGAAGGAGTGGAGAAGGGCAGCTGACTTTGGCAGGGAGGAGCGCTGCCTGCAGCTGCTTCCTGCGCAGTCTCTTCCATGTTTGGTATGTCTGGACTTTAGGTCACAGGGAAAAAGCATCAGGTTCAGCTGATACAAACCCCATTAATTCTGCAAAATAAGATTAGTTTCCCGGGGGAATAATTGGAAATAAAGAATTAAACCATCTTTGGTGCAAGGAGCTGATTTCCTTCAAGGAGGTTTTAATCAACCACTGTTAAATAAGCCACGTCCTCCTGGTCTGGCTATCATTTCATCATGTCCTAAGAGTACATTGAATACAATGAATTAATTCCAATATATACATTAATATCTGGCTTAATTATTAGTGTAACATCTCTAAGCTGGAAGACCTAGTGGGAGTGCTGGATTTGATGTTTTGTTTGTGCCTCAGGCAGACTCGTGCAGTGCTGCATTGATTTGCAGACATGCTTACCTTGGCATGTGCAGCCAGTCATATGTGTCTGTGGGAGCTAGGACCCAGGTGGCTCTGGGTGAGGGTTTATCTTGTTCAACATGGACAAGTGAAATACTTGCAGACAGCTGGCTTAATCCTGACATATCATTGTTAACTGGATTTGAATGCAGCCGTGCAATGCTGACAGTGATTTTACTGCTCCTCATCCCTTGTTTTAAATGGCTCTGTGGAGCAGTGGAGGGGAGCATAAGGGAAGATATTCCTTTGTGTGAGCCTCTGAAAGGAAAATCCTTCAGCCCGTGGGGTTGTTATGTTCATGGGTGTTGCATCCTGAGGAAGAGGCTTTTCAGGTTGGTGATATATAAACTCCTGTTCTGTCTGTGTTTGAGAGCTCATGGGTTGCTTGCAGCAGGCATGTGCAGATGGAGGGGCTAGTCTGAGCATCCTCTAGCTCCACTGGGGCAGTCTGAGCATCCTCCAGTGTGACTGAACCAGTCCAAGCATCCTCCAGCACAACTAGGGTGGTCCAAGCATCCTCCAGCACGATTCAGATGGAAGTGTTTAGCTGCTGGGTGTTCTTCAGCAGCCATGGAAAGGATAAAAGTACCACGTTTGAGAGAGGCAGGGAGTCTTGCTTGCAGGCTGCTTGGAGATTTGTGTGCCTTTGGTGTTAAAGTGTGATAGACATAGGACATGAATCTTGAACTAATCTCCAGTGTATATCCAGGTCTTTATGGGTGTCTACAGAGAGATGCAGAGATGTCCCTAATTAAGCAGAATATTGTGGTTGTCTAGGGGTTGAGCAGACTGTGCTGGATATCTGGGTGTTAATATCCCCCTATACATGAGTTTTTCTGCTGAAATCTATCAATAGTATTTTAACAAAATATTGCAGGGAAAGCCTATGACTATTGGGCAATTAAAAGGTGGAAAAATCAACAAACCAAAATAAGCTACCTTTCCCCAGATCCTCTTCTTTTGTTCGGAATTTGTGCATCCCAGTCCTTGGGGATGCTCTCACAGCATGGTGTGCTCTGCCATCTCGTGGACATGCACAGGCTTCACAATTCCTTCGCCACAACTCATAATTTGAAGCTTTCTCTTGGCCCATCCTTTCAAAATCCATCGGAGGTGCTTGTTTTTACTGGTGAATAGATTTTTATTTTTGAAAGTTTCATGACCAGGAGCTCATGAGGTCATTGCCTTGGCTCAGCTCATGAGCCATAACCTCTTCATCTCTCCTTACTCATAAGAGTCTGCAGTAGGATTTGGGCACTAATTCACCAAAGTGCTGCCAAAAATGACTCTTGAAGGTAAGTGTTCTCCATTCATAAGATCTGCTTTTTACTGCACAGCAGGGAGCATCTGCTACATAGGGAGGCACAGCTCAGGTGCAGAAAGAGTCTTTATCATCCTCTCCATTTCCACATCAGCTGTTTTGTTGAAGGAGACCATATAACCACCTTTGCGTCATGAAGACGTCACAGGGAGGGCTGAGTCAATGCCTTTTGCTTTTGCTCCCTTTGGCAAGCACTTGGAAAGTTGTTCAGGCTTGGATGTGTCACATGCAAGTACTCTGGATCCAGATTTAGTCTTCAGAGTCCTTGGCAAGCAAGCCCTTGGCAAAATGTACATTTACCAGAGAAAATAACCCAAGAGGTCATGTTCTGGAAAATCATAGGATCATGGAATGGCTTGGATTGGAAGGGAACTCAAAGTTCATCCCCTTCCAATCCCCCTGCCATGGGCAGGGACACCTTCCACTCTCCCAGGTTGCTCCAACACTTCCAGGGATGGGGCAGTCACAGCTTTTCTGAGCAAGATCCACCCTGCTCCTTCCTGTGGAACTGCTGTAACTCACAAAGGACACCGGAGGCTGCATGTCACAGGGCTGTGCTGTAAATGCTGCTAGACACAAGCAGAGAGTTTTGAAACATGTCCCAAGTGGTTTCTGGACTTGTGTATTGCAGAGTTTGGCTTTCAATTTGCCGAACTTGTGCCTTTGGGATGGGCTTGTCCTCCTTTGAATGCTGGGAATGTGCTTTTATTGCCCAGCTGCTCCTTGTCTTGTGTTTTAGGAGGTAGAAATGTGGCACTTCTGAAAGGCATATTGGGCTTTATTGTTGTAATGAGATAAACTTGGAAGGTGGCATTGATATCATTTGGTTTGGCATCTTACTGCCTTCAGCTCATCTCCTTCCGTTTCCTTACTGATTCTTGACCCTTTTTGTCATATGCTTGCAGTTACAATAAACTGCTTGTTTCTCTTCTGGCTGCAGTCGTCATCCAGCTTCCTTGTTGGAAGAGAAACAAGGGAGAAGCTCCTTAGGAGAAAGGCAGACTCTACGTTGCTCACATTCCTCTTAGCACCACTGTGTTCCTGATTTTGTCCAAACAGGATTAGAAGCACCAGGATTCCTGATCTGGTTTGTAGTTCAGCCTATAGGTGCTTAGGCAAACAGATTTGTTATTTAAACTCTTCCTTTTCACACATGCCTGTGTTTGAAAGCAAAAGCAAGCAAGCTGCAGGTTCTTCCTTTAGCCTTGATGTTATGCTGCTTTTCTCCTGGTGCTGGAAAACCACCTGAATTAAGGGACCCATAGGCAGCTTTGCCCATTTTCCTTGGGACATCTTCTCACTGACAGGTATTTTCAAATCAGACCTTACAGTTCATTGTGGAGTAAAAGTGGAACCTGTGCATGGGCTGGTCACTTGGGGTTCCTGCCCCAGGTGAGGCATGGACACACTGGGACATGGTTTGTTGCACCTTAGTGTAGGGGTCTAGGAAGGGCTGGATCATTCTCATCTGAGGTACCCATGTTCCTTCCCTGTCAGCTCTGTACGGTGCAGAGACAGACCAGTTCTCATGTGCATTTGGTCAGATATGGAAGGTTCCTAAAGAGAGATAAACCAACCCAGGTGTCCAAGGGAGAGGATGGATATTGGGCAAGCAACCCCTTTGCTGTTGCTCTGCAGGCAAGGAGGGGAGATAAGTGTCCAGCACTGGTGTGAGGGCTTGTACTGGAACCCTGCAGATCACTGCCAGGGAGCTGGTAGCAGGAGAACAGGTCTCTTTGGTGCCCACAGACAGGTCTTTGGTGGTGCGGTGTTATTCACTATCACCATACAGAGTTGTCACCTCGTCATCTCTTCTCTTGCCTGCTCTTTCTGCACTGCAAGGGTTGGCAGTTTCCATTTTACACAGCATGTTAGGCAACCCAGGTTGTTCCTCTTTCACAGTTCATAGCAATGTGGCCCTCTCCTAGCAGGTTATTCTGTGCTGGTGGATCTGGGGGGGGCTGATCCCTCTGCCTGGCATCCCCTCCCACTGGGAGTGGCCTGGTCCATGTGGAGTGTGCCCCTTGCGCTCTGTATCTCTTCTGTCACTCACAGGATCTAACCCTGATGTCCTTTATGTGTCCACCACTTATGAAAAGGCTGGGGTGCCTCCCCAAAATGGGGTGTTACTAGGAGCCCCAAAATGGGGGGTTACTTCTCCTGGCCCCCAGTTCCTGCTGGAATCTGCCCAGAGTGTGTGGGCACAGCACTGCCTTCAGGGAAGGTTTCTTGCCTGACAAGCCCATATCCCAAGGGTCTTTCCAATACAGTAACAGCTAAAACCACTGTAGAAAGTCCCTGTCAAAGAGCCAAGACTTACTTGAGTATGGGTCACAACGTATTGGGAGTCAGAGCTCTGCTCCTGAGTAAAAAGCTTTTGGTTTGCCATGGCTTCCAGCGAGGCACAGCTTTTCTGTGCCCCTTCTTTTGTTGCATTTAACCCAGCTGACAGTGACCATCATCTGGGGCAGAGAGGGCAAACTGCTGTGGTCACCTGTAGACCCTCCAGCATCACTCCCATGCCAGAGTTAAGGTCACCATTGCCAAGGAAGGCAGACAAGGCCATGGAGATCTTCAGAGTAATGAAGAAGTATGGACCAAGACTGCGAATGTCCCATGCAGGTCATCACCTCCCAGGTTCCCATGGGCCTGGGTTCTGTTGGCAGAGCACAGACCCTATGATCCTTGAAGCTTATAAACCCTGAAGGTTTTGTCAGATGTGCAGGAATGGGTAGATCTTCTAGTGGGTTTTTCAGATTATGATGGTCTTTCATACCACTGAATCGGAGAAATATTGAAGTTGGAAAAGACCTGTAAGATCACTGAGTCCAACCATTCCCCAGCACTGCCAAGGCCACCACTGACCCATGTTCTCAAGTGCCATGTCCACATGGCATTTAAATCCCTCCAGGGATTGGGAATGGGAATTCCACTACTGCCCTGAGCGGCCTGTGCCAGGGTCTGACAGCCCTTTCCATTAAGAAATTTTTCCTAATATCCAGTTTCCTAATACCAAGGCTTTATTTTGAATAAGCCCAATGTACTTATTCAGTGTATAAACAAAATACTGGAGAAATGGCCAGGAACTTCGATATTTCCATTATTATTTTATTATTATCATTATCATTATTACAATTGTTATTGTTGTTATTATTATTATAATTATTATGGCTCAGAGCAGGTTCCTGATTGTCAAAAATGATACAGGTTCTCCCTTCTCAGGGCTGGTGTTACTCTTCTGGCTGTCAGGTAGATGTTGCAGTGCTGACTCACAATTCCTGGGGGTGTCTTCCCAACCTGGTGGGCACAGAGATCCTGTTCTGTAGTGGCTCCTGGTGCTGCTGCTGGTCAGAATTAGGGCCAGGCTGCTGTGCTTGCCAGGATAGTAGGCATTGGGATGTTCTCACACCCCAGCTGCAGTGAGTGGTCAGGGGTGTGGGTTTGGGATGGGCAGGGAGGGAAAGTGGGAGGGACAAGGCTGGTTAATGCAGCAGCACTGAAGCTTGGCAGTGTTTGGTGGCCGAGGGGACAGGGCTGGTGGCACAGGGGTGCCTTGCAGCACTAGAGGGCACTGCAGCCTTGCTGCATGGCCCTGGAACGCTGCTCTAGGCAGAGGAAATTAGGCTTTTCCAAAGTCTTTTTCCAAGCAGAAATGCCACTCTGCAGTGTCTCTCACCCTCCTGTGCCAGGGCACACTGGTCTCCATCCAGATGTGTCCACCTCGGGCTCAGAGTGCATGTCCCATTTGGGGAAACCTGCAGGTGTTTCTCTGCACCTGGGGCTGAATTTGAGTGAGCTGCATTTCAACTCTGAGCAGAATGAGGTCAAAACTGAAGGTGTGTGTGACCCTCTCAGTTACCAAATCCCTGAGGGGAGCTGGTTCTTAGAGGTTAAGCATGTCCCATCTCATGACTCCCTGGAAATCTCACCTTTGCCCACACAATCCTCAACTCCATGTATCTCCCATGGGATGCTCCGGCAGGGCTCAGTCTGGCACAATACTCCTTGCACCAGAGCAGTTCCAGATGTGCTGAGGGGTTCTCCCTCTCTCTGGAGGTGCTGCTGCCCTGTCAGGGGTGGGATGTTCCCCTTAACACCCACATTTCCACCTGTCCCTGTCCCCCACCTACCTTGTTGTACCCACCCCAAGTTAAGGACATGCCAGCCTCAGGAGGAGGGAGATGGGCACCATGGGTTGTCCACTGCAGGATTATCTCTATTCCTTGGACCCCAGTTTGCCAGCCACTGGTTTGTACCACAAAATAAGATTAATAATGGGATGTGGGTGGCTTTGCAGCTTTTCCTCAGGCTGAGATGACAGAGGGGTGGACACAAAGAGATGTTGGGACTAGGATGTTGGACTTACCAGCAGGAAGTGTTGGGTTTTGGGTTCATGACCAGGGACCAGAAATAAGTAGGAGTATGGGAGAGCTGTTCCGGGGAGGATGATAAAGAAAGATGCTCTGTTTTACTTTCAAGGGGTCCAGAAGTTTTAGTCCTGTGAACTGCAGTTTTCTGGGGAATTAACTGATTTGGGCAAGGGGAATTGTGCTGGGGTATAAATAACAACTCAATAGGCATTTCAGGCTCAAAAATGTCACCACATTATGCTCTGGCTTAAACACACCAGGGAGCTACTTGGATTTTTCCCAGCTTTACAGCTGACTTCCCTTTCAGAAAGGTTTGCTTTTATGCAGCTATATAATATCCAAAGCAAGCCTGTTTTGGTTTTTTCTCAGTCTTTTCTATAGACTCTAAAACACACCCCTTAAATCCTGCCTGAATTCTAACTTCTCAATAATGTTACGTTTTCTTCTCCCTTTTTTTCTCAGGGGATTCATTAGAAAACTGAGAGGGTTTTTGCTGCACTCCCTTGAAATTGCTGAATATTTTCCTGCAACATGGAAGTAATGTGGAGAAATGATTAAAATGTTAAAATGTTATTAAAAGTAGCTAAGAAAAAAATCCAGATTCCTAAAGATCCCAAGTAAAAACTCAATGTTGCCTTGGTCAAGCAGCTATTTCTGCTGGCTTGGCTATTTCCACATCCTAATCCCCTTCCCCGCTCACTGTAAAAGAGATGAATTTTTAATAAAATGAAGGGAAGGAAGGAATTTTCTCTCAAAAAAAAAAAAAAATGGCATACCAGAGGACCAGAGAAGGGAGACGTGCATACATCCCCGTTGTCAGAGGGACCTGGAGAGCCTAGAAACACCTCGCTCTCTAAAAATCCTGCTAAGGGGGGATGTCCTCATCCCTGGTCCGACAAAATAGGAGTTTAATGTTTCCTGTCACATTTTTAAATTTCTTCTTAACCAGAAGATGCTCCCCCACCCTTTTCTGCTGCCTTTCCTCTGATGTTGTGGGAATAGAAAGCAATACAATAAATGAGACCAGAAGTTCTTAAAATGCGAATTTCCTGCCTGGAGGCAGCAGGTAAGTGAATCCCATTCAGCTTGGAGAGATGTATATATAGCTATGGGTGTAAATATAGGTATTTAGTGGCAGGGTAAGTGTTTATTGCAATGCAGGGTGGTTTGGTCAAAGATTGTCATTTAAGTGGGAAATTCATTGCTGCACACGACGCCTGGATGTCTCTTCCACAGGGAAAATAAAGACTGTTTATGAAGGGATTAAATGATGTCCTCGCTGTGGTAGCAGACCAAGCTCTGTAACCCAGAGGTCCTTTTAGTCCTACATTTGTATTGTCCCTCATTTTATTATTTTAGAAGTACTTTTGGTGGTTGGTTTTTTCCAAGATCATGAAATGGTTTGGGTTGGAAGGGGCCTTAAAGATTGTATTGTTCCAATTCCTCTGCCTTGGGCAGGGACAGCCTCCACTAGACCAGTTTCCTCAGAGACCCATCCAGCTTGGCCTTGGGACACTTCCAGGGATACTCCATTAACTTCCCTGCTGGCTCTGGAAATGGCTCAAATGTACACATGCTGGCATGGTCAGTGAAAGAAAACTCTGTGGCCTCCTCAAAATGCCTTTGCTGGATGGTGGGCTTGATTAATTTCGTTTGTGCTAGCAGGAATAGCGAGCAGAATGTGGTCTCCACACCTTCAGCCACACAACACTGCCCCTGTGTCCATGTCCCCCAGGGCTATTCCTCTACCCTTCTCCTGTTCCTCCTGTTGTGGAGAAACTCCTCATTGTTAGCTTGCTTTCTTTTTCATTCTTCTTTTTTTTTTTTTTAGTAATTCTTGTAATGTATGAGTAGAGAAACCACTGGAGAATGATAAAGCTTCATTTCTTCCTGCTTTTGTGACCCACTTCATTATTTCGTTTCTTATTGTATATTCTTCTGAGGTGCCCTATCCAAACGGAAAGAAAATATGTGAGGTTATAGGAGCTGTTTGTTTCCTTTGGCTGGGAAAAATAAGGCCCTTTGGCTGGACAAAATAAGCAGGTATCACAGAAGATATGGATTGCTTCTGCTAGTTAGTTCTGGGGAAGGGACTGCTGATATTTGCTCCATCGTGCATCTGTGAGCAATGGCACTTCCTAAAGCTGGTAGGCTGTGTATGTGCCTTCAGCTGGCCAGCCTTCCTCTTGGTGCTCTGCACAAATAAAATAAAGAAATGCATATTCCTTAATTTTAGGTTGCTGCACATTTTCTAGATGAGAATGAGAATATTTGGGGTCAGTAGTTACGTGTACATGGTTTGGAGGAGCAGCAGTAGAGATGAGACACCCTGTCTTGTTGTTCCATGATTGTTCCACAACAATAATCCAGACTAAAGTCAGTTTTTAAGATTCAAGTGTGAAACACAGATGGGCCCTTGTAATTCAAAGGAAGACATGACTTCAGGATGATCTCCAGGTTTCCAGCCTGATGGCACCATTCCACTACTGCTGCTGGACACCCTGGGCATGCCACAGAATGGCAACAGTGGCTGCTCTGCTCCAGACATTGGGCCTGTGGTTAATGAAAGTTTGGTTTTCCAAAGTTTTCTTCTTGTTTGGGTTGTTCCCATCCCTCTTGCCCATAGCTTGTTCAGCCCTGCATCCAGGATCTTCCAGCTGCTTGGCAGGAGGGTGTTGCAGGGGAGAGTCAGTCTGTTCTCTCTCTGTAATGAGCAACAGGATAAGATGAAACAGCCTCAATTTGCACCAAGGGAGGTTTGCCTCCAATATCCACCAATAGTTGGATATTAGGGAAAAATTTCTTAATGGAAAGAGTTGTTAAACATGGAAATGGGTTGACCAGTGTAGTGGTAGAGTCCCTATCCCTGGAGGGATTTTAAAGCCATGTGGATGGGGCATTTGGGGACATGGGTTAGTGGTGGGCTGCACAGTGCTGGGGGAATGGTTGGGCTTGATGATCTTAGAGAGCTCTTTTCCAACCTAAATGATTCTGTAACTGTATGAATCTGTCTCTGGTGTAGACAGTGCTGGGAGACATCAGGGATGAAGAAGCTTCAGGATTGCCCATGGTTGTAACGACCAGCTCAGCCTGAAGGTTATGGAGAGCGTGGGGACCAGGCAGGGGCTGTGGATGGTAGCTGGTCTCCTAGGTGCCACCAGTGTGCTAAAAGATCATATCCTTGCATGCAGATCTTGATCTGGAAAGCTGGGTGGTGTGATTTGATACCTGGATTGTTGTGATAAGGTTTCCCCTGATGCTTTATTTTGCTGTCAGAGCAAAGCCAGCCCTGTGTGCCTCAGTGCCTCCTCGGGAGGCAGTGCAGTCCCTGCGCTCCCTGAGCCAACAGTGTCCCAACACAACAGGTCACCACCCCGATAAGCCCTAAGGCACGGAGTCAGGCTCACACTGAAATGGTGTTTCAGACAGAAAGAGAAAAGAGGGTAAAAAAGGTACCCTGACCATCAGTATGTGAGTGGACACTTCATGTCGTGCGATCACAATATTGGTTTTCTATTTTATTTTTTTTATGGTTGGCTTAACAATTAAAAAGCTACACTGCGCTTTGGTTTTTCCAGTCTGCTGCATCGTGTGACCCTGGTGACTCCGAGCTAAGCCTCGTTATATAATGGCAGGGTGTTTTTTTGGAAAACCTCCATTTAATCCTTTCAGAGCAGAATTTGCTGTTTTTGTTTTCTTTCATATCGTCGTCTTGTTTCCCCCCTCCGCCTACCCCTTCCCTGGCGGGCGCACGCTGGAGGCGTCAGTCTGGGAGCAGGGTCCTTTCTTCCCTTTTTTCTTTCTTTTTTTTTTTTTTTCAAATCTGCAGAGAAAGGGAAAAAAAATGGTTTATTTTCGTTTGCTTGGGTTACAGCGCCTTTCCCCACCGTCGGGGGGAAGGACTACGTGATGTGCAGCAGGTATTTTGTGAATGGAGCACAACCCTGTGACTCCCCGTCGCTTGACCGAAGGGGGAGGCAGGGGAAGGAGAAAGAAAAAAAAAAAAATAAAAACCACCACCCAGTGACTCCATCTGACTCGTTTTGGCTGGAAAACTTTTTCAGCGCCGTGGTTCTTAAGCCAGGAGGAAGCTTTCTTCTGGCCCAAGAACAATAAAGGGGTCAGCAGCCTGATCCTCCCTCCTACACCCTCTTCCTTCCATTGTGAGGGGTCTGTGCAAATATCCCAGGCTGTTTCTGCTGGGGCCTGAGGGACCTGAGCCACACATGTGACATTAAAGAGAGACTCCGCGAACTCAGTAGTCCTGCAAAAAGGAAAAAAAAGAAGAAAGAGAAAACAGAATGAAATCTCAGAGGAGATCTATTTCTGGTGCAGTGTTATGCCTGGAGAAATTACCAAGGGGTGTTTCTCATGGTGGGGGGAAATCCGTCCCCTTACCCTGCCTAGGTGCTCCTTCCGTGCCACAGCAGCATCTTCCCCACTTGCTCAACATGTGGCCCAACCCACACCTAGGGAGGGTGAGCCTTCAAGTCCCACTAGCCCTGCACCTCCTCCATTTCTTGGCTTGTCCAAGAGGGGGGATTTCTGCTGCTCCTGTAGTGCAGGTGCAAGGCCTGTGTGCTGCAGGTGTGCAGTCTCCAGCAAGGATGGGGTTGAAGGAGGCCCAGCTGCTTTACATATTATGGTTGTACCAGGGATTCACCACCACCTGGCAGAATTCAGTTTTTCAAGCCAAGACTTTCAATGACTTTCTCCTCAGATGTATCTCACAAACCATGAAGGTCTGAGCCAGCAAGTCCTAGGGTAAAAGGTCTTCAGGAGGTGCTGGGGGGCCACACCAATTTGCCCACCAGTCCTGTCTGTCATGAAGGTCACCTGCATCTCTCCAGGAGGGGGGTCATACACTGGTCAGAGGGCTGCTAAGGAGGTTTCTGTGATATTTTTCATGAAACCAGAGCAGTCACAAAACTTGCTGCCCATGCTAGGTTCTGCCACCATGAACAGTGATTGTCTTTCCAGGTGGTATCTGCCAGGCTAAATGGTATCTCCTCCCAAAGGAGAAGGTGAGACCTGTGGCCTTCTAAGAGAAGTCTAGTTCAACGCAGGAAGCCACATCATACGCTGAAAACCTGATGCATTTGCCAGAGGGAGAGCGTATCATGCTCATCAAGTTGTAGGAACCCACCTTTTTTTTTTCTTTTTTTTTTTTTTTTCTTTTTTTTTGACACAATTAACCGTCTAGCAGCATGCTTGACCTCGCCTGGCCGCGTCCCAGCCCGCTGGCCCTTGGCACCGCGTGGCCGCGTGGATGGCGGTGGCAATCTCGCCGTAAGGCAGTTCCTGCCGTTTTTATCTCCTCGCCATGTCGATAACGCTGTGCTGGCCATGGCCAGGATTTCCTCGCACTACAGAGCTTTCCTGAGGATCAGCCCTGCGAGCGGCGGAGGAAGCAGGAACGCGGTGGCCGACTTCAAACGTACGTGCGACCTGACATGATCCGAGCAGCGCCGCGACGGCTCCTCTGTCCCCTCGCCCGCCTCGTCAGGGCGGGTGGGTGGAAACTCCTCTTCTCCTGCAAGTGTCCCAAGAGCTGAAGCGAGACCAGACATGGCTATGAAAGCCTGTCAGAGGTGGGGGAGAGTGGTCACATGTCTTGCCTGGAATTCTGAGGGAATGGCGAGAACACTCACAGCCAGGGTGGAATTCAGGGCCTCACCCCCACCCCTCTTGCAGTGCCGCAGTGTTGGGACTACACGTGCTACACACTTTCCTTTAGCTAAAAGGAAAACCATTTGTAGTTCCATTTTTAAGTACTTAGGCAAATAGATTTGTTATTTAAACTCTTTTCTTTTTTCACAAATGCCCACGTTTGAAGGTAAAAGGAAGAAAGGTGTGGGTCCTTCTTTCAGCCTTTTCTTCTGGTGCTGAAGCAGCTTTCTGATCTCTGCACACAGAGTCTAGCTCCAGAATTTTGGTGGTGCTTCCAAGTATAAGTGATAATTACATTGGGTTTGTTGACCTTAGTGGAGGGCAGGTGAAGTGTGACAGAATTCCAAGATACAGTTCCTTTGCTTATATTCCAGAGAACCAATGCCTAGCTACCCATGGCCAGTGAGGCCACAAAATTAAAGTAGCTCCAAGGGTTGCAATTGTACCTAAGGCTGGGAACCTGCTAAGTTAGAGGTGGAGTTCTGGGACTACTTGATCATCCTGACATTCCAGTCTGAAGGAGAAGAAAACTGCCTTGTTTGGCTTCTACTTGCTGCATCTTTTCCTGGCATGATTTGCATACAAGGCAGAACATGAATTTATTCTGCAAGTCCTCAAATTCTGAGAGTTGTTGGTTCAGGAAGGGCAAGGCTGTAGTGCAGCAACTGGTGGCTGTGCTTTTCTGGGAGATCTGAGGCAATTTTCCTGACATTAGATTGTATTAAAAGACAAGGTGTTTAGACAGCACAGAAGTCTTTCTGCATATAAAAATGAATGATTTAGTAGTCACCTAGAGTGATTTGCAGTTTAGATGGAGGAATCCAGCCATCTTTCACAGGCATCTTGCTTATCCAAAGGCATTTGGTTATTTGATGCCTTTGCTATGTTTAGCACAGGTAAATCAGAGAAGGACTGACTGTTCAGGAGCAGAGATTAATGCAGCAGGGCATGGCTGAAAGTGAATTATAGGGGAACAGGTAAGGGATGAGAGTAGGACTTGGTGATGGTCCCTTAGTCCGCTCTCAAGTCCTGGCAAGTTGGTGCTCCTTGATGAGAGCAGTCCTGTTTCTGAAGAAATCCACAGAAAATCTCCATTTTCTCTGTCCAGGTTTCTAATTTTTTGCTTTTCTGTTCTGTCAAAGACTTGCCTGTGATGACTGTTTGGAGTGGCTGCCTGTTTGCCAAGAGAGCTTTCACCCTGTCAGACCTGCCTACCTACCCACAGCCACCAAGCTCCTACCACGGGTAGATGCAATCAAAGCAAAGTTTAAAAGCTCATGTGAAAGGGTGTAGAATGGCAAACCATCCCTCCATCCTGCAAGTGCCTTCCAGCCCTTCGGAAGCTGTTTGGCATCTTGAAAGATTCCCCATTGGATGCTGCAGTGTGCTGGGGTGGTTTCATGGATTTTGTGTTTCTACATCTCTCTTCTTGCCCTGTGTAGTCACCAAATAGCTTTTCAGATCTTAACACATGCAGAAAGACACGTCCAGGGGACAGGTTCAGGGAGCATCCTGCTCTGGGAGGTGAGGCTGAGGTAGCTGGGAGTTTCTGCTGGAGCTTTAAGGAGTCTCCCTGTGCTGGAAGCTGTGTACAGTAGGAACAGTCATCAGCCTCATCTTACGTGCGCCTCGTCTCACTGGTTAGGATCGCTTCCCCTGTGGAAACCATCAAGAATTTCCGTTATTTCCTTTCCTGAGGCTTTGTTTGGGTGGGGATTTCTGGAAGGTATTTCACAGGCAGGTATAATTAAAGAAAGACATGCTTGCCTGGAGGCTTGACAAGGTTTCTTTAAAGCCAGGCCTTTAGCATAGTGGCAAAACAGAAACCGTTTGTTTCCCGGTCCAGTGGAGGGAAGGTCGAGGAAAAGGGGGAGCTAATCAGATGGGAATCATCCCAGTTAAATGCAGCACACCAGGGTTAAGGCCCTTATCCAGCAAATCCTTGAAATATGTGCTTAATTTTAAGTCCCTCTGACTTCAATCTGTTTACTCTTGTGCTTAAGTTTAAGCATGTGCCTAAGTGCTTGGCTGGCTGCAGGCCAAGGCAAATAGCAGACTTAGGAGCAGAGTCGCATAAAGTAAGTGCTTTGCTGGACTGAAATTCCATGGGACAGCGGGTGCTGTGCAGGTCTGGGATGCTGGAAGGGGACAGTGCTGTGTATCCCAGCTCCATCAAGTGCTGGGTACCACAGACCTGAGGTTGTGCTCACCATGCAGGGAGCATCCAAACAGTGCAGCTTCTAAACAGGTACCTGAATTTCAGCATGTCTTTCTCTGGTCTGAAGGCATCAGCCTCACCTGTAGCCTTCTGTATATCACAGGCACAGTCTTGGAAAAGTGTGTAATTTATTTCCTCCCCATTGAGAGAAAGGAGCATGTTGCTGGAGGAAAATATTCTTGATTTTATCATCAAAGAAGGAAGGAGAGCACATTCTATGACCTAACTAATAAATCTTCATAGGAATTTGTGTGGCTGCATTACCACAACAAAAAAGACTCCTGTATTAGCAGAAGCTTTTATAATGGCTTTATCTTCTTCTTTCCTGTTCCAAGCTAATTCCTGAAAGCCTTCTTCTAATCCCTCGTTTTGCTCATCCAGCCTGGACTTCTTAGAATGGCAACAGGGGTTTTTTTCTTCAGTTTTAATCTACAAATGACAGCACTTAAAGCTAATAACTGTAGCCGTGGCATGCACAAAAATGAAAAACTGCCATCAAGAAAACAAGACCTGTGTTTTTTGAAAACACCACTACCAGGGGTTAAGGGAAATCTGCAGCTGGAACAAATACAGCACTCATCTAACTTCCTCAATAACTCTGCCGGGGGAGTGGGCAGTTGCCAGACTGAGGAAGCGTGGTTAGCCATCGAGTCTTTGAATGCAGCTCCATTTCCCCCTCAAACCCATGGAATTTATATTAACCTCCAGCTTTTCTTAGCTGGTGGGAATTACTTTTTTTTTTTAATTTGCTTGAGTAAGAGCCTCACTTTTGTTGCTTTGGTTCACAGGAGGAGCAGAGGAGATGGTTCTGCTCCTCACACCGTGCTTTTGCTGGCGGAAGGCCAGGGATGTTAAATGAATAATTTCTGGCAGTGATAAGGAAAGAAAGGTTGAGGCTGCCAAGCACAGAGTCACAGATGTCTGATGACTTGGTTTTGGGAAGGGCAGGCTTGAGAGATCCTGGCTCACTGGGTTGTCTGCAATCCCAGCAGAGGTGCAGGGAGGAGGGAGGGACCCATGTGCCTTTAGCATCTTGTACATGGATTTAAATGAAGCAGGCAAAGAGCAGTGCCACAGAATCGTAGAATGGCTTGGGTTGGAAGGGACTTCAGACACCTTCTCATTCCAACCTACTGCCATGGGCAGGGACATCTTCTACTGGCCCAGCATGCTCCAAGCCTGGTCCAATCTCACCTGGAACTTCCAGGGATCCAGCGGCAGCCACAGTTTCTCTAGGCAACCTGTGGCAGGGCCTAGAGAAGGAAGAAATCCTTCCTAATATCTTACCTAAATCCACCCTTCTTTAGCTGTGTGTGAATGCCAGTCAGGATGCCTAAAACCACTTTCAGTGAGGTACTTGTCTACCTAATTTAAGGCCATAGGAGATCTCCTCAAGCATGGAGTAAGCATGGAGTGTGGCTTGGGAGATCTCATTTTGCATCCTAGGGCTTTTGTAGGGTTCCTCTGTGATTTCAAAGCCACTTTGGAGGCAGAGCATCTGTAGGATGCTTATGGCTGTGTTGCTGATGGAGGTGGGCAGGAGTCCTGGGCAGACAACACAGCTGGCAAAGATGTGGGGGATGTGCTGGTTCCCAAAATTACCATCTCTGGTGGCAAGCAGTTTGGTATCTCCTTCCAGCTTTGTAATCACTAAGTGCATCTTCAGTTTTCCTGTCATGCCCTGTTCTGCTCACTGCCCATTCCAGTCTTGGTGGCCAGTGTCTCAGACCCTTTCCAGCTTCTGGAGCTGAGCCAATCACAGGCCTGATTCTGCCAGCTACAAAGGCATCAAGGAAATCAGAAAGCAGCTGAAAAAACTGTAGTGAGGAGGGGCAACATGACCCTTTACATCCAGAAAGCAATGTCTTTGGTGTTGGTCACTTGACATATGAAAACATATCCAGGAGTTGTGTGGTTTCTTGAGTTTTGGCGCTGATTCTTATGGAATCATAGAATAGGTTTAGGTTGGAAAAAAGATCATTGAGTCCAGCCATTCCCCCAGCACTGCCAAGGTCACCACTGACCCATGACCCCCAGTGCCACATCCACACAGCTTTTAAACCCGTCCAAGGATGAGGGATCCACCACTGCTCTGGGCAACCCTCTTCCATGTTTGACAACCCTTTCCATGCAGAAATTTTCCCTAATGTCCAACCTCAATCTAATGTATTTTGTCCCCACTTGGATCTTGTGAAACACCTGAAGGTGCATCCTTGTGACCAGTATGAAATTAATTGAAGAGGCTTCACCCAGCACCTGGTACTCATCACAAAAGGAGCTGTAAGTTATGCCTTCCCTGGTAGGAGAGCTGATGTATGAATGATGCCACAGTCTTGGGAGATGTCATGTTTGAGATTTGGACTTTGCAAGGCTCGGGAGAACCAATATGGACATCCTGCTGCTTGTCCTCTATCAACTTTGGATAGAAAACAGTTTTTGAGGATCCTTTACTTGGTGGAGATGCCAGATGTGTTTCCAGTGTCACATTTGGACACAGCTGTAAAGCAGCTACAAACATGCCTTTCTTACTCATCTGTTTTACTGTTCAAAGTAGCCTGTGTCTCACAGAGGTCTGAAGAAGGTCAGTGAAAAACCACTAGTGAAGTTAATAGGTGATGTGATATTATTGATACTCTGTGGCTAGTGCATAATGTTTTCTGAGCTTTTCCCTGCATTGCAGCCCATTACAGCAGGAGGAATCCTAGATCCTTATTGCATAATAGGAAAATCCTGGGAGAGATCAGGTGGATGCTCAAGGAGCAGTTTCTTCTCCCCAGGTACAAACTACCAGTGAACTGGGAAGGAGCAAGACAGTCCCTGGTGTTGCACAGCCCACACTCCCATGAAGGAGCAGGACTTTTCAAAGGGAAGAGTAGGGTTTTTGTAGGATTAAATTGGCATATGCACATTGGCATATTTCCCCAAGCAAGGGTGACAGAGACATGAGATCCTCACATGATCTCTCTGGGCTGAACTAGGCTAGGCAGCAGCTTCTGAGAGGAGAAAAAACTTCTCTTGGAGGCATAGTCCTGAGGAAAGTACATTGGTCTGTCTTCAGCCAACTGCAGACAGGAATATCTGTTGTGTGAGAATGTTTCCAGCACAACACAAGGGACTTAGGAAAGGAAAGGAGCATGCTTTAGCCATGAAGGTCTGTGAGAAATGTCCACTGGTGGGCCAAGAGGGGCTGCCACTACCATGACCATATGAAGGATGATGCCAAAATTCCCTTTTGCTTTGGTAGTGCAGCATATGGATCATAGGGATATGGATCATAGGAATATGGATCATGTTTAAAAAAAAAAAAAAAAGCTTGTTGAATTACAAGCTATTGCTTTCAATCTGATGGTGTTGAAAAACTTAATGCACTTGGAAAGTGTCCAGTGGGAATTGCCAAGGACTGAGCACTGAGAAAGTTCTCCTATTGCCTCTGGGTCTACCCATGGTGAAAGGAAAAAGAAGCCACCTGTTGTGTGTAAGGCTGTGAAGTTGTCACTGTATAAAGGAGGTGTTTCATAACTGTTGCACTGTCCCAAATCCCAGGAGCTTGCAGGATCTTGAAGCTCCTTCAGGCTGAAGCCCTGATCTGTCCTAAAGAAGATGAGCAGAGGCCTGGTTCTGGGCAATTGCACAGATGGGCATGGAAAACACACCTTTTTTGAATAGTAATGAAATGAAAATATTCTCGGATGTGGCCCACATCACCTGGGAGCAAAACAGGTTCAAGCATACCTGGCCAGAGGAGGCTGTACCAACACTGGGCATAGCACAAAAAGTTTTGAGCTTAGAGGTTCTTAAACTCCCTGAAGCCCTATCAGGTGTGTTTTATGGGTCACCTTTAGAATTTATCCCGGTTCTGCCTGTGGGTCTCCTCCTTGTGAGGATGGAACAGTGGGGAGATGTTGAGGGACCTCCTGCCATCCCACCTCACTTCATCTCAGCTGCAGAGACATGGTCAAACAGCATGCTGAGGTGCACAAATGGGGGTGGTGGAAAAACTGGACTGAGGAACATGACAGATACAGATAAAATGTATATTTTAAAGAAAAGTGAGGTCCCAGAGGCACTGAAATAGCTCAAATTACAAGTATTCCAATAGCAGCCTCATTACAGTCTTAAGGGCCAGGTAAAGCCATTCCTCCTTCACCCCCAAGCTAGTGCAAGCCAAGGAAAATGTAAGAAAAGCTTTTCAGAGTAGTGCAACCCTTTCTCAGGATGAGCTTGGGCTACCTGGACAGACTGCAAACCAAACAGAATGTGTAGTGCCTCCTGATCACAAGTGATGTGGGCAGTATTTATTACCAGTATTAGCTGAAAAAGGCTCCTTTTTCCAGGGAAAAGCAAACTCAGGTCATCAGTGCGATTTATTTTAGTGATTCTTTAAATAATCTGCATTTTAGGACTCCAAGCAATGGTGTGGTTATAACTACACTTACTGGATAAATGTATTTATTTATGGATGGGATGCTTTACTGCTGACAGTACAGTTTGTTTTTAAGCCTGACCAGGGTAGAGGAAATACATACAAATAAACAATAAACCTAAACAACACTAAAATAACATCAGTTAAAACAATTAGAGTTACTTCCACTCGCAAAGTATTGTTCCCATTTTGCTACAACATGGGAAAAAGCTCCATTTCCTAAGTCAGCTTGTAACTGATTTGGGATTTGCGGATTCTGGTAACAAAAGGGGATTTCTTTTGTCTGTTATTTATACTCTTCCTATGGCACTGTGTGTCCGTGTCGGCGTGTCTGGAGCACCCTGTCTCAGTGCAGCAGTGTCTCCAGCCTGTCCCCATCTCCGTGCCTTAGCTGGGCCTGGTTGGGCTTCTCCTCCTGCTGTGAACTTGTGTGTTTGCAGAGGCAGTTCCTCCTAGGAGACTTTGTCCTGGTTTTTAAAGTTTTATTATCTCTGAATTATGTATAATTCAGGAGCTCAGGGGCCAAGAGTTAAAAATAGACCCCGGAAAATGTGCTGTCAGTAATCAGCAGAAGGCGTCAAGGAAGGTTCAGGCCATGCCTTAATTGGGATGCTTTGCCTAATTATTCTAATGCTTTAATTGCATTTGCATCCTTCACCTCGCACAGGGAGTTTCATGCCGGGTTGTTCTGCCTTTCTCTGTGTGTTTTGTGCCATCCCAGAGCTGGGTGCAGAGGGGGGACAGCTTAGCTGCCACCAAGTATTTGGGCCACCAAGTATTTTCAATGCTGCCTTGCCTCTAGCTGTGTGTCTGCTCTCTGTCAGGAGCCAGTAACAAACACCAAGGAGAGGTGATGGGAAAAGAAGTGCCTGAATGATACTTCTTTTGATCCAGGACTGCATGTGTGGAGTCTGTGGTTCATGAAAACACCCATTATTCTGTGAGAAGTGCCCACCAGAGCATTCACGCTCAGCAAATGGGAATCCAGGAGTTTGTGTCCTTGGGCCAACTGGGAAGGGCAGAGCCCTACAGGGAACACTGCAGGTGGTTTTAGTGATAACTAAGGAGTGATGTTTAGCTGTGACAGTCCTGATCACAGTCACAGCCATCCCACCCTTTTATTTTTTTTTTTGGAAAAAGTCTCCGCCACTGTGCCCGTCACTGAGGCATGTGTACTGCAGCTGCACATTCAGCCTCTGCTGGCCATCTGTGGTTTATGATGTATGCCCCAAAGATGCAGTTATCCAAGAAATCCTCCAAACTGGGACATCTCTTGTGGAATTACTTAGAATCACAGAACCACAGAATGACCTGAGCTGGAGGGGACTCACAAGGATCATTGCAGTCCAGTTCCTGGCCCTGCACAGGACACAACTAAGAATTCCACCCTGTGCCTGACAATGTTATCCAAATGTTCCTCGAGCCTCTCTGGGGCATGTTGCAGTATGCCATGATTCATCAGGCCAGCACATCCTGCTGTTAAGGTCCCACAGAGCATCTCTTCTGCACAACATAGCTTCATAGATCAGTGGTGGCAAAACCCAGAGAGTTTTGCTCCTTTTCTGGTTCCTGGATGGCTAGAAATAAATTTGTCAGTCCTGTAGTTTAATTTAGCCCTGGCTGCAATCATTGATGTTGAAGAAGGTGTCCTTGGAGGTTGCCAGGACCAACGTGTGCTGTGTTGTGGGTGAGGAAGGATGGTAGAGCCATAAAGGACCATACAAGGGTTTACCTGCCTTTTATCTTGTGTAGGGAGTATTTTGCAGAATTGTTCCACTTTCTATTCCTTAGATGTTGACCATCAACTGCTTGCTTATTCAGAAGCAACTCTTATTGTAAGTACCTTACAGGAAAATATGAATAGCTTGCAATTTAAAGGAACAGATTTATCACTTGCATTTTAACAGAGAGGAAATAATTTCTGTGTGGCTTCCTGGCAGTGTTTGGTGTCCTTCCATGGCCTCCAAACCAGGTCAAGGCTTTGGTTTGTGCCTCAGCTCTCTCCTTCTAAGATGTAAAAAAATCCCCGTGTGGGTGACAGACCGGAGCCATGGGAATTCCTGAAGGAGGAAGAGGAAAGTGGCCTCTGAGGAGAGAGCTCTGCTGGAAATACCCACAGGACTTAGAGATACTCATGTATCACTAAATCATAGAATCACAGAAGGATTTGGGTTGGAGGGGACCATGAAGCTCATCTCGTTCCAGCCCCTGCCATGGGTTGGGATACCTTCCATTGGAATCACCTCCACCAGAAATACCAGCCATGGATGGATAGAGGTGATGGGGGTGCTGCCAGTGGCACCTTTGCCATGTTTTTCATATGCAAGGGGCTGGCTGGGATGGTTGTACTGAATATATTGGCACGTTCAACCCCATAGGCACCATGACTGCAGGACTGGCACAATAAAAGTTCAATATATCTGCAGATCTCTGCTGTCCTGGAGTTCCCTGCCTTGGAGAATCCATCCCTATGGGCAGGTGAAAACCTTGTTGCAGGATGTTGCAATTCACTGGGTGGGTTTCTGCTGATCATTTCCGGAACAACAATGTATTTATCTTTTTACACTCCCTCCAGCCTCAGAATTTCTGTTGTTCCCTTTGCACGGGCAGATGGGGCGTCCTCAGTGATTCCAGCCCCACCTCACCCTTCCCATTCCCCCAGAAAATAAATCCCACCCTGAACTTTGTGTGCGATAAAACTGAGTGAAACTCCCAGCTCCTACCTCAGGCCTAATAACCTGTTTGTTCAGTTCAGGCCTTCTGCAACCATTTGTTTAAGATAAGCAAGGGCGGATGTTTCTTGAGGGCACAAAAGGCTCTTGAGATAAAGCTCCAGCGGGACTGATCCTGCACTGTGGCTGGATCATTTCCTTCTCTCATCACCTGAGTGTTGTTTTTTTCCATCAGTCCAGTGCTTTTCTCAGCCTTCTGTTCAATCTCAGGGTTTCAGTGTTGTTGTTTCCTATTCAGGTGTCTTCACCTGCTTGGCGATCACAGGCTGGGGTTGTTTCTGCTGCATGGGGAACGTCTGTGGAAGAGGGGGAATAAGTTGACATGAGTGAAGGCAGTTGCTTTGTGGGTTGAGGTTTCACATCTGAAAGTCAGGCTGTAAAAACCACACGGATTAAGCAATGAACCCAAACCCCTAGAAGCCCCTCGAGTCTTTGTGAAACACCCAGGAGTTCAGCCACCTCAGGCAACAAATAGCTGCACTTGGGAATGCAGCAGTGGAGGAGAAGAGGAGCAGGGAGGGTGCAGGTTGGTCCCAGATAGGGCTATCTCTACTGTAAGGCTTTTGATTTCAGATGCCAAAGGAGTTGCTGTGATTTGCTGCCTCAGGGTGGTCACAGAAAAATCAGTGTCAGGAAAAAGCTCAGCCTCATTCCTGCAATCAAATTGTGACTTGGGAGGGTTCATGGAAGGGAGGATGGACCTACCCTGGCCTGAACCCCCTGCCCTGGGCTGGTCCTCCAGTGTGGGCAGCAGGGCAGGGGGGATTCTGCCCCTGTGCCTCTGGGCTCAGGTGAGACCCCACCTGCAGAGCTGCCCCAGCCCTGGCTCCAACAGCACAAGGACCTGGAGCTGCTGGAGCCAGTGCAGAGGAGGGCACGGAGATGCTGCCAGGGCTGGAGCCCCTCTGCTCTGGAGCCAGCCTGGCACAGCTGGGGCTGCTCACCTGCACAGGAGAAGGCTGCCAGGGCCTCCAGGGGCTCCAGGAGAGCTGCACAGGCACTGGGCACAAGGCATGGAGGGACAGCAGCCAGGGAATGGCTTCCCAGGGCCAGAGGGCAGGCACAGATGGGCTATTGGGAATGAGGAATTGCTGGCTGGGAGGGTGGGCAGGCCCTGGCCCAGGGTGCCCAGAGCAGCTGTGGCTCCCCCATTCCTCGCAGAGGGGTGGAACTAGATGATCTTTAAGGTCCTTTTCAACCCAAAGCATTCTAAGATTCTACTAATTTGCCAACCCCAATAAAAAAGGCAAAGCTAGTGCCCTCCTCCAGCTTCTTCAGATGATCCTGCTGCAAAGGAGGCATAAGAAAAATCACAGCACAGTCTTTTTTGTAGGAGGGTAGCACTATACCCAACAATTTCCCTGCTCTGCTCCTGCCCCTCTTCTGCATGTCCCTCTCAAGCCAGCATCCCACAGGCTACTGGGCTGGGGTGTGTGGTGGAGTGGGATCAGCAGAGGGATGTTGCTGGTATCAACAACAGAGAGAGGCAGGTATCAGTGGGGAAAGAGGTGGAGGCTCTTGGGTTGCTGCAGAATGCCAGTGAGGTCTTGAAAACTTTTTGTTTGTTCTTTCATTGAGATTTGATGTAAATGTGCCTGGGGGGCAGCTTTTTGTATTCCCACAGGCAGGTAGATGGGGATGAAGGTTGGACAGACACCTTCATTAGGAAGGTAAAGCACAAAAAGAGAGCCGAGGGCCTTCAAACCTGCTGCCTGTGTCCTCTGTTTACAGCAATTCCAGTAGATGACAGATTTCCCTAGCTGGCCATACCACAGTCACCTGAGCTTGCCAGACATCACCTTCTCCAAAAGTTGTTTTCCTCAAAAAATCTAAAAACCGTGTATGCACATCACAACACAGTTGATCTCTTGGGGACTGGCCCAGTGGGCAGACCATTCCTGAACAGCCCTTCTTTTCCAGAGCTTTTGGCCCTTCTTGTTAGAGCATGTATGTTTATGATTTAAATTGGAGTATATGTGCATTAGAAGTTCCCTGGGCATCTCAGGTTCTGCTCCAAGCTTCCCACCATGCAAACCACAGAGTGATTAGCTCCAAAACTGAAAATTAGTCCTATTAGCAATTCTTTCTGTGACCATGGCTTCCTTGTGCTTTGCTTTTCCCACACCCATCGTTTTCAGAACCAGCAGCACTGAAATACTGGTTTGTTACCTTCTCCAGCCACCTGTGAATAAATATCAAGATAAAGCCCGTGTGGAAAGGAGACCAAATGTGATTTTGCTGCCCACTGAGAAGTTGCAAACCTGCCTGTGAAAACCATGGGCATCTGAGCATGGTGTTTCTGGCTGAAGCAGGAGGAAAACCCATCCCTCTTGTGGTCTTCTGCCTGGAGAGACGTTTTCCTTTGGCTCTGTTCAGGGGTTTTGGCTTCAGAAGGAGTGTGTCTGCTGGAAGAGCTGCATTTCAGATTCACATTGTCCTCAGTGAGCTGGCTCTGCTCAAGGCACTTCCACGGCTGTGCTGCATGACCCATGGTGGGCAGCAGCCTCGAGACAAGGGCTGTGTTATCAAAGCTCTCACCATGCCCTTGGGATTCTATCCCCACCCACCCATCACCTTTGGTCTTCTCCAGCCACTCCGCCCTGCTTGCAATTTGCTGATATTTCCTTTTGCATCAGCTCGCTGCACAAAAAAAAAAAAAAAAAAAAAAAAGTCGACTTTTCCCCCTTCCAAATTTAGCTTTGTTTAGGCACCAAAATAGACAAGAGTAGGGATCAGTGACTGTTTTTTTCCAAAACATTGTCTCACGACGAGGACTGAGGAAGGGAACTGCTCAGCTGGAGAAAGGAGAGGTTTGATTTTCGTAAATGGGGACACGAAGTTCTCCTCTGTTCAAGCACAGGCAGTGTCCAGGAGTGCTCCTTGGATTAGGAACTTATTCCCATGTAATTAATTCATCTCTCATCCCGTTGACGTCAGCTCCTGGTGGGTAGAAGTCTATGGAAGCATAGGGCTTCTCTGCAAGGAGGACATGCAGGAATGCACCACTGTATTATGGTTTCTAGTTGGAAAGAGCAGAAAGGCAGCTCCTAAGGCTTTAATGAGGTCTTCACTAGAGGAAATTGGTCCTTGTGTGGAGTGGAAATAGTTTCATTTTTCTGAGGTAATTGTATTTGCACATGTGTTTGCAGTGCAGCTTAAATTCTTAAAAACACCCCAAGCATTAGCCTGCTGTGGTAGTACAACATTTAGAAACAGCCTCGCTAATTATTGTACTATTTTTAGCCTCATTTCCTAAACTAGCTGTGCTGATGGGGTTGGACTGTGTGTGTCTCCTCCTTCCCCTCCTTTCCTCATTCAGTTTGGTATCTGTTGGCCAATTTCAAGTAATTTTTTCAAAGGAACCGAGATCTCAGAGATATCAAGCTCCTCCTATGCCTTCAGTGAAAATAAATTATGGGGAAAGTGAGTGATGAGGAACACTCAAATGACAGCCCTCAGCAGTGAAGCAGTTTCAGTGGGAGCACTCTGGTCTGGTAGAAGGTCCCTGGCAGTGGCAGGTGGGTTGGAACTGGGTGATCTTTAAGGTTCTTTCCAACCTGAACTGTTCTGGGATCCTGTGATTCTAAGCTATTACAGAATCATGGAATTCTAGGATATTCTGAGTTGTAAGGGACCCACCAGGATCACCCATTCCAGCTCCTGCCCTTCACAGACCCCCAGCAATCCCACCCTGGGCATCCCTGGCAGCGCTGTCCAAAGGCTCCTGGAGCTCTGGCAGCCTCGGGGCCGTGCCCATCCCTGGGGAGCCTGGGCAGTGCCAGCACCCTCTGGGGAACAGCCTTTCCCTGATATCCCACCTAACCCTCCCTGGCACAGCTCCAGCTGTTTCCTAGGTCCTGTCCCTGTCACAGGGAACAGAGATTGGAGCTGTCCCTTGGGAGGAGCTGCAGACCCCAGTGAGGTCTGGCCTCAGTCCCTCTCGAGGTTGAACAAGCACAGTGCCCTCAGACACTTTTTCATGTGGCCCCTCCAGACCCCTCATCATCATTGTAGCTCTCCTTTGGAGCTTTTCTAATAATTTTATATTTTGGCTCAGTGAGTTCCTTATGGCTTGAAGCCTGGAGGAGAGAATGGGAAGGCTCCAGCTGCCATGGGAGCTGTGGGGTTACTGCAGCAGCAGTTCCTCCAGGCTTTTTGCTGTGCTTAGGATGGATGGCCACAATAAACCCTGTCTGTCCTCAACTTCATGATGCCTTCTCTGGACTAAATTCATCATCCCCAGGAACCTTTCTCCTCCATTACATCTTTCCCTGGAGAAACTCAAAATACTGTTATCTCAGCAACTGCTACTGAAATCAACTGCCTTTGCTAAAGGCTCTTTGCAGAAAGAGAGAGGGACTTTTTTCTGAAGTCAGTGTGTTATGTTGTCATGCCAGTGTCACAAATCTGCTTGATGAGGCACATCCCCACCCAACCCTTGCCCTTGCCCAGGCTGCTCCCTCATGGCCCCTTGCACGTGGTGATTGCCAGCAGTGGCTGGAACTCCAGGCTGAGATAGATGGTGATGGAAATAAAAGGAGCAACTTTTACAGGGCTTTTATTGCCAGCTGGTGAAGGACAATACTGCATAAATTAAATTCATTATAGTTATGACAGCTCTGTGGTCCCTGGAAAATAAATAATACTTTGTACTTACGTAGGGCCTTTCATCCAGGAACTTCAGAGCTCTGTGTGAGCCTTAACAAAGCCTCATCATGCCCATAGTAGGATAGTAAATACAGCAGCCCCCTTATCAGATGAACAGACCGCATCAGAGTCGGCACCTTCAGTGGAAAGAGGGCACTGGAAAGGCAGCAGCTGGAGTAACACACAGCTCTGCCACTGCCTTGCCTTGGAATCACAGAATCCTAGATTGGTTTGGGTTGGAAGGCACTTTAAGGTCATCTCATTCCAACTCCCCTGCCATGGGCAGGGACACCTGATAGCCCAGGTGGCTCCGAGTCCTGTCCAGCCTGGCCTTGGACACTGCCAGGGATCCAGGGACAGCCACAGCTGCTCTGGGCACCCTGGGCCAGGCCCTCAGCACCCTCACAGTAAAGACTTTCTCCCTAATTACTAGTAAAAACTTTCTGCCTTTAATCTCATCTAAATCTGCCCTCCTTCATCTTGGGCTTGGGCTCATGATTTACCATCCTTGTCACCTCAGTTGTTGTCTGTGAGGTGGGTGCCACCTGTCCTTGCTGCAGGGATGGCATAGGCTGACTCATTCATGGTGGGCAGGCTAAGTGAGGTGCTTCTGACGTGGTTGTTCCCTTCCTACTGGGGTGAGGGCACAGCCCCAGCAGACCTACCAGCTGTGGCTCCTCCTGGTTTCCCCAGGTATCCTCAAAATGGTGCTGAGCATCTTCCTTTACAGACATTTTTTCAGCTGGATTTTGGATAAATACACAAAGGAAGCAGCCCAGGGGAATTGGATGGCTTAGTGTGTCGTGTGTGAAGTGGGTGAATTCCTTGTCCATCGTGTGTATGGGATTTACACATATGAGATCCTGTCATTTGCCCTGTGTGGTTTCTTCTATACAGAAATTGCAGATAACTTCATTCCCTGCTTCTTGCAATGGCCCTGAGAGGTGCAACACATCTGTGAATTTTCAAGCCTGTTTTTGTGGGGTCTGGGATGTTGTAAGGATGTTTGGGGGAGCTGTTTCTTTTACCAGGCTCATATGCTGTGTATGCAGCTCTGTCTCACCCTCACCCCTTCCATGCTGGTGCCTCCTGGAGCTGATGGCTGCTTTTCCCTCTGTTTTACAGGGTTACCATCCGTTGCCTCATGAAGCTGAAATCGCACACACCAAAAAACTGTTCAGAAGGAGGAGAAACGACCGGAGGTAGGTGAAACCTCTTCAGTGTTTGGGGTTTTTAAAATCTTCTCTTCTTCATTGCACATGTGCCTCAACTGCCTCGTGGTGAGTCTTTGGACAGTGCTCCTGTTCAGCAGTGTTAATGCATAAACTCTTACTTCATCACTAGCATCATGAAAATATTTTGCGATGTGTCCTGCATTGATCCAGGAGTGCCTTTAGGACTTTCTCTTCCCCTTGAATTTATGCCTGCATAGCCAGATCCCCCCACTTTTACTCAAAGAGACAGCTGGCAATCTATTGTCTGCAAAAGCTTGAGTCCTTGGGATTTGCTTCCTCTTTTTCTATTAAAAATCAAAATTTGCTGAGTTTCAGGGCTGCCTGGAAAGTGGGTATGGTTTGGTTCAGAGAGGGTCACAGCCAGCCTCAGGTGTCTGTGGGAAGGAGAGGATGTGCTGTGCAGGCAGCCAAATTCTTGTGGCATTGGTGATTTCAATCCATTGAGTTAATTTAATGGAGTCTATTGGATATTTAATTGTGTAAAATGCGTATGCAATTATATGAAGGAATCTAAAGTCCTTGATGGGAATCGTGACTATGGTTAAATATGAAAAGAAGTGAGGAATAAGGGAATTAATTGTACATGCAGCTTTATTTCTGCTGACTTGTTCTGCTCTAGCTGAGACAACACACCCAGGGCAATAAAGCAGTTCTAAAACCATGACTTTGAAAAATGATTGAACATGAGAAAAAGTGTCCAGTGCTTTCTCCTGAAATAAACTGTAGTCTGTGCCTGAGTTGTCACAGGGGGCATTATTGGTGAAGTTCTGCAGAGACCTTGGAGTGTGTTCTCAAAACTTGCCATCACTTCTTGTCTCATGAACAGCTAGGATTTAGATAACTCTGTGTGGTTTGGTTTTCCTAAACTTCACTGAGGGGCCAAAAAAAGAGCTAAAAAGTTTTTTGTCAGGCAACCCATAAACATTCTTCTGTGGGCAGGATGGTTTGTTAGCAGCAAGCTCTTTCCTCTCCTTTTGGGGACTCCCTGCTTTTTAGCTGTACACAATTCAAAAAGCCAATATAATCTTGTTATTTGAGGCGGGTGCAAAAAGGTCGTATTTCAGCTAGGTTGCAGCCCTGTGATCTCCAAAACATGGTTACAGCCAAGTCCGCTGTGTTGCTAGACTGAGCTAGGTGGGCTTAACTGGAGCACTGGGCTGGGCTCCTCTGAGGAACCACAGTGGAGTTGAGGGGGTTCTGTTCCCATCTCTGGCCTTCTTCTGCCGTACAAAAAGTGCTTGATGGTTTGGGAGAGGAGACTCTCAGGCCAAGAGGTCTTCTGCCTGAAGCCCTATGCCCAAGGCTGTGATGAACCATGGAGCTGTGTGTTGGTTCTTTCCCCTCATCCAAAAATCTTGCCAGTTGGAAGGATGGAAGGAAACACAACAGATGTGCATTTCTGTTCCTTTTTTTTTTTCTGGTCCCTTCAGATAAGCCATCAGCAGACAGAAGCATTCAGTCCTCCAGGGCATCCCTGCCTTCTGCAGAGATGGCAAGGAGAGATAGCAAAAGAAGCTGCCTTGGGCTGGGGTTGGAAGATCACGGGGTGAGATACTGCCCTGGCCAATAGCTCTGGGATAATGTCCATGGGGAAGAGAAAAAAGCCTTAAAATCCAATTGATCCAGCATCATTCAGAAGGAGTCATGGGGTTATTTCAGCCCTAAGCAGTCACAAATGAAATAAAATGGAAAGAGCAGAGGGTATGCACTTTTGCCCAAGTCCTCCACAGTGCTATCAAATCTTAGCCAGAAAACCACATTTATTTCAATTTCAAAAAGCTGAGAGGCCTGAGTACAGGAAGCTGGAGTGAAAAAGCAGTTTTTTAAGTAATTATTTAAAAGGAAAAGGCATGGTTCCCATCCCCTTCCTTCACCTTAAAACCTCAGCAACCTCTCCCTCTCCATGCCACTTGTTTTGCTGCTGGAGGTTTTCAGCATCCCCTTGTCTCTGTGGTGCATTTGTGACTAGGAGGGGAGGTTTAGTCCTTTTAGTGTTACTTGAGTTGCTCCAAGAGAGCACTTGCTCCTTTAAATTGATTTCTAGCAATGAGTTAGCTCTCAGAATGTTTATTTTGTATGGAAAGCATGACAGAAGTAGGGGGAAAAAAGGGCAGGAATTGGGGGGGAGGTGGGGGGAGGAAAGGGAATAGGAAAAACCCCAGATTGTATCAGAACACAGACTACAAAGCTGTTTACACTTTATTGCAGTGCTATTACCTTAATGTCCCAGGCATCACTCTGGGGCAGAAAAGCTCCATTCCAGAGCTTGTGGAGTCACACAGGTGATATAAAAATTCCTCAGGGTGAGGTTCTATGTTAGGCAAAACAGTCGGGAGTCATGGGATTTTTGTTTAAAATCTCATCTGGATATGGAGAGAGTCAAAATTGCAGGAGTGTGGATGGGACATCAGAGGCAGTGAGGCTCAGAAAAAGCCTCGCAGGGCCATTTGGTGATGCATGGGTTGGGAAGGGGCTGGGAAGCAGCTCTGGATGCCTGGACCCGAGGGAGGAAGGTCTGGTTTCCTAGAGAGGAATTGGTAGCAGCCAAAGATGGAAGTAGAGCTGGCATGCAGTGGATTTGGCAAGAAGACAAGAGGTTGTCCTGCTGAGTTGGTTAGAAGTAGGTGTGGCCCCAAAGTCCTGGGCACACCTGGGTCTGGGTTTCAAGGGGCAGCTTTTCCTCTTCTCCTGAAGCTGGTGGGTCCTGGAGCAGCACCCTGAGCCCCACAAGTAATGCCTGTATGAGGTGCATGGCTTCTTCCAGCCCAGCACTTGCCTCATCCAAGGCTAACAAATCCCTGGTGACCATGCTGGCCATGCTCCTGCCAGGTGCAGGAGTCACCCTCACAAGTGACCATCCAACTTGGGTCGAAGTGTCAACCCCCAGTTTGACCTCTGCTCAATGCACAGGTCCAGCTGGCCTTGCCTGGTTGTAGGTGACCTTTGGGTTGGTTGGAGCTTTATATAACACAGCTATTACCAAAAAAAGCCAATAAAGCAGATTGTACCCAGAAATCTGTCCTTTTTATCCCAGCTGGTCTTAAAAATGGCACTGATTCCCTCCCAGAGCATGTGGGCTTTCCAGTGTCTCCCTGACAGTGACATTCCGATGGGGACAGTGTTGGGCTAGTGCAGCACCTTTTGTTTCACAGGCAGAACAACGCTGATGTGTGGCCCTGCTATAAATAGTGCCTGTCCCTGCTTCCTTCCCGTCACCTTTCCTCGGGAAATGCTGTCCCTGTCTTGTGAAGGAGCACAGTTCACCTACCCTGAGGTCTCTGCCACACACCTTTTGCTCCCTTCAGGAGAAGCTACCCCAAGGAAGTGACCCACAGCTCTCTCCTTGTGCAATGTGCTATGTTTTTATGTTACCCAGCCATTTTTTTCCATTTCTGTGGGTGCCTTATCCTTCAAAGTATTCGAGGCCAAGTTTAATGAGGCTCTGAGTAACCTGGCCTAGTGTAAGATATCCCTCCTTCTGGAGCTGAATGGTCTTCAAGGTCCCTTCCAGGCCAGATCATTCTGGGATCCTATGATTTTCCATGAATGCATGCTTCATTTGTTGCATAAGGTAGGCATGAAGAGCAAATCAGATGTCATTAAAAAAACTGGGCACATTTTCCATCACAGCAATCAACATCAGAGCCACATCTGCTGGAGGGTTTGGTTGCACACGGTGCTGTAAAAGCCTGCAGGAGGTAGTGAGGCCCTTCCTGCAAAGAGCTTATGATGAGAGTTGTGGGGGTATCACTCCCCATGTCTCCTGGTGGAAATCCTGCAGGAAGTGTCCTCTCTGTTGGCTTAGAGTCAGGAGGTGTGACTGCCACCTCCTGATGAGGGTGGTGGAGGGCACCACTGCTTGCTGGGATCTTAGTTTGACCTTCCAAGAGCAGCCACCTCTAGGGAAAGACTGAGTTTTTCTGGGTGGTGGCATGACCTCTCCTGCAAGAAGAAGGATACTGTGAAATGTGGGGCACAACAGACCCCACGTTTCTCAAGACCTGTCCTCAAACCTCTCCCAGCCCAGTACCTCCCTGCTGACACAGCACAAGCAGTGTGGGATATGATCTCCTTGGGCAGATGGGCTCTGAGTTTGGCCCCTTGTTTTTCAAAAAGTTCCCAAACCCCCTATTTTTTAAGGGTTACAAGCTGACTTTGTGTTGCCCAAGGTTCCTCCAATTTCCATGGCTTCCTGGTGTGATGTGTTTGGGATGGAGAGTCCAGCTGGCCCAATTCTTTGGCCTGGAAATGCATGGAAATACATGGACAGTGGCTTGCCCCAGCCTTGTAGGAATGGTAAAAAACATTGCTTGTTCAGATAGACTTTACAGGGAATATATGAAATTTAAATATATGGAATTGCAATAGGACAGGTGGGCTTGTACCTACTTCTTGGTCTTCTGGTTAACAGTACTGAAATGGTTCTGTGTCTCTTGAGGAAGGGAACAGTTTTCCTAATGACCAGGAAAGGGTTTTTGGGGAAGTCTTATAAAGTTTGCACCATTGAAATCACGTTGATCCAGCATCTTGTTGGATTCAAAAGACAGATCAGGCTGAATAGCTTAGCCAAAGCAAATCCTTGGGTTTGCACAGATGCTGGCTGGTAACTCATGGCTCTTTTGGTTGTCTTTGTCTGGGACCAAGAACAGGAAAGGATGGCAGAGAGAAGAACAGACATGGGTCCTGGAGAAAGTGGAGTAAAAGCCCAAGTGTTAATCAATACCTTCACAAAAGGCCCCTGAAATCCTTTTTTCAGTAGAAAAAGTGGGAATCTCTTGTGCTTCTTCTGTGCAGCTGATGCGTCTTCAGGCTTTGAGTGACCAAAGCCATGAGGGACTGCCCTGCCTGTCCCAGCCAGGATTGTTGGGGATCACAGCCAGCCTCAGGTGAAGGATCATCACTTTTAACTGTGACTGAGCTTTGTGTCATCTCCTCCTCCTGTTGGATGAGATTTTCAGAGGGGTGTTTCTGCACCTGGGGCGTCCACCCTACATAAAACCCCTCTGTGGGGAGCTGCAGCAGAAGGCTGCACAGGTCCTCTTGGCTCATACATGGAGGGAAGGGTTGGGAGCAGAGGCTCAGGAGCTCTCCCCATGTCCTTTTAGCATGCCCCAAATACTTAAAGATTTCAAGAACAGAATTACAGAAATGTCCTCAAGTTTTCTCTAGCATTGTCTGACTTTATTTACTTCCTTGCATTAACTTGGCTTTGCACTTAAATGATCAGGAAAAAACAGTCTGGATTATTTTTTTCTGTCTGTATGTGTTTTCTGGTCTTAATTAGATTCAGAGCTGAGGGAGGCAGAAATATCCTCCTTCCCTGGAGAGCCCTGGGTAGCTGTCGGGGACGGTTTCCTCTTCCTGAAGCAGGAGGGTTGTGTAAGCACCGTGATCCTCCTGCTGACGCCCACGCCGCGCACTGGGTTATCTGGGGTGAGCACACCGAGTGGGCATCCCTGTCCCAGCTCCCCAGTCAGGGCCTACACTGCTGAGAAACCTCCTGGGGCTCATCCCAGCCCAGCCATGTGGGTCTTCAGGGAGGTGGTTCTGCCTAGGGACAGCCCAAAGGATGGTCATGGTGGGCTCAGGGCCAGGCAGGCAACGTCCCATATCCGCTGGCGGCTCCACTGAGGAGCGTAGGCAAGCTGTGATATATTTCTTTTCCCATTATATTTAATTTTACAGATCCTTGGGGACACTCAACCACCTACAGTGATTAGTTCGACTGATTAAGCTGCTTTTCCTCTTGTGACAAACTCCTTTTGTGAAGGGTTTTCAATAGCCACGCTGCTCAGGACATTGTTCCTGTACAATTTCCTTTCAAAACACCATAAAGGCACTCTGCCGCTTCACCCTGTCGTAAAACACCACAGGAATCAGCTTGGCCCAGCTTGCTCCTTCAAGGGCAAGGTCTCCTCATTCAGGGGCAAGATACACGCTCAGGTGGAAATTGCAGGACCATGTGGTGCCAGAGTGAGATGGAGCCATGAGCAAGGGGTATTTAAGATGAGATAAAATGGAAAGCAAAAGTTTTCTGCCTTTTTTTTTTTTTTCCTTCTGTTTGTTAATAAAAGGATCCAGAGTCACCCAGGGAAGTGAAGGATAAATAAACTTGAGAGCTCAGAGAAGGAAATTCTGCTTCACACATGTCAGCTGGTTTAGCCTTGCCTGGCAGAGGCTGGGGGCTGATGCAGATGCTGTCAAGGTACCCAGGGGTAAAAGGTGCACAGGCAGAAGGGCAGTTTCTGCTGAAGAAACACACTGTTGTGAGCAGCAAGTGGATAAAACTGGCTATTTAACTAAGACTGGAAGTCAGAGAAAGGTCTGATTGGCACCAAGGGAGTAACAGATGGAGGGAACTGGAAGGAGTTGCACCCAGCACAAAGTCATTCCTCCCTGTGTTTGTAGTTACTCCCATGCCCTCTCATGAGGCTATTGGGTAAGACCTATTGTCATTTGGATCTGGTTGGTCCAGCAGCTGCCCTCTAGGTAAGGTGGTGATGGAGCAGGGCAGAGATGATATCAGGAAGGGTCAAGCAGGAGCCCTTTTGACCTGCACAGCCACACTGGCCAGATGTGGTGGCATCACCCTGCCCCACTGACCTTCCTTCCAGGAGCTGAGGAGAAGGCTCTGCCAGGGGTCGCAGCACAGAGACCCTACTCCTGGGGGAGCAGGTTGTTGAGAACAAAGCCTGCACTGGGCTCACCATTGAAGGAATAATCCTCAAATCATCAAAAAGCCACCTCCTGACACCCAGTGGACATGCAGCTGGTGAGACTCAGACATTGGTGGAGCTGCTGGGCAGCACTGCAGTTTCTTGTCAGGAGGGAACACCTGGAGGTGAGGTCTGGAGGTTCTTTGGTTCCATCAACACCTTTTGCTGCCTTTAACCATCGCTTAGTGAGCAGGACACAGCATGGCAAAGGGCATTGGCTTTAAACTGCCAGAGGGCAGGGGCAGATGGGATATTGGGAAGGAATTGCTGGCTGGGAGGGTGGACAGGCCCTGGCCCAAGGTGCCCAGAGCAGCTGGGGCTGCCCCTGGATCCCTGGAAGTGTCCAAGACCAGGTTGGATGGGGCTTGGAGCAGCCTGGGACAGTGGAAGGTGTCCCTGCCCATGGCAGGGGGTGGAACTGGATGGACTTTAAGGCCCCTTCCAAATGAACCCATTCTAGGATTCTGTGATATCCCTGTGCAGTAATCTGAACCCTGGTACCTTCAGGGCACAGATGATTCAACAGCTCTGCAGAAGCCATCTGAAGTTCAGCCAAATTTATGTCTAGCATCAGTCCTGGGTCACCTTATCTAAGAGGAAGTCACCTGCTGCAGCCCCATCCCCGGAGCTGCACACGTGGGGTCCTCCCATTATCCAAGTGGTCCACGTAAAACACCAGGAGCAGTGAGGTGGAGCAGTTGGTATTTAGCATCCACTGGGGAATTTGTTTTTGCCTGTCACCCATGTCTCAAGCTGTGGCAGGCTGAGTAGAGGATCTCCAGCCAGCTGCTCTCGTTTCTGGTGTTGTGGGCAGCACGGAGGCCTTACATGTTGGGGGCATCAGTGAAAATATGCCCAGCCATGCTTCACCCCCAAGGGCAGGTGGTGTGACCACCATCCTGCTGGCAGAGCACACCACAAAAGGGGTGCTGTGCTCACAGCTCCTTTCCTGATGCTGGCAGCAGCCAAAAAGATTCTGCATTTTATGTATGTGCAAGGATAAAGCACTGCTGTAAAAATCAGAGAGCTCTTTGGGCTCGACACCAATGGCAAGAGAAAGATAAACCTTTGTGAGTTTGACAGGACATGGTGCTCGTGAGCAGGACGTCAGGGGATGCGTGTCCATTGCTCTTTTCCATATCTGATCTGTCCTCCTTGTGTTCCTGATAAAGACCCATGCAGAAGGGTTAAAAGATACCCATCTACACAAATTTTATCTTTTCCTTTCATTGTTCTTTTTTTTTCTAATGCCAGGAGGCAACAGAGGAGCAAGCTGGGTGCATTTCCCAGCTGCAGGGTTGCCACCTCACTCTTGAATGGCTTTGTCATTACATAAAAACTCTTAAAACACAAGACCTTTAATACCCGTTTTTTCTTCACAGTCTTGGTGACTGAAGTGACCCCTGTCCTGCAGACTAAATTTAACCCAAATAGCCAAGCCAATTCATGGCATCAGGAGGCTTTTGCACGTTGCTTTTGTCCATCTCTGCCACTGCTTGAAAGACTTTATGTACCACCAGCAAAGCATGTTACTGTTATGAAGCCTTGATAGAAATGTATGGGCTGCTGGATAGGCTCAGTGTCTTAAGATGTTGCTTCACCAAAAGCAAAATAATTGCTCCAGCAAAAAAAATCCAGAACTTAAGTGTGTGGCTGTGGTGGATGCTATGGTGGAGGTGGTTTTTATGAAAACTCTGTATTTTCTTTTTACTGTGTGGTATTAGGGGCTTTTTGCTGTGTGGTCTGGAGGTCAATGAGTTGTTGTCACTGATGGCTCTTCACAAGTTTTCCAGGCCAGGTTTGGAGCAGCCTGGTCTGGTGGAAGGTGTCCCTGCCCATGGCATGGGTGGAGAAACGTGATCTTGAAAAATCCCTTCTGACCCAAAGCACTGTGTGATTCTGTAATTTCTGTGAGCATTTTGGAGTGAACAGGAGCTCCTGGTGGCTCTACAACTGTGGAGAAGGTTAGGAGAGCAGCCACTCATAAATCCTAGGCTTTGCAGGGATCATGGAAGACCTCATTCAGTGTTCAACTTTATCAGAGGCTGCTGGGCTTCTCCTCCCTGATCACAGGTGCTATTTCAGATGCCCTAGCTTGCCTCAAACTCCATGCAAGGAGCTGCCAGACACCAGACCTTATGGTACCAGCACCAAAATGGCTGGAAGCCAAACAAGATGCTGTAAGGCATCTCCACTGTCACTGCCAGCTGGATCCCACTTTGTGAGTCTATAATTACGTTGACCAGATATGAACTGGAGGCCCAACTTCCTATTATGCTGAGAGGGGATGTGTTCAATGAGCTTTGGAGGATGCTTCTCCCCCACATAAGAAAAGTTAGCCTGTTCATCTTATAGAGAACATATTTCCTTGCTTTATTTTGCCTTCCTATGTTGACCAGAACCAGGGAAGTCAGAAAAACAAAGAGATGTGGGAGGAGTTGAGCCAAAACACCTCACTCTGGAGGGAGTGCTGGAACAAGGGTTTTTTTGTGGGCTCTCTTCAGCAAGAACAGACACTTGAGACTGGGCATCCCATTCTCCGTTGGGATTGAGACTTTCATTAGAAGGGTGTGTAGTGGTAGGACAAAGAGGAATGAGTTCACACTACCAGAGGGCAGGGTTGGATGGGCTATTGGGAATTAGGAATTGTTCCCAGTGAGGGTGGTGAGACCCTGGCACATGCTGCCAGAGAAGTTGTGTCTGCCCCATCCCTGGAAATGTCCAAGGCCGGGCTGGATGGGGCTTGGACCACCCTGGGGTAGTGGAAGCTGTCCCTGCCCATGGCAGGGGGTGGAATGGGATGATCTGTAAGGTCCTTTCCGACCCAAGCTCTGAGTTATACATTGAAGTAAATACCTGCACCACCCTTGTTCTTTTTCTTACCTCTTTTGTGACCAAATATAACACAACACATCAATCACAAAGCATACAGTGAATTAAAAAGAGGCAGGTGAGATAGGAGAGGTATACCACTGACACTTCTGAGGTCTACCAGCCAAACTGGCTTGGTGCTGGCGATGAGCAGGATTCCACAGCAGTCACTGGTCTCTCAGCAGCTTGTGTGAGGTGAGGAGTAGCCTTTTCTTGCACTTGTTTTTTTCATAAACAAGTGTCAGCAGAGCTGTTGTCACCACAGGTGAAAAGGTTTAGCCCTGAGCCCTTTAAAGGCTACAACCCCTAGCTCACTGTCACATCAGTTACCAACTTCTTCCAGAAGAGGTAACATCTTCTTTCTTCTGGTAGAGAGCTGGTGGGTGGATGTCCACTTGATTCATCTGGTATGTCCTAAGGTCTGAGGAGACCCCTGGAGTGGTTGTCAGGGCTGGGGTGCTTCTTGCACAATTCAGGCAAAACATGAGCTGACCCAAGCCTTTGGAGTTGAGTGGGATTTTGGGAAACTGGTTGATGAGCTGTGCCTCATCTGTTTGGGATGTTTATGTGTTCCCATTGATTTGGTCCTAAGCATAAAGACGAAATAAATGGATGTTCTCAGGTGTGTTATGGACACATGAAATCATGGGAGGATTGGTAACTGGCTCTAAGGCAGTGTCATTTATAGTCCTATTTAAGGGACTTACTTTAAAGTTATTTTTCTAGCTTGTGTTTGAAGGACATTACTAAATCATTTTATGTGAAAATTTGCTCCTCTGCATTCATTTTTACCTAATTCTGTGTTCTCGGGCATCATCTTTTTTTCTGCTTCCTTTCTTATTAAAAAACGGCTTTCCCTCTGGTTTCCCTTCCTTAATCTTGCACTGAGAGTTTAAAGATACACATAACCAAGCTGTCCCAGCATTTTGTCTCACAAGTTTTTTTTCCCCCAGTGGAACTTAACCAAAATAAGTCTCCACACTTCTTCCCACAAGCGTCCCATTGGCAAGTCAAGAGGGTGGGATGCATCCTCTTCAGGCCAGGTAGTTCTTGTACTGGAAAGATAAAGAGTATCCCAGCCATCTCTCAGGAGTGTGACATACAAGGTATTTGTTTGAAAACACCTTACAATCAGCTGACAGCCCGCATTCATGCAGTTTTCATGCTGTCTTGAAGGGGTTGCACTATTTCCAGAGCCAGTCCACTCATGGCCAGCGCTAAGGCTCCTCTCACAAATAAAAGTAGTCACAGGAGCAGCTCTCACCCCAGGTTTGAAGATTTCAAGTTATATTGGGTGATGGTGAACGTGTTTTACGGCTGGCATGAATGTGTCAGTTTTAAGGCTGTGAAATTTTGGAAAAGCCTTAGAAAACCATTCCCAGAGGTCAACAGGACAAAGCTCTCCTGCTGAGCAAGTGAATAGAAATGAGTTCATAATTACAGAGTATAGTAGCTTTTTCACCGTTTTAATTGAGGTTTTTCAGAAAGGAAGAGAACTTAAAACAATACAGAAATGTCTTTTGTTCTTTCAGGGCCATTTGCTGAGGGCTTTGCAGTGAGAGGAGAGGATGTTTATTAAAAACAACAATATCAAGACGTTATTTTAGGGCCAAAGGGCCATTTCTAGCTGGAACAAAATTAAATGCTTGAGATGAACTGAAAATTTGCACTGAACTAAATGATTTGCAGCACATTGCTGAACTTCTGTTGGAACAGAATAAAGAGAGAGGAAGGGAAGGAATTGAAGAAGTTGAAACACTCCTTTCCTTCTCAGTAGGATTTCCAAATCAAATTAATTAGGTTTAACAGCACATGGGTCTGAACCCTTGAAGCAGCATCTGGAAGTCAGAGGTTTATCCTCATCCTTATGCTCTTGTCTTCTCCATGCCCTCCTGGGAGCTGATGAGGCTTACTGGAGAGGACTTGGGGGGTGTAGAGGGAGCACCCCAAACCCAGCAGGGGTGTCACAGCCATCCATGCTGAGCAGGCTGTGGGGGAGTTGAGCCAGCATAGTGGTAGCTTTGAAAAACTGACTCTTGTCTAAGAGAAGCAAATGCAGGAGTAATTTTTTTTTATTATTATTTTCAAGCACAAAAGTGAGTCTGGTGGGATACTTGCCTGCAATGGAAAATAGGAACACTAGCATCTAGATAGACAATAGTGTTTAGAATGTAATGATGTAAGAAACTCTTCTAAGCAGCTGAAAGCACCTAAGCAGAGATGTTAAAATAAGAGGTGCAGTTCTGCCTAATATTTAGAAAATTTGAACCAGTGATGAAGGACAGGTCATGTTTCAGGAACAAGTGCAATAAAGGGTGCATCTCCCAAAGGAATCACAGAATAGTTTGGGTGGGAAGAAACCTTGAAAATCACCTTGTTCCAACCCCATGCCATGGGCAGGGACACATTCCTCTATCCCAGGCTGTTCTGAGCCCCATCCAGCCTGGCCTTGGACACTTCCAGGGATCCAGGGCCAGCCACAGCTGCTGCGGGAGGACCTGTGCCAGGGCCTGCCCACCCTCCCAGTCAATAATTTCTTCCTAATACCTAATTTAAATATCTTCTCCTTTGATTTAAAACCATTTCCCCTTGTCCTAATCATAGACTATGTCAAAATAGAGGGATCCCATAATGATCATCAAGTCCAACTCCCTACTTCTCACAGAACTACCTAAAACTAAACCACATGACTGAGAAAGCTGTGCCAGCTGAAGCTGAGCCTCCTCGAGAACAAGATGAAGAGCTCCTTATTGCAGTGCTTGTCCTTTGTGATAAGTCTCCTCAAGGAAATAAGTGTTCATAGTCGTGGCAATCCCAGCAGTGGGTGCTTGCCCTGCCTGCCCAAGCAGAGCTGGCGGTGGCAGCACCACAGCTGAGGGGTTGGCAGAACGCAGTTTAGAGACAGATCATCATTTTGGTTTGATTTTCTGCAGTGTCAATGGGAGTTATTACACTGAATTAATTCTCAGGGCTGCAGGTCCCCAGAGGACAATACCAGCCCTGCAGTTTGTTCCTGTCAGGGCTCAGCTGGGTGATTGTGTTACTGCAGCCTAATGAATTACAGCGCGCGAGCAGGGCGGACGTATTGTCCACGTGTGCTGCTGGCTGTCCTTCCAGCTGGGACATCACTCCCCTTATCTTGTGCTTGCCATGCCATCCTGCATCAGCACAGTTCTTAACTTGGACTTAGACGTGCTGTTGGTGTGCTGGAGCTGGACAGAAGGGCCATAAGAGCAAGAGGAGAGAGAGGTGTGATGGGTGACACAAGGTTGCCTGGCTTGGTGACCAGCAGTGGACACCAGGAACAGGGTGAGAGGAGCATGCAATGCTGCTTCTCAGCAGTATTCTTCCTTCTTAATGGTTGGACTTGATGATCTTAAGGTTTCTTTCCCTTGTAAGTATTGAATGGTTGCAATATAATCTCTACAGAGCCTTCCCCAGGCTGAACAACCCCAACTCTTTAAGCCTTTCCTCACAAGAGAGATGCTCCAGAACACTCTGAGCAGTTCTCCTCCTGGGACACCTTGGTCATCTTCACAGAATCCTAGAATAGCTTGGTTTGGGAGGAACTTTAAATATCATTCTGTTCCACTCGCCTGCCATGGGGATACTTTCCACTATCCCCAGTTGCTCCAAGCCCCATCCAGCCTGGCCTTGGACACTTCCAGGGATCCAGGGGCAGCGACAGGTGCTCTGGGAAACCTGTGCCAGGGCCTCCCTGCCCTCACAGGAAGAATTTCTTCCTAACATCTGATCTAAATCTCCCCTTTTTAGGTTTAAAACCATGTCCCCTTGTCCTATCCCTATCTGTCTGCATAAAAAGTCTCTCTCTTGTTTTTATAAACACTCTTTAAGTACTGGAAGGCAGCAGTGAGGTCTCCCTGGAACCTCTTTTCTCCAGGTGAACATCCCCAGTTTCCTCAACCTGCCTCCAGACCTCAGAGCATCTCCATGACCTCTTCTGGACTCAGTCCAGCAGGGCCATACTTTTGGTATTGCTTGTATTGGTGTTGCTTTGGTAGCTGATGGTGTGATTTATTTATTTTTACCCAACATGTGAGAAAGGTCTTCATTGTGGGTGCAGGCATGGGATGTAGGATGGGTCACAGAGAAAGAATGCAAGAGCCATCCCCAGGGCAGACAGCCAGAGAGATGGACAGCAAAACACCTCATCAGTGTTTCACCAACCTTAAGGTGGCTTTTGGCAGAGGACTGCTCTCAGCATCTCCCCTTTGACTGTGAAGAAACTGAGGTGGAAAGGTAGAAAGAGTTTGTAGCTGGACCTTCCTCCACCACAGACCTTGGAGTGAATCTCTGGCCACCAAATCCTCCGGTGTGTGAGCCCTGCCACCTCTGAGCCTGCCCTGCAGGGCTTCTCTCTCACTGTCACACAGTGCAAAACACGGCTACGTGATGCTATTTCAGCCAGCCAGAATTGAGGGAAGGAAATACAGCGGCAGGTTCCTCTGCACTAGGAAACCGATCTGTTATTGAAATGGCTTTCTCTTTGGTGGAGTGTTTCCGGCACGGCTCCTCAGCACTGGAAATGGATTTATCCATCTACACCTTGTTTTCCAGCATGAGTTTGTGGAGGTGTCAGCAGTTGGTCACTGGAGTAAATATGAGGTGAAATATAACTTGCTTCTTTCTCGTGCTTTTGCTTTCCATCCTCAAGTATAAATGTGCCACTGTCTTGGAGTGAGCACCCCGGGCTTCATGCTGCCAGATTGCTCCCCAGAGTATCTGGCAACTGAGCTCAGAGATAAGGGCAAGCCCAGGTTGATACAGCACAGGATGATACTTTCAGTGGGTATAAATGAAAGGCTTTATGGCACCCACTGTCTGATACAATGTCATTCAATGAAACCTGGCCTATTTGAAGAAGCCCAGCAGCACTTCAGTGGTGTGGTCGCATGGTTTGGGTGATGACTTCCAGTTTTTGGCCGTGGCAAGTAGCCAACCTCTAAGCAAAAGAGCATCTTCCACCCCTCCTTCTCCCTGCAAGCCCAAGCTGGGGACATTGGCCTCGGGGACCTGGGAGGGAGCAACAAGCTGGAGCTCTGCAGGGCCTCCTGGCATGGTTAGTGTGTGAAGAAGTTGCCAGCTTAAGTTGTTTGGGCTCTTGTTGCAGAAACAATATTTCTGTCTGACCCCAGTTAGCAACTGATGTTTGCAAAATAAAGAAGTCAAGGCACTGGAAATACTTTCCATTCCGGCTCTTGTCTCAGCCCAAAATATTAGTATTAAAAATATTGCATCTATAATATGCAGCTAATATCTCTGCTGGCACATAAATCACCCAGGGATTTTTCATCTCCATATTAAAAAAAAAAAAGTAACTGTGCTCTATTTTTGGTTATTTGTTAACTGTTTTGTTTCCATTTATTCGTACTACAGCCACAGCAGTCTGTCTCCAAGGGACCATCTGTGGGAAAGAGAGTCCTTAGATTGATTCAGGAGGTGTCGGGGTCATTGACAGGCATGAAGGCGCTGAGTCTCTGCTCTTTCTCTGATAATGTCTTTATTTAGCGTGACAGCCTCCAGGGCACGAGTGGACAACAGGCTTCTTTCTTTCCTTTAAACTAACATTGCTCCAGCCATTCCCAGCATTGTGCAGATGCTATGGATCTTCCTGATTTCCTGGTTAAAGCTAGGGGTGCAGGTCCCCAAGCAGCAAGAGCCGACAGCTATGTGACATCAGAGCTGCAGAAGGTGGCCCAGATCTGTGCCTCCCCCCGAGGCAGTGTGATCCCGTCCAAACTGACAAGTGAAAACTCATCCAAGAGAAATTAAGCTTTGGGAGTGAATCAGACCCTGGCACAGCTTAGCAATTCTGTGGGAGTGTTAGGGGTAGCATGAGAGAAGACGCAGGAGTGGGGTCAGGAGCAGAGAGCTCTCTTGTTGAAGGTGACCCTGCTCAGAGGGTCACCTTCAACAAGAGAGGGGGTTGGCTAAATGACCTGTAAAAGGCCCCTTCCGTCTCAAACCATCTGTAATTCTATGAACTCCTCTTTTGACAGTGGGACAGAGTTAAGTAAACATTCAGGAAACAGCTTAGGATTGTCACTGGGTTGCAATAAATCAATTTCTGGATCAATCCTGGCTCCCAAATCTCTACATTACATGCTATAGGCTGCTGCATCTTGTTTAAAGAATTTGATTTAATGTGTTTGATAAAGAATTCTGACACTCCTAAGTCCAAAGCATCTCTGCAGCTTGGGTTGATGTTTTACTGGATCCCTTTGTCGGAAGTAATTGCTTGCCATTGACTTTGGGTCATCTCGTATGTCTGGACAGCTGTCAGGAGATCCTGTCAAATCTTGCCTTAGCTCCTACAGGAAAGACATTTATTTCTTCACTAGAAAGCACTGGTATAAATAGGATATGGGGAAAAAAAAACCCTCGCATGTCTCCTTGCTGCAGGTCAAAGAGGCACAGGAGTCTAAAGGAAGACAGCTGAACACAAAGGCAGCAGGTGGGGGCTCATTGTACTATTTAGGATGTGTCTTGAGGGACAGACCACAGAGGATGGTGGTGGGCTGTGTCTGTGCATCTTGTCGTGGGTTTAAAGTTTATATGCCTTGGAGGATTATCAGATCTCGGGTTAACTGATCAGCCTGGGTGTATTTTTAAAGGAGGCAGCCTGGAGTCTGAAGTATAAGCTCTTTTATTGCAAAGTAGTAAAAGATGATTCCATATTCATTCAAGCCACATTCTTACCAGTAGCCCAGGATCCGTTTGTGTTTGGGAAACATTGTGTACTGTGGTCGTGTCTTAATTTAAACTGTTTTGTCTAAACTGGACTCAGTTCCTTGTCACTGTGTTTTCCGATAGCTTTTATGTAATTTTTGCAATCTTGTTTACAGTATGCTGAGAATCCAGCAACGTAATTCCAAATAATGCAGTTTTCAAAGAGTAATCTCCAAGCAATTTCTATATGAAATCACAGCAGTGATTTCTACACCAGCCACAGCAGTCAGCCTTGAAGTCCAGGAGGTGCCTTCCTAGCTGGTTGCCTGCTCTATGCAGCAAGGGCCTCTGTCTTGACATCCCTCATGATTTGTGGGAGATCCAGCAAAGCATTAAAGGAGCTGTTTCGGAGCTATCTCACATGCCATCTGTACTTGGGATATCTTTCCCAAGCTGCTGTTGCAAAACAGCTCCTTAAATTCCTCCTGAAGATTCATTTCCATGAAGCTTGGAAGAAAATAGCTGACTCAGGCAGCCCGTGCAGCCAAGCATTGCAGAGTGTGAGGGCTGTCCCTGGGCTTTAGCAGCAGTGAGGTTTGCTTTTCAGGGCTTTTGAGTCCATCCCAAAGAGTGTTGTGCCATGTCCCCTCAACCCAGCAGTGCCCTCTCTGCTCCTGCAGCACAGTCTGCAGGCTGGTGGGCCTGTGAATAGGGTGGGAGGAGTTGGTCATTCATCCGTGCGCTTGTGAGTCAGTGGGAATTTTGGATGTAAAGACACAGAATCACATTAATACAATAGTTCAGGTTCAGAGGGACCTTTAAAGCTCGTCCACTCCCATCTCCTGCCATGGTTAGGGACATCTTCCACTAGACCACAGTTGCTCAGAGCCCTGTCCAGCTTGGCCTTGAATGTTTTTGGGATAGGGCATCTAGCAACTCTCTGAGCAGCCTGTGCTGGTGTTTTACAGCCATCATTGTGAAAATCAGTGCTACCATGTTGGTTTATAGTGAGCCTAATTATGCTCTAGAGGACTGAATGAAATCATCTCTAGCAGATGTGGTATCCAGGCCCAAAGGAAGGGTTGTCAGCAGTGAGTGTACCTCAGGACCAAGGTGGTGACAAAGAGCATTGTGCCCTCGTAGGCAATGCACATGAGGGTTTCATAATGCTTTTCCCAGCAGCCAGAGACTCTGAGCCTCATCACAAACATCTCTCCCCTCATAGCATTGTTTTGGTTGGCTGTGCTTGTCTTCTGGCATTCATTGTATGTTTGTAAAGATGCATACGTGTAAGACTTAAACTATGCACTTCATCTCAGCTGTTCAAAGATGGTTTTAAATCTTGATCACCACCACTTTGACAGGTGGACTTTCTACACTTCCAAGATGCTGTGTCTGTCCAGATGATGTGGGCTCAGTCTAGCAGTTGGGGTGGTCTCTACCCTGGTGACAGAAAGGCATGAAAGAAGTGTGAATAATTTCATTTTTGTTTTCAGGGGTGAACATGACATCTTGTTCCCTTCTCATCTGAGAAAAATGCAAACAAAAATGAAACTGGAGCCAAGTGAAACCAGTTTGAGAGAGAAAGCCAAAGGGAAAACACAACACAAATCCTGTGTTCTTCATCCTTGGAGCTGGTGGTTATTGCTTTCTGTGGGGTTTAGAGGTTTTCGATTAAATTGTGTGGAACCACCAAGCTTATTCAAGTGTTTCCCATTCTCAGCCGTAGCAAGGATAGATAGCATCACAGCCCATCTGGGGTTGGGCTGTGATGCTCCCTGCATCAAAGCAGTGCTGGGTTACCATTATCCGTGCATGTGAAACATCAGAGTGCCTTTCATGGAGGTAGTCTTGCTGAAGAGTACTTCTGGGGGAAGTCAGGCCTCTAAAATAGAAATTCAGACCTTTTTCCTCATTATATATCAGTAACAATATTCCCCAGACCTCTTAGTACCTACCTCTTGGTAGTTTTAGAAGCAATAAAATTCCATCCCATCCTAACTGGGATCCTTCAGTCCCTCCAGTATGGACCACAACATCTCTTAAAGGCTCAAAGCCAGTAATGATGGATGTTTCTGACCACAGCAGTACTGCCATGCCCAAATCTCTCCAGCAGTGCCTGCTTTGGGATACCAGCCCAATTGTTTGTGGTCTGGCTAGAATATGCTTAGTTCACAAAGACTAGGCCTGGAGACATGAGTTTGTTCAGGGGATGTTTCAGAGGATTTTGCTTTTTCCTGCCCTTTCCCTCTTCAGGCTGAGTTTCCTGGGCAGCTAGCTAGTACAGCCAGAAATAACCCACATGCTAAATTGAGAATTTTACTCTTTTGGTGGTGACTCTAAGAGGCACCCTTCTTAATTTCCCTTCCTTAATGGAAAATTGTGTTGAGATTTTCAGAAAGAAGATGAGAGAGGTGGCCTGACATCCCACAGGGAGCCCCACCAGTTCTCCATTTGCAGGAGAAGTTTTTGAGTTCCTTGGGGATGCTCTGCTCTCCCAGCCTTGAGGGGTGTCATGGATAAGAGGGGTCTGGGGTCATTATGGGAATGGGAGGTCCCACGGAGTCCATTCCTGGAGCAGATCCTGGAAGTGTTCAGGCCAGGCTGGATGGGGCTTGAAGCACCCTGGTGTAGTGCAAGGTGTCCCTTCCCATGGCAGGAAGGTGGAACTGACTGATATTTAAGGTCCCTTCCAAACCAAACCAATCAATGATTCTGTAATCTTAATCCATCCTTTGCAACAGTGGTTGCTAATGAGTTGCAGGCATTTTAATAACAAAGCTGATCATGAGATACTTCCAAGACTTAGCAGTATATTCCCGACCCTCACACAGAGATGAGACCCTGCCCAAGCAGACAAAAGGGTTCAGAGAAACTTACTGTCTGTCAAATGCAGTGAGGAATGTGGTCATTCAAGCACCAGAAGGATGCAAGGAGTGGAGAAGGTCGCCTGAGTGTCTGAAAGTCCATTTTAGTCATTAATTACTGGCCCCGGCTGTGCCCACCAGGTATTCTGCTCTGCACAAAAGCAGGACTAAATCAGAATTTCAGCTCTGCAAGGAGCTTAAGGTGTCCTGGAGGGTTTGTGCCATGGGGAAGTTGGCTGAGATTATGGGCAAGTAGCCAGACAGGTTCTCCAAAGACAGGAACCAGTATTTGCAGAGACCTGGTCCCTCAGTCCCAGGATGGGATTTCAGTCTGTTTGGCCATACAAGGTGCTCTGTGTTGTGGGGGTAAGTGTCTTAAGTGCCACTGGAAATGTATAGAATCTCAGAATTGTGTAGGTGGGAAAAGACCTCTTTGACCATCGAGTCCAGCCATTTCCCCCAGCACTGTTCAGTCTACCACTGACCCATGTCCCCAGATGCTACATACATACAGCTTTAAATCTCTCTAGGGATGGAGACTCCACCACTGCCCTGGGTGTGCCAGGGTGTGACATACTTTTCAATTAAGGAATTTTCCCAATATCCAATCTAAACCTCAACTGGCACAGCTTGAGGCCATTTCCTCTTGTCTTGTCCCTTGTTCCCTGAGAAAAGAAACCAATGCCCACTTGGCTGCATCCTCCTGTCAAAACCAGAAGGTCCCTCCTGAGCCTCCTTTTCTTCGGGCTGAACCATCTGAACTCCCTCAGCTGCCCCTCATGGGGCATGCTTTTATGTGCCTGCTCACCTCTCAGTTTTTTGTACGAATTGCTTACCCAGATCTCTGTGCAGCCACCAGGGGAATGCAGCCCCACATTGTCCTCCAGCTCCCCACATGCCAGACAAATGGTGGGGGCTCTCAAAAGACTCATCTCACTCGTGGGGATATGGGCAAGGCTGACGGGACAGAGAAACTGTGTTTTAGACCACAGCTGTCCACGTGTCTAGAGTTATTTTCCCCAGACTAGTGCCTTCCTGCTCCTTTCCTTGGGAGCAAACGATGTAGTAAAAACTTAGAGGAACCATGTATTTCTGAGCACGTAGGCTGGTAATCACCGAGACAGCTGAAGCCTTAGATTTGTTTGCGTAGGCTTCTCCGACAGAACAGACATTTGTCAGATCTAAATTCTGTTGAAAGGTATCTCATTTAGTTAATTAAATAAAAAAATGGGTGGAGAAACAATAGCAGAAGCAATACCATCCTATTTCCAGCTTGGCAGCCCTGACTGTCTCCCCTTGGTTTTTAGTACTTTTGCAATTTCTTTGTGACTCTCAATGTCTCTTTAGTTTCCATTTTGTCCGATGGCCAAATCCCACTGAAGTCAGGGGGAGTTTTGAACTGAATTGGAATTTGGCCTTTGAAGTGAAAATAGTTATTTAATGTTAAATTGAGTCAAGAGATAAGAAACCATTGTACTGCCCAGATGCTTTTTCTTGTAGCTGAATTATGGTTCCCTGCAAGGCACTACATCCTTCTGGCTCAGGATGAGCAGAGGGGGACAGAGGAATGATTTCCCAGTAACTGCAGCGTTTTTCTGGGGTGAATTCTTGCATTACTTGGAGGTGTTGCTGTGTAATTCAAGCTTCAGTTTCCTCCCTTCAGCCTGTCAGACCTAAAAGCTTGGGTTGGGTGGTGCATTTGGGTGCTTCCCTGGTCTGGTTCCCTGGTCTTGGCACGTCACCTCAAAGCACCATCTTGGGATATCACCTTAAGCTGCCATCTGAGCGCCTACAGTGCTGCCCTTGAACAAGCACGAGGTTGTTGCCAACAACCCACAGTGGGAGTGTGGCTGGTCCCCATTTTGTCCTTTCATGGGGCTCTCTGTGTCCCCAGCACCTTGGTGACACCTGAGAGCAGGCATGGGTGGTCCCAACTCCCCAGGCTTTGAGATGCTGTGCAGTCAAGTTTTCAGATGTGAGCCCTGTTCTCCCTGCTTTGGCTCTTCTTTCCTGCAGATCCTATTTCTTCTTGGCTTTTCTTCTTCACTGGGGAGTTGGGAAGATAAAAGCACACAACGAGTCTTTGCCTGAAAGCTGGATGATTGTCTAAACCCCTGACTGCTGCCAAGTCACAGACATTGCTCCTTATTTGCCATTCTCCTTCCTTTGCCTTTTATTTCTTGCATTTTTTTTCCCAAAACTTTTTTAACTCTGGTATTTTCACCCTTTGGCTAGTGACTGCAGAGCTTTGGTCTGTGTTTGCTCTGCCTCTTGCCATGGGGACATCACCCTTTAGCTGTTTCCTGGAGGGGCTGGGCTGCCTGCTCTCCCCCATCCTATTGCAACAGCCCCAAAGTGAACAATCTTGCACATTCCACATTGGCTTTACTAGTTTATTTTTTTTAATCTTAAACCTTTTTTTCATTCATAGCCCTTAAACATTAAGGGTTTGGTTTATAATATGTCTTTAGAAAAAAAACTGTCCCTATGTGCATGTCTTGCAGGAATTTATGGCCAAGTTTGGTTCCCAGCTCATTTCCAAGCATTTCCCTTTGCTTCCAAAATTATAGCTGTGTCTTTGTGCAACTTCTGTAATTTCTGTGCAATATTTACAAATTAAATAAAGTAGCAAGCTGACTGGCTTATAAGCTGAGACTTGAAATGCAATGAACAGTTAAACTCAGATGTCTGAGAGAAGAGCAAAACCACAGAAAGCAAAACTCTTTTACACTTGCGCCTGTGAGGCCTTAGTACCAGCTAAGGTTTTTAACTAACTTTTATTTTGACATTCCCCTTTTAATAAGAATTGCTCTTTACAAAGCGGTTTATGTGATTGCATTACTGAGAGGAAACAAAGAAATGCCAGGAAAACTTGATGTGGAGAATCTGTACTCATAAAATGCTTGTAGGCTCCAGCAAACAGGAAAGCTTTTCGCATCTCTGTTTTGGTTTTTTTTTTCCCCTTTTTTTTTTTTTTTTTAAATTCCCTGCCATTCAGTTTGCAAGGGAAAAAAAAAAAAAAGAAAAAAATCCAAAAACCACACGCTGAATATCTCAGAAAACCGGATCTGGTCGTCTGAGAGTAAACATTAATTCCTTCCAGTGCCATGAACAAGCCTCTTCGTCCTGCATTTGTTAAACATGAGCCCTCACTCTTTATAGTTAAAAGCCAGTTGGCCTCAGAAAATAAGTTTTGACTCCTGGGGATGCCAAGGAATACAGATTCTGTGGGCAGATGGCTTTGGCAGGCAGGGTTGGAGACTGCTGACCATTGAAATGCATTTGTGAATGGTTGCTTCCTTCATGCGAGCTCCCTTAGCTGAGCAGTGCCAGTAATGTAAATAAAACTAATTGCTGTGGGATGGGTTTAAAGTAAACACTGCTAGTTATCCAGATTGGGGTGGGGTTTTGGGATAAGGAGTGAGGCTGACCTGGGGTTTTATCGTAGCTACAGAACCAATATGGAGACAAGCCACTGTGGTCGCCTCAGCACTCAAAGATGTTTCCTTGTTTTTGGGGCTGATACTGGGGAGATGTCCTGTGTCACCCTCTAGCCCTGCTCCCAGCAGCCTTGTAAAGGGCAGGCATTGAAACACCCCACGGGCTCTCAGAGCCAAGACCAATATCAAGGAGGCATCATGCAGGGGATGCCAGCATGCTTAGGGTGACCAATGCTTAAGACCCAGCCCTGGAGAAGGCAGCCAGTGCCAGGACCATCTCTATCTTAGGTGCATCCTGGATGATGGCATTCTGGCTCTGCCTTCTCCACTGGGGACAGCCACGCTGCAGCATGTTTGGAAATCTGAGATGCCTGAGACTGCCAAAGATTTCTCCCATTCAGCTGTTGTTTTTTTGGGGATTTGCCATCTCGGCTACCGGTTACAGCCAGCACTCAGGGGCTTGCTCATTCTTTCTGAGATGTTGTAGTCTCTTGAGTAAACCCTTTGAGGGCAGTTCCTCCTCTCTGTGGCTGTTGGATTTCCATGTTATCCATCTGGAGCTCTGTACACATTGGTCTCTCTCTGGAGGTTGTGGTCCTGGATGCCATGCTCTCCATGCTGCCAAAGCCAAGTTTGGTCCTCTTTTCATCCATGCATGTGTCCTGTCCTGGTGTAGCAGTGCCGAAGGATATGTATGAAATAAGGCCAAACAAAACCATTTGGTGTGGGCAGATTACCAGTTTACTTAGTATCTTGCTTCTTAGTTATTTTTTTCCCACTTAGAAATCCCTGATGCAGTTAAACTAGCTCACTGCAAACTCATGCAACAGTGTGCCATGGAGGCAAGAGGAGAAAGTGATGCTGTAGGCCAGGTGTATCAGGAGCTCTAAAGCCTTCAGAAAAAAAAAATCTCCCAGCATTTCTTGTCTACCTGACTTGCTGCAGCTGTTTTTCCTGGTTAGTGTGGAAGTAACACAGAAACCTGAGAGAATTTAACACAAAAACCTGGGAGAATTTTTCCCGGGAACCAAAAGTCGTGTTGTCCAACTTCACAAAAACTTTCACCTGAAATATGACTGTCCCTGAAAGAAATTTAGAGGTGTGAGTTGTTAGATGACAAGAAATTGCCTCCCCATTTGTGGTCCCCTGCCAAGGGCCAAGCTGTTTAGTGGAACAGATGTGTTGGCCCAACAGAACCACAAAGGAATGAGTGAACTTCCTTTGACTTTATTCCACAATTTTTTTTAATACACTGTCATTCGGTTCGCAAAATAAAAAACCAAACTAAACAACCAAACTAAAAAACCTATTTGGTTTCCAGCTAACAGGAGTTAAATTTTTTTATTATATATCATTTTATTGTATATTATATTTATTATTATTGTTATCATTATTATCATTATTATCATTATTATTATTATTATTATTATTATATATTATTTTCTGTGGCGAGCTGACTTCTCAATGACTTTCTTTGACTTTCCAGGCGACAGCAGAGACTTCCCAGCGGGAACAAGTCTCAGCAGCACACGGATCATCAGCAGGGTGGCACCAAGCATAACAGGGACCACCAGAAACTCTACCAAGGAGGCCAGGCCCCTCACTCCTCGGGCAGGACGGGCCACCACGGCTACAGCCAGAACCGGAGATGGCACCACAACCAGAAGCACTCGCCCAACGACAAAGAAACGCACAGAAATGCCAAAGAGACTGAGAATCTGAAAATCGAGGACAGCTCCGCGTGCACGGCGCACGTCCCCGCAGAGGCGCCACGAGGCCCCGAGGCCGTGGAGAAGCAGCCCCAGCAGACTGAGCCCGAGACCAAGAGGAAAGACAGTGCCCACGAGCGCCCTGGGGACAGGCCCAAGATCAATTTGCTTCAGTCTTCTAAAGACAGGCTGAGGAGGAGACTAAAAGAAAAGGTATTATTTCTTGGGTTGCTCTTTTTCTCAGGGTCTGGCCGATGGCCGCTCTCTGTACAAAGGGTGGGGCGAGCTAAAGGGACCTTTCCATCAATGCTCCCAATTTACCTTAATCCCTCAGGGTCAGCACTTCTCTTGAGGTGTCTTTGTGCTTCTTCAGGAAAAAGAATTTTATTGAAAGAATACTTTTATTGAAAGAATTGAGGCTCTGAGCTTCACTTCTTGGGTGAGGTTGTTACCAGCCTGAGTTCTCCATGGACTGGAAGCTCTCCCATTTTCATGGGGGCAGGCTGGTGCACACATGAGCTCCCTCCTGGTCTGAAGAGCTCAGTCACTTTGCAAAAAAACATGTAAAAAAGGCAATTTGTCTCTGCAGCTACAGAGCTAAATCCCAAACTTTGACTCTTAAGTGCTGAATAGTTGGACTCCTCTACTTTAAAGCTGATATCCATTTATCTCCGCAGTGAATTGAAATGCCCTTATCTCCCCCCTTTCTTCCAACAACCCAACAATAACAAAAGTATTGCATGCAAGTGACAGAGGAGAAATCCTTTTTGGAAACAATATTCAGCCACAGATTTCTGAGGAATTTGGAGATGATATCTCCATTTGCCCCCTGTAAAACTCAGATTCTTTCTCTTGAGATTCTTTTGTCAGACTGTAAAAAGCATCCATGGCGTTATCTCTAATGAGATTTCCAAAATAGAGAGCAAAAATAACCTGAACATATACAATTCCATTGGAGTGCGTGCTGGAAATGTATACCTTTGAATGCATGAGCATTTACTATTTCTGGATGTGGCATGAGGGGGTGTAAGAGATTTTCTTAGTTATTTTTATGTTCTTTAAAGCAATGGGAGTATAGCAGAGACTTTCAGAGTATTCATTTTAGTGCTCTTCTCAGAAATTTAGTCTTGTAAGACTAAAAAGCTCATCAGCACCCACTGTTGGGTGGGTGTTGTCAACATAAGCAGTCTCCTGATGGGAGGTTTGGACAACTCCCTTGGAGACTGGATTTGCTACAGGTTTGTATTGTATAAGATTGAGCTGGAGGGATAGAAGAGAGCAGACCAGAACAAGCAGGATGCATGCCTAACACTGGGGAAAAAGGAGCAAACGCATAATAAAATGTTGAAAAGAATCAATAATTTCTGTGGTAATGATGGGAAGTGAAAAGTGTAGCAGGCAAGAGATGGAAAAGTCAAGAGTCTTTTGAATGCTGGGATCATGTGACTTCTTTGATCTCAACTTACATCATGAAGTGTATATATTAAAAATATATTTATATTTAGGTATGTCTATTTATATGTATTTTATATTAAATATGTATATGAAATATATTTTTATGGGATTGTTGTCTGAAGATTTTGCTAACATGAGTGCACTTTCTAAAGAGAAGCAAAAATATGTCCATTATCATGATGTCACAGACACCAGAAACTGGTCCAAGATGCCAAAGGCAGTCAGAGGTGATCAGACTTTGGCATCCTGGCTCAGGACCCTCCTCATCTTCTCCCTGAGCTGAGGGGTAGGACTTTGGGATTGAGTGGTGTGGGAAATGGAGAAAGGGGACATTTCTGGGGCAGGATGCATGCGCTTATGCTTTCCAATGCTGATGTTATACCATTGTGCCACTAAAAATTGCTGTCTTTTCTCTTTCTGTTTATGTCCTCCCAATCCCCTTCCCCCTTTGCTGTTTGTGCAAGGACATGGGCTGATATATCTGTTTTTTCCTTGTGTAACAGACGCCTTGTCTTTCCCTTTTCACGGACCAGGACGAAGTCACGGTGGAAACCACCGACCCTGAAAAGAATAAAATGGACAAATTAATTGAAATTCTCAACAGCATGAGGAACAACAGCAGTGATGTTGACTCCAAGCTCACCACCTTCATGGAGGAGGCCCAGAACTCCACCAACTCTGAGGAGATGCTGGGGGAGATAGTCAAGACCATATACCAGAAAGCGGTGACAGACCGCAGCTTTGCTTCCACAGCAGCCAAGCTCTGTGACAAAATGGCCCTTTTCATGGTGGAAGGAACCAAATTCCGGAGTCTGCTCCTCAACATGTTGCAGGTAACGAGATAAATTTAGTTGTTCAGACGCCTGTAGCATCATCTGAATTCGTTTTGCCATTTTTTTGGAGCTGAGCTGTTACCAAATTCTTTTTGAACCCAATTGATGAGTTCAAATTGCACCTGTTGTTTTGTCTGTGCACATCTTCAATGGTTACCATAGATAATGTGACACTGAGGGCATTATCAAGGTGCTCTTCATTCTCTTTTCTTGAACTCTACATGGAACTGTGGCATCTCACACCAGGGCCTGTCTGAGAAATGAGTCAGCTGCTTGAGGCATCGCCGTGGCATGAAAAAAAATTAATGGGAGGGTCTCTCAGTGTAGGCTGTTAGAGTGGAGGGTCCATCTCAGCACCAGCAGCACCAAGACCAAACTCTGATGGTCTTAGACACTGGGCTGGTACCTGAGCAGGCTTTAGGCTGCACTACCTGGTTTGATTCTGGTTTCTAATTACAAACAAAACTGAAATAATTGCATATTTTCTCATTATTCTGGATGACTTGTTTATTGTTATGTGGAGAACTGGTTGGTTGTTCTCCTCCAAAACAATCAGTGACGGCAAAGTTGCAGGGGGGAGGAAAAAGCAGCGGCTCTGATCACTGGTCCATGAAGTTAATGGTTGGACTTGGTGGTCTTGGAGATCTTTTCCAGTCTGGATGATTCTATAATAACATTGGGTGATAGAAAAAAGGGCTATCCTCAACTGCCCATGGCCTGCTGGGAGGAGTGTGTTTTACTGCAGTGCCACCATCAGAGAGGGAAGTTGTTCTCTGGGAGGGTGTCACATGCACCTCCAATTTTCTGCCTCTGAAGACAGAGTTGAAACCATGAATTTCCATCCTTAATTTAAGGTGCATTTCCATGTGGCTGTTCCCTCACACACCATGAGCGGGACATGCAGAACTCACTTTTCATTTCTCTGCTCTCCATACAAGTCTGTTGCTCAACACCACTCTAGTTTTTGACTCATATTCTCATTCTTCTTGCTGCTCTTGTTGGAGATGCTCTCTTGGATGCTGTGGCTGGTTACCTGTACCTTGAGTTGGCATTGGGGCAGCACAACAAGCAGGGAAATAAGGAGTAAAATAGTGAAAATCAATATCAGATAATTCTGCACAGTGACTGGTCCAACTTTGCTTCTGTCATTGCTCTGCCTGCACGTGAGACACAACTCTCCCCATGTCCACTCCCCCCCTGCAAAGCCCTTGGCCAGAATACACATCAGCCCATTTCCTGTATCAGGTGGTGATTTTTTCCAGATTGGTATTTCCAAAGGGAATATCAATCAGAATGCGGGAAATTGCAGACAGAATCAGTCCCAGAATAAGCAGCAAGGGGCTGAAGGGAGCTCTAAACCTCCTGTGCATCCCTTTCTTCCCATACCAGGTCACTCTTGCATCTTCCCTTTTAGGCTGAGCAATCTAAGAAATCCAGAATAAAGCCCAGGAATGATGGCCTGAGAGCAGAAGGGTGTTAGCCCACAGTTGATGCTGATGGCAGTCCTGGGTTAGGGAGGACTCTTCCAGCTTGCTTTATTCCCTTGCCCCAGCAATTCCACCCATGCAAACAGACCCAGTAAACTGATTTATACTGCAGCATCCTGTGCAAGACTGAGTGGCTTCCCATTCAGCTCTTCACAGCATGAATGTAGGATAAATAATATATCTCCTATCTCCAGAGAGACTCAAAGTGCTTCTCAGGAACGTGTTGCCAGTCACAGTGTGATGGGAGCATTGTGGAGAGCTGAAGTGCAAAGAGGGAGCAGGGTGTGCGGGTGACCGAGTTCATGTGCTGAGGCACAGAGGAATATGCAAAAGGGATTTGTTCAGCCCCAAACTGCACATCTTTTATAAATGTCTTGATGGGCAAAAGGTGACAGATCACTACAGGTCAAAGGCAAAGTGCTGTGTGAAATTGAATAATTTAACATTTCCTTTCTGATAGTAAAGGATTTTGACTTTCTCCAAGCACTGTTTCATTTTCCAAATGAAACAATCAGATGCACTCAAACTGATTCATAAATACTTGGGTCAAGCCCTAAACCAGGAATATTTTGAGGTGTTCAGATCTGATAGCCCTGGCTGGAGACAGAGCCAGGTATGAGGCATGAAAGAGTCATTGCAGCTGCCTTGGTGTGAAATAAGGAGGTTGATTATCATTGTCAATGTGGTATGTTGGAACTGATACAGTGTATTATCAGTATTAGTAAGGCATATTGGATATTATGTCATGTTACAAAGTAATGTGAATATCCCATTAGTGTATGATATATTAATACATTGATATCAATTATTATATATCCATATGTATACACATATATACACACACAGAGATCTATATATATCCATATATATCCATATGTTACAATCATATTTTTATATGACTGATGATAGGACACTACCCAGCTACACTCCTGGCCCTTCCACCATCAGATACTTTCCATCAGCCATTTTTAGATAATTCACCGTTAATTAAAAAAGAAAAATAAACCTTTATTAAAACGCTTGCTGCAGAGCAGGATTTGTGTCTCTCTAGCACCTTTCAGACTAATCTGATCCCCGGGCGTAAGGAGCTCGGCTTGCTGGGCACCGGCGAGCTGGGGAATTACTGTGCCGGGGTGTGATAAATCGGGATCAGTGTGATCCCTCCCCGTGCTGCTGGCGCCTGGGGCTGCACCGCTCGCCCCCCCATCTGCTCCCAGCAGATGCTCCTGTTTTGTAGGGGCTTGTTTGTCCCTTTCCCTCAGGACTGCAATGGCAACAGCTCACCCCCACCAGAGGACCTCAGGAACTGGTGTATGAACCCGTTGAGGTGCCCTGCCAGCATGGTTGTACCTATAGTCAGCATCCCTACAGGACCTGTAGACAGTGTCCCTGTACCTTGCTGGACCTTAAAACAAGGTGGTTTTGTTCCCTGCAAAACAGGAAGTAAACTGTCTTTTTAACTCAGTTCCTCTTCTATTTTCAGGTGTTGACAAGGTGCTCATGCTCAAGGGTTGCGCATGTTCACAGCTTATCTCAGGGTACTTGTTTTGATCCTAAAAGAGATGCCAGTACTGCAGCATGGGAGTGTTGTGACACCATTCCTCTCCCTGCCAGCAGCTCCTCTGAAGAGCTTCCCTACAGCCAACATGGTCCGCTTCATCCTCTAAGGGGATCCATCAGAAAACCTCTGGTTTGAATTTATACTTCACTCCATGTTTTGGACCAGAATCTTGGCTAAGTCTTGAGTTTGGGTACTGCCAACCTCTCATCAAAAGAGATGTGTAAAGAGGAGCCATGGGGTGGACAGGTGGTAGAGCTGCCATGTGGGAGCTTGGCACTGGGGGGATCATTTGGCATCTGAGTCGTCCAGCCCTGGCACAGGCTGCCCAGTGATGGATCACTGTTCCTGCAGGGATTTAGAAGCTCTGTGGATGTGGCACCTGGGGACATGTGGTGGCCTGGGCACTGCTGAGGAGTGGGTGGACTTGATGATCTTAGAAGGCTTTTCCAACCTAAACAAATCTGTGGTTCTGTGATTTGGGTTTGATTTTCCCTTCATTGAGTTTGGTTTAGTCTTTTGGTAGCAGGAGCGATTTTGAGCTATGTGAGCCTTTGGGATGGACGTGGGTGAGCTGGGCCCAGGGAGCTTGGATGTCTGGGAACATGAAAGAACATCTTAATGGACACATACACAAGTTCTTCATGCCTCTAGAAATACCTTCTTAATTAATACATTGAAAGTATTTCTCCTTTGAGAGGCTTTTGCTTATCATAGTTTCACTCACTGGCATGCCCAGGCTTTTTTTTTTTTTCTTTCTTTCCAGTAGGGGGGTGTTAAGCAATGTGCCACAAACCCTTCACATGTAACATAAGTTGGAGTACTCCTCTGCTGGAACAACCGTGCTCTTTATAGCAGAGCTGTGTCTGCATCTGAACTATGCAGAGCCAAGTGTATTATTAGAGTGAACATCACTGGGCCTGTAATTGTACACTGCTCCCCTTGGCAACCACAGCCAACAGCACATCAAACAGAAGGCTGATACCTTCTTTTAATAATAATTAAAAAAAAAAAAAATTACAAAATGAACATCCCGATGCAGAGCAGCAGAGCCTGCTGGCCTGCTGCCAGAGGAGTTCCATCCCTGCACATGGAACTGCTTTGGTGCCAGAGGAGAAGGGCTGGTTCTGCTGGATGCCCTGTGGCTTACCCTGCTGCGTGCCCTGTTGGATACCCTGTGGCATATCCTAATGTATATCCCATTTCACACCCTAATGCATACCCTAAGGCACTCTGCATTTGATACGTCATAGGATACTCTGTGGCATACCCTAATGCATCCCAGAATTTATACCCTAATGCATACTCAGTGGTATACCCTAGTGCATATCCTGTTGGATGCCCTGTGGCATTCCCTGGTGAATATCTTGTGGTACAGCCTAATGCACTTCCCATGGCATATCCTATGGTACATCCTAAACTCACCCTATTACTTACCCTAATGAACTTCCCATGGCATATCCTATGATACATCCTAATATACACCCTGCTACATACCACAATGCACTTCCCATGGCATATCCTATGGTACATCCTAATATACACCCTGCTACATACCACAATGCACTTCCCATGGCATATCCTATGGTACATCCTAATGCACCCTGCTACATACCCTCATGCACTTCCCATGGTGTTTCCTATGGTACATCCTAATGCACCCTGCTACATACCCTCATGCACTTCCCATGGTGTTTCCTATAGTACATCCTAATGCACCCTGCTACATACCCTCATGCACTTCCCATGGTGTTTCCTATGGTACATCCTAATGCACCCTGCTACATACCCTCATGCACTTCCCACGGTGTTTCCTATAGTACATCCTAATGCACCCTGCTACATACCCTCATGCACTTCCCATGGTGTTTCCTATAGCACATCCTAGTGCACCCTGCTACATACCCTCATGCACTTCCCATGGTGTTTCCTATGGAATATCCTAATGAACACCCTATTACATACCATAATGCATTCCCTTTGGCATACCCTAGTGCATACCCTATAGTATATGCTAAAGCATTCCTTGTGTTATATCCTAATGCATTCCTTTATACACATCCAATTGCACACCCAAATGCCTACCTTATGATTTACCTTACTGTATATCCTGTTGGATACCCCCTGTGGCATACCCTAATGAATACTCTAAGGATATCCTACTGCATTCTCTATGGCATACCCTAATGAATACCCCATTGCCCACCCTAATGCTCCCCTGTTGCACACCCAAATGGGGGTTTTGCCTTATTGCCTACCCTATTGCACACCCCTGTTGCATATCCTGATGCATCCCTAATGTTGCACACCCACACAGGGTTTCTTCATCATCTTACTGCAACCTCGTGATGCACCAGAAATGGCTCTTCCTTGGTTCAGTGCTGTGCTTGGGTCTGGATGTAGAAATTTCATAGAAACACAGAACATTCTGAGCCAGAAGGGACCCACAAGGATCGCGGAGTGTAAGCCCTGACCCTGCACAGGCACCTCAATGACCCCTGACAATGTTGTCCAAACATTCCTGGAGCTCTGGCAGCCTCACAGCCATGCCCATTCCCTGGGGAGCCTGGTCAGTGTCCCACCGCCCTGTGGGGGAAGAACCTTTTCCCAATATCCATCCTAACCCTCCCTGGCACAGCTCCAGCCATTTCCATGGGTCCTGTCCCTGGTCACACAGAGCAAAGATCAGTGCCTGACCCTACTCTGCACATTACAAGGAAGTTGTAACTACAGTGAGTCTCCCCTCAGTCTCTTCTCCAGGCTGAACAAACGAAGTGCCCTCAGCCCCTCCTTGGATGGCTTCCCCTCTAGACCCTTGAGATGAATAGTGGGGGTTTTGGCAGAGGTGTCACTTCAGTCTCAGTGGCCTTGGTTGGGTTTGAGATGATTGGTGTGACCATTTATAGAGAGGCTCAGCCAAGAAGGTGGCCAAAAATCCATTTCTGTTGTTCCAGGTGGGGGATGGAAGGGGAGAATTTAGGTTGAAGCATTTATTGGGATGTAGACATTGTGGCATGAGGTACAGGGAATTACTAGATTTACTAGATTTCCTCTAGTAAATGTGGGTGCAGTGTGAAGTGTTTGCCAAGTGGAGCATGAGGATTTGAGAGGAATGAGCTGAAGCTCTTCCTGTCCTAGAGCCTTTTTAGTCTGAGCAAACAACCTCCCAGTCATAGCAGCCCTTTCAGCACTCTTGGGCTCTACATTGTAATGATAGACACTGGGTGGATACTGTGGGAACTGGGGCATGGAAGCTGGTGGGATTCAATGATCTTAGAAGTCTTGCCCAACCCTAACGGTTCTATGATGTTTTGTGTTTTTCTAAGTATTACATTAATGGTGAATGCTGAAAGGCAGATTCTTTTTTTTCCCTCTCAACATTATTGGTGAGGAACAGTTTGTGGTTTGGCAGAAGTGGAGGCAGGAAGATCCAAGTGTGGCTGGAGAGTATCTGACCTGTACACCATGTCCAGCAGTGACTGCAAAAACCCATCAGTCCTCTTTCTATGGCTGTTTTTAATAAAATTTAATTACAGATGGTCCAATCTGTGCACATAGAACAGAGTGGTACCACTTGTCTCTGAAAGGGCATTGCCCAGCAGACATCAGTGTTGCTTCTCTGAGAGGTGGGGGGAAAGTTCCCAGTGGCCCTGGAGCAGATCCTAAAGCCATACAAGTTGTGCTCATGTGCCACAGCAGGGAGCTCAGCCTCACAGAGCAGCACTACATGCATCTCTTAAGATCTGTGCATGAACCAACATTGCAGCCTTTGGTTTCTCCTCCACAGGAGTTTGATGAGCTCTTCCCCCAGTGAAGTGGGGATTCAATGGGGAAAGCCTCCTTGGCTCAAGCTGCTCTCCATGGCTGTCTGTGCAGAACAGGAACATCCTGGTGGTGAACCTCAGAGTGGATGCCAGCTCCTCAGGAGCCCAGCGCATGCACAGAAATAGTAAATGATGCTGCCCTTGTGTAGCCACCTTCATTTAGGGGTTTGCAGAAAATTGTAGAGCTTGGAGACCTTTCTTCCCTTACATTTCTGATATTGATAAACATCAAACCGTCCTGGTTTTGTAAATCACTGTGGGACTCCCCCAGCAAAAGCTTTGTGTAGCTTTGAAGAGATTTATTTTCTATACGCCCAGACAATTCAAAGGCAGTTCTAAATTCGTGCACACTCATATATCTATGCAGTGCTTGAAGGGGCACGGGGAATGCAGCCCCGTGGGTGGCTCCGAGGAGCATCCCCAGCTGCTGCATCCTCCTGCTCTCAAGCACAGAGAAAAATAGTGAAAGGAGACTCATTCCCTGGTTTTTGCCCATGCATGTATTTCTGGAGACATTCTCCGATATTTTACAGTGTATTTACTATTTTTTTTATTATTTATTATCATACCATTTTATCACTTGATTCTTGTATTCAATTACTTCTTATTTTGCTCATATATTAAAATATATGCTTATTGCATAAATATTATTTATGCATGTTTCTATCTATATATCTGCTAATGGCATATGTCAGCATTATATAACTTACAATGTTAGTAACTTTTTCTCTTTTTTTTTAATTCTTATTATGGTTTGTTTTGGTTTTTTTTTCCCCCCCTTCTTTTACACAGTCATCCGGGGCCAAACACACCCTTGTGCAAGTGTCAGCAGCAGGCAGGAGAGGGAGCCCGGGGAGCGAGCTGGCAGTCAGCCTGTGCCGGCAGGTGAAGGGCAGGGCTGGCCATCAATTCGGGCTGGCGCTGCCTTTACCCGAGCCCGTAGTAACAGCGCTGGGCTTGGCCACGGGAGGCTCCGGGAGCCGCTGGCACACGGGTCCCATGCGGGGCTGGAGTTACTGGAGAGCCCTGGATTAAATGTCCGGCTGCGTGCTTTGAACTCGCCACTTCTCCCAAGCAGAACGGTGACTGTAGGAGACACCCGGCTCCTCTGCGGCTTTTCCATGGCAAAGGGAATGTGGTGGGGGCCGAGGAGCGACGGGCAGCACCTCCCTGGAGGGTGGTGTTGAGGTCAGGGAGGGGTTAATGGAGCCCCCCAGTTTTGCACTGATGGGAAGGAGAGGATGGGGACAGGAGCTCTGCCACACAAGCACTAGCAGCTGGGGATAGTTGAGCCAGACCCTAAATTAAACAGGCAGTGGGTTTGCACTGCACGTCAGCCCTCAGTCTGAGCCCGGGGGTGGGTTTCCAGGATCGTGTTGAGTTGAAGCTGGAAGTGGTCACAGGCCCACTGACATAGCAGTGAGTGTCACAAGGGATGTCCCCACTGCTGTGCAGTTCTCTGGGGTCTGCAGGCTGCCCAATGCAGCCACGCTCATGGCTCTGCACAGGAAAGGTGTTTGGTTTAGACTAGCAGTGCACCGTGCAGTTGAGAGTTTGGGTGGAAGCAGGACTAACTTTCAAAAAAAAAAATCCCTTCCAGTTTAAAGATTGGCATATTTGATTTTAATTCAATGTGCTGGTAAGATTTTATACTTTATGCTTGGCAGTGCTCAGATGTGTTGTGCAAAAATAGCCACCACCTTTAGTCCATAAATTTATGTGTGGCTTCTCCTGCCTTCTTTTCACCTTGAAGGGACCAAGATTTCAAAGCCACGGTGGGGACTAGCCTGTGCTCCAGCACATGATGGGATCCCAGGGATGGTACTTGGTGTCTCACTGTCTCTCCAAGCACTGGGTAACCTGGGCATCTCCCAGTGATGCTGGGACCCAGCAGAGGCTCCATCCTCTTGCTTGTGCATGTTGGTGGTGAAGAGTGTCAGGAGCCCCCCTGGCCAAACTGCTGCTGCCTACTAAAAGCACAGCTGAGTTCAGAGCAGGAGTTGGGGTGGTGGGACCCGTGCATACCCTTTGCATGGCTGAAGTGTGGAGCAGAGGCTGTTCTGGGCTCTAGGTGGAGACTGCAGACTGCTCAGCCTGCCTGCAGCCCTGAGACAGAGCCAAGCAGCAGCCTCCTGCTGGGGTGGGCTCCTGGCTGCCCCAGCCATTGCTGGTGGGTGAGGATGCTGGGGGGTCCTAGTAGAAAAAGCAGAAATAAAAAAAAAAAAGAACTCAAAATGCATGTATCCATTGATGAGACGTGAGGAAAGGCAGGGGGACACTTCAGTGTTGAGACCTCTCCAGATCGGACCGAACTGGCATCAGCTCCTACTCTCTTGTTTACTCCCAAAAGGCTCAAACCCACGGGATGTGGAAGCATGTTCCTGTCAGCCCCGGGGCTCAGCTGGCCCAAGGCACCCTCCTCACAGACCATCTGCTCCTGCCTGCTCCAGCCCAAATCCAGCTCAAGCTGCTGCAGCCACCCCAAGGTGGGGATTTTGGGATGCTGCAAGGTTGGGGCATCCCTCCTCCCCATACCCACAGACACCCTGCTGTGCTCAGCCCTGCTCTTGACTGATTCCCTTCACCTCAGCTGGGGACAGGAGTTTTGGGGTTCATTGAGCCCCTGTGATGAATCACCCTACCTGGGACTCATCCCACAAACCCCACACGCCCCTGTCATTTTTTCAGGGAGTGAAGTGTCCTGCTGAGACAGGAGCACCGTGGAGAAGGAGGTGCCAGGGACATCAGTTCCTGTGCCAAGGCCAGGGCAGGTGGATGTGTCAGCATCAGCCCAAAGATGGGATTTGGTTAGAAGGTTGTTGGAGAGGGCAGTACCTCTTTTTCTTCTTGGAGAAGGGGGAACATGAGGTATCGTGCTTTGCCCATCCCTGGCTTTACTTGGACACAGGCCCATAGCATACAGCGGATGCTCTTGTGCTCTCCAGCAGGAAATCTCTTGTTTTTAGGTTTCCTAGCTGAGTCTTCTACAAGTTTCTGTACCAGATTCAGTTTCCAGCCAAGTGAGCCTGACTGCTGTGGTGGCACCCAGAGTGATGGTCCCATGGGACCTGCAGCTTGAGCACCCTCAGCATCCTCCAGGCATGCTTAGGCTCAGGTTTTTTTCATTGCTGGGTATTTTGGTGTGTAGCTGTCTTTCAGAGTCTGGATTTGGAGAATGAGTACTTCCAACAAACTCCACATCCCCTTTGCCTCCCCTGTGGTGTGCATTTTGCACAGCCTCATCTTTTCCTGCTGCTCACATTTAAACAAGAAAATGCAAAATGATGGTGGGAAGTGGCTTTGGCAGTTCCTGGGAGCAGAGGAGCTACAGGACACTTGAGGGGTGAGGAATGAGGTTTGAGAATTATTTCAGGTCCCTGTCCTACAACTTGCCAGGCCTGATACTGATGCAAAACACAGCATCCAAGTCTTGGGGACAGCAATGAACAATGCTTGGCTGGAGGACGTTGCCCTGGCTTTACACACCTTCTGGCTTCATCAGCAGTGCAGCCAACCATGGGTGTCCCCCCCATGCTCCTTCCCTCACTGAGCATCCCAAAACAGTGCTTCCTTTTCCCCACCCAGTGATAAATTCCTCTGCTTTTCTTGCTTCCTTTTTTGAAAATTACTGTTGCTCTAAATACTAATTTTTTAATAAACAGAGGATAAAACAATGTCTGGCAGTGCTGGGAATCCAAACTCAAAGATAAAACCAGGCTGGACAGGGTTTGGGGCAACCTGGTGTAGTGGAAGGTGTCCTTGCCCATAGCAGGGAGTTTGGAACAAGATAGTCTTTAAGGCCCCTTCCAAACCAAACCATTTTGTGATAACACTTCCTGTTGGGGAGCAGCAGGACTGAAAGTGAGGACAGCAAGAGCAAAGTGTCCACCAGCTAAGGAGACAATTTCAGGCTGTAGAAACAAAACCTTTCCATTTCTGCTTTGTTTTGAGTAAGGTGTTTGCTTGCATCTCTAATATTCCAGCCCATGCCATCCAGTGGTCTTACACAGTGATGCTCAAAGTCTGCCAACATGTAGCAAAATACGTTGTGGTAATCATGGATGGAGGAATGGAGGGTGTTTGCAGGTTGATGCTGTTTTCTGCAATCTGTAATCTTTCTGTAATCTTAGCTTTCCCAGCATCGATAGGCAGCTTCAGAGGCAATGTAGGGTGTTTCATACCTGTATGCTGCAGGGGATGAGAAAAAAATATTAAGGTATCTTTCACATCCACTAAAAAAAAAATAAAGCCCAGCCAAATATAACTTTTCTTACAGCAAAAGCTCCCTGGCCACATAGAATTTGTAAATATTAGCCTCTGAGAAAGATTTTCTGAGCTCCTTTGTGTAAATAACATTTTTTTAGCAGACTGGCACTTCACCTCCAGGTCTAGATTTTCAAGTGGTCACTCGTGCCCCCATCCCAGGGCTGCATTTCCAGCAGGGGGATGCAGCACTGGTACAGGATGTCCATGGGGTGGGACATGGTTGTGGGAGAGATGTGGTGAAAAGCAGATGGAGGAGATAAGAAGGGTGACAACCCCTTTGCTCTCCAGCGTGTTTGCTCAGCAATGCTGAGTGCTGGGCCAGAGCCACCACCTCCCTGCAGACTAAACAGTTGCAGTGTTTTCTCTCCCATGACCGAAAGAATTTAGTAAAGGGTCCCGGTATGAAACTTTACACGAACTCTGGGTGCCACGAATATCTCTGGCTGGGAGTCTGTTAACTCCTCCTGTTCCTTGATCATCCGTGCAGTTCAGTCCCAGGGCAGATGAAAGGGAGACCCATCCCACCATGGATCTGGCCAGCTGCCTGCAGGACCCCCCGTGCTCTCCCACCCACCGAGTTCTTGTGCATCCATCTTTCTGGGGATTTCATTGCTTTCTTCCTTTTAAAGGAGAGAGCCAAGAACTCTGGCCATGATGGAGCTCTGGAGAGCTCTGGAGTCTTCCAGTTCAGGAAAGACATGGATCTGTTAGAGCAAGTCCAGGGGAGGACTCTCCCAGGGCTGGAGCCCCTCTGCTCTGGAGCCAGCCTGGCAGAGCTGGGGCTGCTCACCTGCACAAGAGAAGGCTCCAGGGACACCTCAGAGCCCCTGCCAGGGCCTCAAGGGGTTCCAGGAGAGCTGCACAGGCACTGGGCACAAGGCATAGAGGGACAGCAGCCAGGGAATGGCTTCCCAGGGCCAGAGGGCAGGCACAGATGGGATATTGGGAATGAGGAATTGCTACCTGGGAGGGTGGGCAGGCCCTGGCCCAGGGTGCCCAGAGCAGCTGTGGCTGCCCCTGGATCCCTGGCAGTGTCCAAAGCCAGGCTGGGCAGGGCTTGGAGCACCCTGGGATAGTGAAAGGTGGCAGGTGGGTTGGAGCTAGATAACCTTTAAAAAGTCTTTTCCAGCCCTGATTCTACAATATCTCATGTCCCTTGGACCTGTTGGGAGCCGTCTGTGTGCACTGATCTCCATCCAAAGGTTGTCCACTTCCCTCTGCCACCAGCTCAGGGACATCCACTTCAGGGAGAGGTTTTGGGGAGGAGAGAAGCCCCTAAGGCTTCATTCATCCTTTGGTCCTGGCTTTCAGAGAAGCAGAGGCCAAACCTCAGTGTCTTGCCCAGCTCAGCAGATGGTTGGTCCCAGTCCCACCTCATGGTGAACACCATCAACAGAGCACTTCCTAGCAGGGTCCTGGCATCCCACAGAAGAACATCCTGCTGCCAAATACCTGGCACCCAAGAAAATCCCTCTGCGGACTGAACTGATGTGAGCCAGGAGTGTCTGTGCAGTAAAGCTCCTGATGTCAAACAGGATTAGCTGCCTGCCTTTCCCTGCCCAGTTTCATTCATTCACAGGCAAGCTGGCCTTTCAGTGGACACAGCTTCATTTCCAGTGCAAGTGGAATTCCTCCAGCCCTGGTGCCTGGACAAAGGAACACCTTCCTCCGCAGTCAGTTTTCCTTGTCTTATATCCCTCTTTCCAAATTTAGCCTGTCCTCATAGATCCCTGATCACCTCCACCTTATAAAGAGGACATGTTGCATGTGCAGAATTTAAAATAAGAAGAATGTATCCTGCTAGCAAAATCCAGCTGGTCCCTGCTGCATCCTCCTGGGCTGCAAGGCTGGGCATCTCCAGACATGGCATTTGCAAGCAGGATCCATCAATCAGACAAAATTGGGGTGCCAGTCATCACCTCAGCCTGGTCTTGGGAGTGGGATGAGCATTTTCTCTGGAACAGAGAGCAGATTTGGGAATGGTACTGGGCCTCAGACCCTGCCATATTGTGGAGAAGTGTTTGCAAAGTGCCCATCAAACAATCCCCACCTGTGTGAAGTAGCCCAAAAATAGGATTTTGAGAGATTTCTTGAAACCATTATGCTTTACACTGAACTTGTGCTATGGGAAATGCAGCCTGTGGGATGGAAGATTTATACTAATACATTTTTCCATGAAGTGGGGGTATCAGCACTGCTGTGGATGCTGGGATGAGTAGGGATTTGCTGTGCTTGATCCTGTCTCTTCCTACCACCTCCTTGTAGGGAGGAGGGGATTGCTGGCCTCGGGGTGGGATGCCCTAAGAGGACATGGATTCTTTGTCTCCTTTTCAGTGGGAGGACTCTCAGTCTCCAAAACTCCCAAGGTAGCCCAAGGTTTCCTGTGCACACTCATAAAGACAAAGGGCACATTGCTGGCTCAAGATTCCCACAGTACTGGGACATGCAGGAATAAAATGAATGTAACAAGGAACTCCTGCACTGCTGCAGAAGAGCAAGGCTGCCGAGAGAGAGCTGCTTCCTCTGGGCACTGCACGGGGTGTCTGCAGGGCTGGGTCAAACAGGCAAGCCAGCAAGGGAATTAATTTGCTTCTTTGTGGTCCCTTGTGTCCCTTCTAGTGCCTCTCTGTGGGACTGAGATAGGTTTGTGATTCTCAGGTGATTAATTCCCCTTGTCTGTGTGTCCTGCAGATGGCAGGTCTGTCCCTTGCTCGCTGCATGGTCTGGCTGAGGATGGTAATGATGTTTTGCTATGTCTGGGTTCATGGGATAACAGGTCTTTAAGGTGATGATAAACTGCTGTTACCCAGCTGAGCTGACACCCTGACACGTGTTTGGGAACCCAGAAAGGTGTGAGATAGGAAGGACAGCAATAAAAATTAATTGTTGAGGAAGACAGCTCTGTCACCTGGGTAGTGCTGGCAAACATCCAGGACAAAATGGTGATTGTGGTTGGTTGTGTGCAGACCAGGCTACTGAATTCACCCTCCTGGTCCTCTCAGAGCTTCCACCCAGACAGTTCTCCGAGATCTCTAGCAACTGTGAGGTTAACAGCAAAACTTCTGCTTGCACATCCATCATTATGCTCCCACCAGGGTGATTTCAACCTCAGCTAAATCAATAATTAACTGCTTGTGCCTCTACAGCCCCTCAAGGACCTCACTGGCTGAAGCTGTGAGGCACCCACATTGGGTTGGTAATTGCTGCTGATCCCAGATTTGGAGCCAGGTGGAGAGGTCAGGGTGAGACCAGGGGGCAGGAGGTTCAAGTGACCACTTGTCTGGTCACCTCCAGGTGTTTGTAGGCATGAGAAGTATCCACAGCTACTCTTGGTTCTGGTTGTCAGCTGCCTCAGTTACCCACACTGGGGAATGTAAAATTATGTTTCTTGTCCTGGGAGTTTGCCTAGTCTCTGCTTTAGAAAAACCAGTTTTCTGACCTTATTTTCCCCTTCGAGCCCAAATCCTTCTTAGAGGAATAAGCACTGTGTGTCTGCCTGATGGCTGCTGAATCTTTGTTGAATTGTTCTTGCCGAACTGCAATAATTCCGTATCCCTGGAATTGTTCAAGGCAGATTGGATGGGGCTTGGAGCAACCTGGTCTGGTGGAAGGTGTCCCTGTCCATGACAAGGGGTTGTGAAGAGATGAGTTTTAGGGCCCCTTCCAACCCAAACATCCTGTGATTCTGTGAATTGGCCAGTGACATCTAATGCAGGCTACAAATCACCCAGTGGTCAGATGATGTGTGGTGGGTGTCTGTGGAGTCGTGGTCACTGTCCTTGTAGCCTGGACCTTCACCATGTGGTGCATTTCAGAGCCCTCTGTGATTAAAACCATTCACAGATCTGTGGCCATCATGAAGTCAGGTCCACACTGAAGGTCACTGGTAGGATTTCCTGCTTTTCCCAAAATGGCCAAAACATCCTGAGAAGATATTCTCAGATATCTGCATGTTCAAATGGTGCAGATCCAGCCTGGAGGAAGCAACGTGATGAAAGCCTGTGGGAGTGAAATGCCTCATGGCTGGGTGAAGCCAGGACCTCTGCAAGGCTGGGCACAAGGTGTCATCTGTAATTTAAAAGCTTTATCTGCTTTAAATGTCAATAGCTCCTTTGTTGGAGTCATGATAATTACCATGATTCGCATGTCTCAGTCACACACCCCAGAGCACTTCTCAGAGGAAGATGAGCAAATCATTCCCACTTGTTGCCAGATGGGAAATCAGGGTTCAGAGGTGATTGGAGCCCACACAGGGCTGGAAATAATCCTCAGTCTCCTGTGCTGCTGTTCCCCAGGTTCTGCATGGAAGCTGTAGGCTCAGAGCAGGTTGTCTGTCATCACCTGACTCTCCTCTGTCTTGTGTCCATCCTGGCAGTAGCATGGGCAGGGATGATGTGAGGGGATCTCAGTGAGGTTCTGTCCTTGGGTGCAGGCAGAGAGGCCAGGAGTGGGGGGATGGAGAAAGAGCAGAGCCCATGGAAGAGCTAATGGTTACATTTCATGTCCCACCACCTCCAGCAGAAGAGTTTCTGTAGTGGTGTCCCATGAAGTGAGACTTTCCCAGTGGAGCTGTGGGTGGTACAGAGGAGCTCAGTGAAACCCAATAAATCCATGGGCAGGGGTTTGATCACTCCCTGGTGCTGTCACAGGGTTCTCCAGCCCCTCCTGAGCTCCTTCCAAATACCAGTGCTCCAAACTACTCATCTCACTGGTTTATACTCCTCAGGAGGCAAAGCTGCACACCAGAACCTCCTCCAAACCAGGACCTAAATTCACCTAGTATTTAAATTCTAAGCAGTGAATAATGCAGCTGATGTTAATTGTGCAAAATGTGATTTGTGGAGCCCTTTCTAGGAAGGTCTGGGAAGGGAGCAGGCAGAGGCTGTGCTTCTCCAGGAAAGCAATAAGGGACAGAGGCTGTCCAACCTCTATCCACCAGTTCCCTCCTCCAACTTATTGGATTTGTTTTAGCCCTTTCCAAAGAGCCATCTAGGGCTCCAGCGTTTCACAGAACATTGCCAGTAAGATCAACTATTTAGCACAGCCTATCTCAGCTTTTTATATAGCTCTTAGCACGGATATCTAAGCATCATATATTTCTTTTTGTGCAGTATTTCTGACTCAGTATTTCCTGCCTCCTTGACAATGACTGAGTAAACAGCAGAGCTGCCAGAGGAAGAGCCCTGTGTTTACAGAGCAACAAGCCCAAATATGCCTTTATTTTTTAGCCCATCAGAAGGTGACAATGCTTAAATTAACCCTCATTTTTATCCCTCACTAAACTTTTGCCCTCAAACTTGCTGCTACCAGAATCAGCCATGGGTTGGTGGGCCCAGATCTGGAGAAAAGTTATTTGGAACGTGTCTTAAAAAAAGTGCAGCAAACTCCCAAGGGAAGAATTTTCAGCTACAGCTGTCTGAGCTGGGGTGAGGGCTTAGATCCAATGGCAAAATGCTGCTTCTCATCCCACCTGACTCTGCTGCCCACCAAAAATGTTAGAGGATAGATTTGCCTTCTCTCCCACAGAGTGGCCATTCCTCTTAGCTCTTCTGGCTTGGTCCTAGTTTTGGAAAGGTCTCATGTCCACTGTCATAGCCCAGTGCTGCATGAACTGCATCTGCACTGGGATGAGGAGTGAGCTTTCCCTTGGCTGCAAGCGTGAACACCCCCAGGAAAAGGCATTTTGAATTTCCACTGCTGGCAGGAGCCTTAGCCAGGCTTACAAAGGATCCAGCAGGAGATGTCAGAGGTTTTGCTGAGCCCTGGGCCATCTCTCTGGTGTGTGTGATCACCCTGACCTACCCATGGTGAGGCCCAGCATGATGAACGCACTCAGCCTTCAGATTTATGCCCCAAACTTGTATGAGAGCTCTTTAGAGGTCCCCTTGGCATCCCCCCACTTCCCACATGGTTTCTCAATGAATTCTTCTCCCAAACCAGGCAGAGAAGAAAGGCCAACCCTACCTGGTATAAATACATTTTATTTTAAACTGTAGTCACTGAAGGAAGGTCATCCAGTAGACACACCCAGATTATCTACAGGCCAGAGCACCCCCAAATTAGTAATACAATTCATGTTTAAAAATACAGCCAAACTGATGAAAGATAATTTGCTTACTGCCCTGACATCACCACCTAAGCATGGGGCAAGCCAATCCACAGGTTATTTTTATATAACTCCGTGAGGCATTTCCAGAGCAAATAAAGTTCAGTGGGCAGGGCAGTGACCCGGCTGTCTGGTTCCAAAGATTTTCAGCCCCCTCAAGGCTTGTCATCAGTGTGTGGAGGTCTGTGGATCAGGGCATGGCTCCATAGGATGTGCCCCAGGCACACAGGACGTGGGGTTTGTTTCTGACGGCCAGTTCCTCACCTCTCCCACGTGCTGACTCTGTCTCATTCGTTCAGGTTACACAGCCTTTGGGGCTGCTGTCAGTGTTCTCAAAGGGTCACTGGGACTGCTGTGGGCATGGCTGACCTGCAGCAGGTGAGTCACACGTGTAACTCCATTAATTGAACAGCCCAGCTGGGCCTTGGTGGCAGCAGTGGTCTCCTCAAACTCCCCAAGGTAGATGGGACCCCTCTGCATGGGTGGCACTCAGTGCACACCCTGGTACAGGTCAAACCTGTAGTCTGAAGGCCAAATTTAAGGACACAGCTTCCTGGACCACCTTTCTGGTGCGTGCTGGGACACTGGAGTAGCACCGCCCTGAGGCATGTGGATTTCTCAGGATGCTTCAGGACACCCCTGGCACTGCAAGTCCAGGTGCTGTGGAGGCTCCTGCCAGGCTCCTGCCTGGCCTGTAGGCAAGTCTGGTCCAGAAAAATTCCTCCCACTGGCAACATGTTCTCCCTGCTTTGTCAGAGGAATCAATGTCACTGCCTTCCTTTTGCAGACTATGCAAATCACCTCCTTTTGCAAAGTTTGGCCCAACCTGAGTCCGAAAATGGAGCAAAATTATTCCCACTGCAGCATCACATTCTGTGTGGAAATGTCTGCAGTGCCTTCTGCATCCATCCCACATTCCCGTCCTTCATGGAGGTCCCTCTAAGTCTGCACAAGCTTTTCTGTGACTGGAGGAGGGGGGACCACAGACCCCTTTCTTTTACAATGATCTGTTCATCTGCAAAGCTGGGGCAGTGTTCATAGATGTCTCTGCATCACCCACTGGGTGCCACAGGATGAAAAAAAGGAGGGTGGTGTGTGGTGGAATCCTTTCCTGCCCAGCTCCCATCCCAGGTCTGAGTTTGGTTTGGTTTGCTAGTTGGTTTACAGAATTTCCAGGTGGTTGGTGGGTTTGATGGTTTGAGGTTTTTTACAGAAAATACTGTTTTTTAAAAGACAGTGTTGCAGAGTCATTTTTCTTTCCTGCAGGGACACAGAGCAGGGCATGTCTGAAGCAGGAGCGGGAAGGAGCAGAGTTTCCTGCAGTGTTTTTTATTCTTCCCCAGTAATCTGGGACTACAGAGCCCGTGCAGTTATCCCAAGCTGCTAGGAATTTCACAGCATGCCCCAGGGATCCCAAAATACAGCACAGCTCCCCAGGTACATGAGTGTGGAGCTTCCAGGCCCAGGCAGGACAGGAGGTGCTGGAGGGCATCCAGGCTGGGAGAGGGAGGATGGGTGGGGGGCTGGAGCTGGCTGGGATGCTGCATGAGATGCTGGAGACAGTGCCAGGAGAGGGAGAGGAATCCAGGAAAAGCTCCAGGGTTCAAAGGAAACTTTCTGTGTGCTATATGGGTGGATGGGGCAGATGAGAGGCATGGGATACTCTTGCCTGGGTTTTTAATTTATCATTAATCAGGATATCATGTCTCTTTTGAATTTTTTTTTTCTCTTTCCCATAAATTTCAATTGAAAACTGCAGAACAAGTAATTGGGTAACTTTGGGGTGATAACCTGAGCTGGCAAATAACTCCTCTGTCACTGCCCAGGGACAGGCTGGTTAATGAAAGGATGAACTCTGCAAACTCCCCCGGAGAGTCTGGGGAGACCCAACAGGATTTGGCTGCAGGTTGACTCCAAAGTCGCAGACACAGTTGGGCAACTGACTTATGGAAATGGGTGTAGAGAGGAATTAGTCATCGCTGTTTGGTTAATAAGTGCCTTGGCTATTTTACAAGTCTTTTTTCCTGCATATGCAAATACATATTTTATTTTTCCTTTTGTAATGAAACATATAAATAGCTCCTGCCTTGGATCTTCTGTGCATACAGTTGTGTCATGAAAATGATCGTCGTGCTTTTGCCTGGCTTTCTTTAGCAGCTGCTTCACTTAGCTTTGTTCTCAAAGGAAGATCTCCTGTGTGTTGTCCAGGGCAAGAGAGCAAACTTTGGTGTGGTGGCTTTTATATCTCCTCAGCTTTGCAGAGAGCAGCTGCAGGTCAGAGTATTTGCAGCAGCAAAGCCCTTTGTCTCAGGCAGTAGGAATAAACTGAGATGAGAAAGATAGAAGGTAATTTATTTAGTTGCTGGATTTCAAAGGTTGTGCAACCTGCACTGGAAACACATGGTGTGGAGAACAAACTTGTCCTCTTCTTCAATATTCCCCTGCTTAGTGTCTACTAAATTTTCGTATCAAGGAAAGGTCACTATGGAGACAGACAAGAAAAGTTGCGTGGGATGGCATGCAAGAACCTCTGCAGCATCTCTTAGCGCCCAGGGGAACCTTCTTGTCCCTGAGCACGATGCACTCCCTGGTACCATCCTCTAGAATGGATTTTTATTTGCTTTTCTATGTTTCCTTGTGCTGTTTGCCACATGTTTCCCTCACATACATCCCTTTTCATAACCAGCCTTTGTCAAACCCCTTCTTTCCCCCACCTGAAGGTCTGATGGGGAGGCAGCTATCTCCCTGTGTGCTTCCTCCTGATGCTGACCCATAAATCACGTCACTGGGATAATCCTTAGTCATAGCAACCATCAGCTCAGGCGCAGGGTGACCTTTTAATGCCAAGCCCAGGCTGCCCTGATCTTCTGGTCAGGCAGGGAGCCAGTCTCTGCCAATATTTTGTGAGACGCCAGAGAGCAGCCAGACCATTAGGATGCTCCTGGCCAGACACTGGGTCTGCTGAAGATACTGGAATGAATGGGCTGGGCAGGTCAACCTGAACCAGCAAGCCCAGGATGGGCACCATCATTTCCCCTGCATTTTGTTTAACCTCTCTGTTGCTGCTTTTTTTTCAGTCCTGGTGGTGCTGACTTCTTCCCTCCTTGCCAAAAAATCAAGCCATCCAAACCCAACACAATGGTGCATCTGGAAAAGTGACCCGGTGTCTGTCAGGGGGACAGTAGGATGCAGAGGGCAGACACCATCTCTGGTGCAAGCTGTGGCAGTTATTGCAGGAGCTGGTGATATTTCTGCAGTACCTGCTTTCTGGTGGCTTTGCTCTGTTGAAATTGCAGCCGCTCTGCACACATTGAGTAATCTCCCCACTGTTACTAAAGAGTCAGTCTGTCTGTCTGTCCTCCCCCCACCCCAAGTTTCAATTTCCTCCTAATTCCCTCTCTAGACAGCCATTGTCTCTGCCGTGGTGGCGTGGTGTTGCTGATGCAGCCTCTTGTCTCTGTGCCTCTTTGCAGAAGGATTTCTCCATGCGGGAGGAGCTGCAGCAGCGGGACGTGGAGCGCTGGCTGGGGTTCATCACCTTCCTCTGCGAGGTCTTCGGCACCATGAGGAGCAGCACCGGGGAGCCCTTCCGAGTCCTCGTCTGCCCCATCTACACCTGCCTCAGGGAGGTAAATGCCTTCCCACCTTGTCCTTCCCCACCAGTGGGACAAGCTGTTGGCTGCTGTGCAAAGATGCCCGTGGTCGATGGAAAGGCTGTGGCTGCTCCATCCCTGGAAATGCCCAAGGCCGGGCTGGACAGGGTTTGGACTAACCTGGGATAGTGGAAGATTCCCATGGCAGAGCGTCAGAACTAGACAGAGGTTCTCTAAGGCCCTTCCAACCCAAATCATTCTGGGATTCCATTTTTGCTTTATAATTCCTAGAGGTTTGCTCTGCCAACACTTCACACTTCAAAAGTACTTACTTCTGCAGGCATGCTTGGCTCTTCCTGCATATCATCTTTCTGCTCGTTAAAGCACAATAATTAAAGCTCACACTCCCTTTATCCACTGGCTAGAAAGGACCAAAGTTGGAATGGCAAACCAAGCACTGTAGTTTGCAAATCCCAGTGTTGTGAGAATCCACACCTAAGCAGTTTAAACAGCTTCTTAAAGCAGGTGAAGTCACCTGAATAGATGAGGCAGACCGAGGGGAGGAAGGAGGGAGAGAAAGGAAGTCCCTTATGTCCTTAGACCCAACCCAGTGCAGCAGAAACCCAGCCCTGTCACCAGGGTTGGGGATTTTTCAGAACCTGATTTCCTGATGAGCTCATTGTCTGGCTCTCCATGGCTCAGAGTGGTGGCAGAAACCTCAGTGAGTACGTACAGAAAAGACAACTCAAGTGTTAATGTTCCATAGAGAAGGAGAGGGCTTCCCTCCATCTTGTTTTAAAGATGGCTTTGTCTCCTGCTGGTGCCTGTAGAAGATTTTCTCAGAAAAACCCGCCTTGTTGCCCAGGGTTGGAGCTGTGAATCTCAAATTGTCAGTGGTGCTTCTGTCAGGCCATAAATAACTCACTGTAAAATAAGTTCTCCGCTAGACCTCAGGCAAGAGAAGGATAAAGAAAGTGCCGGTGATGACTTTTTTTATATGCATGGGAAGTTTTCCTCTGAATGCAAACGCGCCATAAACATTTTGTCTGGGTGGTAGTACTGTGGGCAGAGCTCACAGATGGTGACTGGAGCAGTGAGGAGCGCAGGCCTCATGATAAGGCAGACATATCCAGAGGAGGAGATGGGAGAGGGACGCTAAGAATAGCCGCACTTCCCCAAAATCTCTGCCCACGGCGGTATGTGTCACCTTCTGGGGAAGATCTGACGTCTAGCAGAGCCCCCGTGCCCATCCGCTTCCCATCGTAATCGTGACACAGCACAGCCCTGATTCTGCCAGAGCTTTTCCCTGCCCACTCCTGTCTGCCCTCGCCGTGCTGTCACTGTCCCTCCTGTCACCCTTCTGCTCTGTGGGGACATGGTGGTGAGCTAGAGGTGTGCAGAAGGACATGAATTTCATATATCAAGGATATTTTTTGCTACAGGGCAGCTCCATAAAAAGATTCACTAATTATATCAAGATGTCATGCGTAAATTTGCTCTTAAAAATACATCTCTGTTCCTTAGCAGGACAGGTCTGTCCCTGTGGTGTTGTTTGTCACAGATGACTTTAGTAGATGATCTTTAATTGTGAGATGATCTTTAGGTCCCTTCCAACCCAAGCTACTCTGTGATTTCTAAGAGGTCTCTTAGCTTAGCTGACATGGGTCAGCCTGATTCCTCTGGCTCCCCTGTCCTAAAATGCTTGCTCTGTGACTGCTCTCTCTACAGTGCTTTGACCTTGATTCACCCCTCTTCCATGGCTCTGGAATGGGTTTTCATTCTGCTGCCTTTTTTTGTCATTGCCAGCTAATCCTGCTGCACAGGGCCAGCCTGGGGGAAAGGGTCACCGATTTGTCAGCAGTGCCAGGCTCTGGTTGGCAGATGGTTGCCAGGGCCAAAGGTGGGCTGCAGACACAGCCGAGGAGGTGGGGGTGTGCTTTTCCAGCTGCACCCCAGAGAGGACAGGGACATCTGCACAGGCTGGCCCTGCTGGGTGCTCTGTGAGAGTGTGGAAAGTCCCTTACTGTGCAGACTGTTCATCCCTTGGTGTTCCCCATGAACCACATGGGCTGGTGGCCCAGCACAGGAGGGGGTGTCACCATGGTCTTTAAAGTTTGGGATGCCCACATGCCTCAGGACAGGTTCACAAGGTGTAGTAGCCCTCACCATGGGTTTTTTCCCCTTCTGCTGATCAGAACATACATCCCCAAGTAGAGTCTCAGCCCCTCACCCCTAATTCCTTTCCTATTGATTATTCCCCAGCAAGCTCCCTCTGTGCTGCCCACAGTCCTTCACAGCTCCTTCTGCCTCCATACACCCATCCTTAGACCATAAATCATCAGCAGACGCAAGATAACATCTCTCCCTCTGCCTGTCCTTTCAGGTCGCTTGTTTATTAGTTTCTCTTTTTTTTTTTTTTTCTCCTTTTCCCTTTTCCTTTATAGCTCTGGCAGACTCAGCCAAAGGTCAGCGAGGCAGTGAGCAAGAGGAAGGGGAAAATTGCCCGATGACTGAGTCAGGAATGTCTCTTCCCTTCCCCCTGCAAAGTTTCCTCTCTCCAGCTCCTTTCCCCCCAAATAAAAGCTTATTCACACCATCATTAGCTGGGTGGGAGGGGTGAGGGTGGCCATGAGGACGTCAGTGCTGGGGGGGGAGGAGCTGGGGACATGGCTGGGCCACTGAGTGACAATGCCAGCGCTACTTATCGATCGGTGTGGATGGGTTGGTTTTGTGGGCTGGGTAAAAAAAAAAAAGACAAGTTCATTTCAGGTGAGGCTGGAGTGATAAGTGCTGGGGTTTGCTGGCTGATTGACCCAGGGCCCATCGCTGTCCTCTGGGAAGCAGGCAGGCCCTGTGTCAGGCAAGGCAATGGATGTTTAACCATGGCAGAGGAAATCTGGGTCAGAGCTGCCGCCTCACCCAGGCAGCCTTTTGGGAACCAAAGGAGTAGCTGTGCCCCTTGGCTCCAGCACAGTGCAGCCAGGGGCTCTGCTGCATCCTCCTCCATCGCTTGAGCCTGAAACGGGGGGAGAAGGAAGGGGCTGCCAATACATCCCACACTGTGATGGCATCTTCCAGGAGCAAAATCCCTACCAAATTAAAAAGTTCAATTTCCATAACTGATTTGAGGGGTTTGAGGTGAGGTTTGTGCAGGCTGAGAGTGTATTCTCACAGTGAGGTCTGGTAAGGTCAGTGTTGGGATTTTAGGCAAAGAGAGGGTTTGCCAAGGGAAGTAAAAGGTGAGTCCAGCTCTTGTTAAAATGGTGTAATGGAGCACAGTGCATTTGGATGGTAGTTTGGACTAAAATACATGCAGTGGAACAGTGCATATTTTAGGTTAGAGAAGGGCGGTGGATACACAAGGCTGTCCCAAAGATCAGACCTGGAGACAACTGGGAAAAGGAGGGAGGGCCCTTTGCAGATGAGAATGAGAGAACTGTTGCAGTCCTCAGATCTGGAAAGCCTGGGAAAAGAATAACAAAGCAGAGATGTTAAATAGAAATAAAAGCGCTTTCCTCCTATTCTTCCCTCAGAGCTTCGGGGAATCGAGGGCGAGCTGGAAGAGGGCATTGTTCCTGGGATAAAGGCTTTCCCCAGGGATGGCCATGTTGCAGCCAGGGCACTGTGGGTTTGACCCTTGCCTGCTTCCAGACCTGGCTGCTTTCGCTTGGGAGCAGTGGTGGCATCTTGCAGGACCATATTCTTCCATGAGTCTTTTATCTGGTGAAAGCACTTTTAGCATTATTAGGAAGTTGTTCTGTCTCCTGTGCATGATGGTCTTAAACAAGAGTGGTGTCCCATTCTCTCCTTCCAGCCCTATAAAGCCTCTTGGCTATGGCCTCAGTTTATTTCACAAAAGCACCTTAAATTTGTCCCTGAAGATCTCCTTCCAAGATGGGGAGAAGTGAACATGCTGACATCTTTCCTGCTCCAAAGCCTCTGCCCTATGTCCAAACACCAAGGACTGTGCTGAGCCATGCTCCAGCAATGCTTCATGTTGCATGTCCCCCAGAACTAACTAAAACCAAGACAAGAACCAAGGTTCTTGAACTTTGGTTCTTGCAGCCTGGCCATATTTATTCTTTTCTGTGGCCTTTGGCAGAGTCAGCAGAATGGAGAAGATGGGTGGTTAAGGCAAGGAAGCAGCAAATGTCAGCTGAACCATCAGAGCCCTGTGCACAGTGCAAGAAGTGCCCTGTGGCTACTGAAGATGTGGACATAATAAATAATATTATTTGCCATCTATTGTTCACTGATTGTCACCACTTTTGCCTTCCCTAGCTCTTCCCTAAGCACAGTTGGAGCTGTCTGTGCCTCATCCAGCTCTGTGCTCTCATGTCTGTGTGTGAGTCAGCGGGGTGGCTGTGGGCCACCCCAGCTTGGTGCCCTCCCAGTTTCATCCCCTGGTGCTGCTGCGGAGGGGGAACATTAGGACTAGATCCTGAGGGGCCCAGCCCAGTTTTGGGTGACATCTGAGGTCTGCAGGGAAGGAGGGATCACACCCAGTGTGGCTGTTGATGGGTGTTCTTGGGAGGTTTGCCTCCTGTGTTGTCTGTCTCATCCTCAGTGGATGTTGTTGGGACACCAACCTAGGAGGTGCCCCTGGGGCTGGGAGCTGCCACCTCCCTGCCAGCCCCCTGCCAGGAGCAGCCACTTCCAGCCCCAGTGCTTGGTGCCAACTGCTGCTTTGGATGCGTTTGTTTGTTCTTAGGATGCCATTTAGCAGCCAGATAACCTGAGCAGTTGCCTGTAGCAGCAGAGCAGGGAGGAGGAAAAACTGGCTCGAGGGACTCAGGCTCAAGGTGATGCCATGTGGCAATAATGCCACTGTGGTCTCTCAAAGCACCTCACCAGCTGGTGTCCCACACAGGCAGGCAACACAGGGAGGGTTCTGCCCCCTTTCACTCCCCATAAAAACCCTATCCCACCCCTCACCCATGTTTCTGTGCTCTTCTGCACAGGGCTGATCTTTTGTTGAAAGTTTTAAGTTTCCTCTTGACATTTTGCTTCACCCCACTGTAGTCCCTCTCAGTGGCAGCTCCTTGAATACATTTCAGTACATCCCAGACTTGCTGTCAACTTTCAAACTTCATGAGATTGCACTCCTTACCTCCTCCGGGTCACGGATAAGGATGCTAAGTAGGGCAGGTCATGGGATAACAACTTGGTAGGTGTTAGCATTCCTGGCCTTCAGGCAGAATTGGGCTGGAACCCAGTGGCTACAACCCTCTGAGCCCAACCATCCAACCCATTTTTTTTACCCATCTGGTTTTCCTGGCTTGGATACAAAGGGACTGGATATCAGGGGTGACAGGGAGCTGCCTTGGCACCATCCCACTCTAAGCCTTGGACAGGGCTGCTGGGGCAGGTTCAGAGCAAACCCCAGGAAGCAGCTCATCACAGAAAGGCTAATTAAACTTCAAAACTTTGTGCAGGAGGCTGCAGGACCAATTCACAGAGATCCCTCCAGCTTGAGAGGGTTATTGCTTCTGAGGCTGTGTATCCCAGGGGTGTCCCCTTTAGAGGGGTGCAGTCATTGGCCTGACCCAAGACAGATGATTTTAGGGTCTTAATACCAACCCTGGGGAGCGAGGGCAGCTCCCAGGCGCTGTGAATCAGCAGGGATCAGACCCAGCAGGCTGGCAGCAGGCAGGACAGTTGCTTCTCTGCAGGAGTTGTCTCCTACCTCCAGTCTGGTTGGCAGAGACAGTCCCATTTCAGCATCGTTTAAAATCTTGGCACGCTCCCATCGCTTCCCTGCCTTGGTACACGCTGCTGACTGAAAGCCTCGGGGTGGTGGTGCAGGGAGGATAAATACTCCCTGTCTAATTGCCTTCCCCCAACGTCTGAGTCTGCGGTGCAGCATGTAGACGGGTATCCACTCCCCTCCCTTCTCTTAGTGCCTGTTATCTCCTGGGGCCATGCTGCGTAATTTAGCAAAATATTCTAACACAGTAATTAACGTCTGAACTTCAAGAGGGCACTGCCTTTTCACTGTCTCCTTCAGAGGAAGAAAAAGGAAAACCTTCCCGGCTGCAGTCGGATGAGCGAGGAGGGTGGTGCTCTTTGGAAAAGAAAATTGTATCTTTTAACGTGGGTTGTGTTTTGTTAATCACTTTCACTTTTTAAAAAGCATCAGCCTTTTGAGTTGAAAAAAGGGTCTTTGACAGTATAATGAGATGCTAGAATTTTTAATATTACTCTCAAAGTCAGAGAGTGAAACAGAATTTTTGCTTTATCAAATGAGCAAAGGCACCTAGGGGCTTAGATCTTGACCCCACACCACACTTCCACTCAGGAAGCTCCATGAGGCCAGATCTGAACAGAGAAAATCTGTATTTTATGAAGAAGGGGACTTATATCCTCACAGAAGTCTCCTTCTGGTCGCCCCTATCTGGTTCTGCAAAAAATCAAAGATTTGGTCTCCAGACCAGTAGGACTGGGACAAACTGGGAAGTGTTTTGTGTGGGGAAAGGATGGAGGAGGAATGAAGAATGTGGTCATGGGAGGGATTTCAGAGAAGGAGTGAAAAAGGGGACTGGGGCTCAGGGACACCAAGAGGAAGGAGAAATGAGGAGAACAAGTGGGGAGTTGTTTTGGGAGTCCAGAACATGTGGGTTGAAGGCATGGAAGGTCTGGGAGGAAGGTCTGGGATTTGGAGCAAGTGGGACATGTTGATGTAAAGGGGCTGTGGACTTCCAGAGCCATGACAGGAGGCAGAGTGCAGGAGCAGAGTCTGCAAAGAGTAAGGGTGGATGTCTGTCTGTAGGACCCCACAGGGCAGGGGTGGATGTCCCTGTAACCTCTGTGCCTGCCATACATTTAAAAATAATTAACCATGCAAAAAGCTCCCACGCCCCCAGACCCCCATGGCTGTGCTGACAAAAACACTCTATGAATGCAGGTTGTTTGGGAAACAACAGATTTCCTTTAATCCTGGTCATTTTGATCAAAGGGCATAGTTAAGATGGAGGAGGTCAGGTGTTATTTGGGAGCAGATGAGGACAGGCCAAACCAGGGAGGGCTGCCCAGTGCCTATAAGCCCATTTGTCCTGTTGAGTATTGTATGTGCAGGAACATATTCTTGGAAAGCCACAGGACTTACTTAGCCCCAGCACCAAAACCGTGGTGTTGTATCTTAAATAGAGGAGGGAAAATGCCACCCTCGTTTCTCTGGGGACCCGTGGAGAAGTCAGAGGAAGCAATTTGTGCAGATAAAGAAGTGAAGTCAGATACCATCTCACAGGATGGTCCCTCCTCCTCGCGTGGCTTTGTTTTTCTCCCTCGCCCTCCATACCAGGCATTGTTAGTTCCCAAAAACCCTTTCAATGGGATGTAAACACAACTATTTGCGTCTGCCGCTGCGCGCTCGCTGCCTCTGCAGAGCCAGGAAAGCGCAGAGCCTCCGGCCAGCCAGGGTGGAGCCCGCTGCAATCAAGCACCATGGTCTCGCCACTGTTTCTTTCCATGTTTTGTGTTTCCCCGGGACCCTTGGGATGAGATCACATCCTCCTCTCCCAGGGTTATTATGTCTTCGGACGGGCAGGATGAAGCCAGTCGTCTGGGTGGCTTGAACTCCCTGTGCACCCAGACCGGGTGGCTCTGGTCCGTCTGCCCTGCTCACCTTCGGATCCTGGAGGTCCACCTCCAGCCAGGGGATGTGTAACCACCAGGCTACTGTTGGATTGCAGCGTCTGGGTTGATGAGTGACCAAATTTTCTTCATCATTGTCTCCAGTAATTGCCTCTTAATGGTTTCCATCTTCCCAGGAATTTCTTCTGCCTGTTCCAGATCCGGGGAGAGAGAGTGTCGTGTTTCATGGTTTCCCTTGCCTACAGTGGAAAGGAGTAGGAGGAGTTTCCCACGACTGGGTACAGGATTTTGTTCCCCTGGCCTTAATTCAATTTGCTGTTAAGTATCTCTGAGTTCCTCAGGAGCCTGACAAGGAGGATAACCAACATTTCGGTTTACTCGATGCAATAAACAAACTAATCTCTTCTTACCATCCTCCCAGAGAGTCCTGGTTGTGTAATAGGAGAACAGAAATCTCCTCCTGAGCTGAGGGGAGCACATCAATGTAAAAGGAGTTGGTGCCACCAAAACTCATTTAGGGAGTGTGTTAGGGAAAGTGTCTGCTATGGACATGGCTCTGATGCAGCCATGCTGGGACAAACAGTTCAGCACAGAGCTCATTGCCCTCTGTGCCACTTCATCTGGGCAGCTGCTTGTGGGATCAGCAGTGGCCTGTGCTGTTGAACTTTTCCTAATGAAGCAGCAGAAGCTGCTGTCAGACACCCAGGCTGAGACCACAACATCCCATCAGGCAACTGGGAGGAGGGTTCCCTGTATGAGACACAAGATCTGGTGGCACCTTGTGCATCTTCTGTAGCCTTGAAGACTTCCCAGATCCCCAGAGAGGTGTGAGCAGAAGGGAATGGGGAGAGAAGCACCATTACTAGTGGAAGCAGCTGGACATAGACTGCCTCTCACAGCTCAGCTGTGTTTTTAAATTCCAACAAATCACATTTTGGAGCAAAGCAGAGCCTGTGCCTTGTGCAGAGATCAGCACAGGCAGCTCCATAAGGGAAAGGTTTCCCCCAAAACTTTGTGTTTGGGCAACCTCAGCATCAAATGGGTAAGCAGAAGAGATTTCATCTCTACCTGTGAGCTTCTAGAAGTCTGTTTCCATGGGCTCACTTGTTTCTTCCCAGAGTAAGTCAGTCTCATCTGACTTCCCTCACTTCCAGAGGGGGACTTGGTCCCCCTTTAGAGGGGGTGGTGCTGGCACAGCTTGTTGGTAGGCACAGGATGAGCTCAGCTGACCTTCTGATGTCCTGGGTCAAGGAACTGATACATCTGATGGTAGCAAATGGTAGAAATCCTGAAACTGGCCCTGTGGTGGAGCATTTTGCAATCACTCATCCCTACAACCTTGTTTGTACTTTGCATTTTCCCAAGTCCTGGCTGTTTTCACCATCCTGTGTCCTGTGACAAGAGGAGAAGTGGAGCTGTACCATTGCCTGTGTCTCAGAGGAGTGACTCTCCCCATGCAGAGCCATGAAGTCCCATGGATCTTATCTCAGGCATCTTCCTTAAAGACTTGTGACAGGAGGTCAATAAGAGGCTGCTGGAAAGGCAGAAAATGGCTATTGATGTGTGTCTGCAGAGAGACCGTGAAGCAGAATTGGCCTGGGCTCCCAGGAGGACCCACCTAGCAGACTGTAGGGATTCCAGGAGATTTTGGGAACAGGAGTTCCCCAGCTGTGGTCTGTTAGAGCACTAAGACTGCCTGTAGAGCTGTGTTAGCACCTAAACTGCACTGTCAGATATAGGGGATGGTGACAGAACCACAGAATGCTTTGGCATGGAAGGAACATTTAAAGTTCATCTCATTCTACCCACTGCCATGGGCAAGGACGTCTTCCACTAGCCCAGGTTGCTCCAAACCCTGGGATAGTGGGCTCCAAGCTCCAAGTCCAGCCTGTCCTGGGACACTTGCAGGGATCCAGGGGCAGCCACCGCTTCTCTGGGAAACCTGTGCCAGGTCTCACCACCCTCATTGTAAACAAGTCCTTCCATCTATTTAGCCTGAATCTCCCCTTTTTTAGATGAAAAGTGTCAGCCCTTATCCTGTCACTACAGTCCCTACTAAAAACTTAGTCCTTATATTTCTTATAAGCTCCCTTCATAAGGGGGCGCCCATGATGATCCCAATCACAAAGCTGGAACAGATCCATCTGTCAGAGGACCAAGTCCATCATGGCCCTTCCCCAGGCACTTTCTGGTTAAAAGGAGGACTGGGAAGCACCATCTCTCCCACACTTCCAGTACAATATGTCCCCTCTGCTTAAGCTCCAAGTGGCACAAATAACTGATCTTCCTGAAGGAAATGCGTCTCCCTTTTTCCCCATGGCCTTGCTCCACACCAGCCAGCCAATTGCTGCACCTGGGCCATGCGTGTGCAGCACGCTGGTTCCCCTGAGGTTATCCTCCACAGTCACTGGGAGGGGGAATACTGGGAGGCACCTCCTCGTGACCCAGGTGCGGATGAAAAGCATACCTGTGGGCAGCCTCAGCCCCGAGGCTGCCTGGGTGTCCGTGCCTGTTGCCACTGGACCCATGAACCCGAGATGCCCGTCGGGGAGCCAGGGCCAGCAGCGCGTGGGCTGCGGTCAGCCCGGCTTTCCCTGGTCTCATCCCAGCTTCTCCGTGGCTCTGGGTGGATATTTTCCAGGTTTCTTGTGCTTTCACGCTGGAGTCATCACCAAAGCATCATGAAACGCTGCATGCTAAGGGGTAGTTAGTGGCCAGCATTGCTTATGTGTCATTTTGCAAGCGATATCGTACACAGTAATTAGCAGTGAGCCTTGCAGGAGAAGTATCATTGCATCTGGAAAAGGTAATGCGTGCGTTGGGCTGCTCCCACCCCATCTCCTGGGGAGAGTTGCTGAAGAACACAATTAAACCTGCGTGGTTTAGTGATAAGGGGTGGTGGGACAGGTTCTCCTGTCCTCCTTGTGGTGTGGGCACCCCTGAGAATACCAGGTAAGCACCTCAGCTTCTCAGCAGGCCAGGTGATCTCAGAAAGCAGATAATAAACCCAAATATTTGGGGTGAGTCCCATTGTGTTCGCTTTTTGATTTGCTCCTGGTGGCCTGCACCCCATACACATGCATCTCTTGCTGTTCAGGAGGACCAAGCTGGCTTTGTCTGTGATGAGGCATAGCTGCAGTTTTTGGGCTCCTTTGGTCCTTCAGCCATGGCAGCGTGTCCACCTCATGTGGCTTATGATGCTTACCTCTGCAGAGTGTGAAGAGAAGGCTCTGGGGCCATGGAGGCCAGAGGAGATGGGTCCCATTAGTGCACCATGGATACCAGTTGAGCTCAAGAGCCACCTTGCATGGCCCTGCAACTCACCACAACACACAGCACTTCCAGGAGCAGACCCTAAAGCTTAGTTTGAGTTCCTTATGCAAATGTCTAGCACCCAGGGCTCACCTGGGCACACTGGCTCTGCAGAGGACCTTGCCCAGTGCTCATCTCTCCAAGTGACATGGAAATTTGAATGAGAAGGTGCCTGATACCTCACACCAGTCTGCAAGGCAGCAAGTCCAGCACCAGAAACAAAAGTGAGAAGCCTTTCGCAACTGAGGCTGGGTATTATATGACTGGCCGGGCAGATTCTGGCATGCAGCCTCCTCTGTTAGGAAATCAGGCAGACTCTTTGTCTGCTCTCCAGCAGGAACTGCTGCTTTCATTGCCCGGCTTCGCCCGATACAGGGGAAACCGGCTGGAGAGCAAAGGGAAGTTTTTCTCGCAGACAGCCCCAGCCTCCAGGGGATGATTACAGGTTAAACTGAGGAGCTTGTGAGTCCCAGCTCACCTGCCCTCTTGTCTGCCTCATGCTCCTCTTTCAGATCCCTCGTCCACTTCCAACAGCTGGTTTGAGCCCTGTGGGAACCTGGTGGAGAGGGATGGGATGGTGCCCACAGTGGGATTTGGGTAGGGGCACGCAGCAGGGAGGAGCAGCTATAAATAGTTAAATAAGTAATAATTCCAATGTGGGAGTGCTAATTTAATGGGTATAGAGTGTTTACCTTAAAATATTTTAAATAAAAATGAATTAGATTGCAAACAGTGAATGCATTTGGCTGGGTGGTCACACAAGTGCTGGGACTTTAGGGCTGTGATTTCTGTGGAGCTCTCAAAATATTTTGCTCCTTTTTTTTTTGGCTTTTTTTTTTTTTTTTACTTTTACAGCCCTGGTCAGGTCTGACTCAAGGTCACAGATCTTTAGGAAACACTGTGCTCTGGCTGAAGGAACCTCCCCAGTGCTTTGAGTGCCTGGTGCTCACATGGGGCAGCCATCAGTGGGGATGAAATACCCTTTGAGAAATACAAGCAGGTTGTCATTGATGGGTGAGGACATCCATGGTGGGACCCCAGGCAGCACAGTCCTTGCAGTCAGCAAGGTTCAGTGCCCATGCCAGGCTCCCTGATCTCCTCCTGTTCTGTCATGCAGGGGTCAGAAGCAGATAGTGCCTACACCCCAGCATGCTACAAACATGGTCAGCAACACACAGAGAAACAGTGTCATTGTTCTGATCCTGCAGGCTTCAGTCCGTTGCACTGATGCAAGTGGCTGGCCGCCATCTGTGGCTATGGATTTGGACTCTGGTTCTCCAGAGCAGCAGCAGATCTCACTGCTGGGCTGTCCCTCATGCACAGGGATGTGCCTGGGCTTGGTGGGCAGGCTGTGGGCCTCCCCCGCCTACATGTCTCTGGCAGAGGCTCACCTGTAGTGCCTCAGACTGGTATCCCTTGGTAGCCTGCTGGAGCAGTGAAGCATGTGGTACTTGGGTGGACAAGGTGGGGCACATGGTGCTTGGAGGGATGGTGGAGCAGGGTGCCTCTGGAGCAATGGAGATGGTGGATCCTGGGGGGATGAGGTGCAGTGCATGGGACCTGGGTGGACAAAGTGGAGCACATGGTGCCTCCATGGAGAAGGTGGAGCACATGGTGTCTCCATGGACAAGGTGGAGCATATGGCAGCCTGATGGACACACTGGAGCACACACATTCTCCTTGTTCAGCCTCATCACATCAGAGGAAGATCAGGTGTCCACGAGGGCAGCGTGAAGTTGGAGTGTGCCTGCCCAGGGCAGAGGGTAGGTTGTGTTCTCTGTTTCATCATAGGTAGGTGAGACTGTTCCTCATTAGCCAAGTGTCTGAGCACTTGACAGGGACATATTCATCCTCACAAACACCTTTTGAGGTAGGGAAGCATGTCCCAACCCTGTGTGTGGGAGCTGGGGCTAGTGAAGTTGCAGCCTTTCTATGACCACATATCCTGGGCAGGGAGCAGGATCACTGAGGAGACCATGGCAGAGGAAAGGCTGGAGTCAATCCTAACTCTACTTTCAAGCTTTAGTTTTTGTGTTATATTCTTTACTAAAAAATACTGAAAATAAGAAAGGTGTTGTTAAAAGGTATTGTCTGTTACATTATTTGCAGCCCCGCTTCATGCCATGCTCATGAGCTAAATACCCCAGGAGGGAATATCTGGACTACTGCCTGTTTATATTTTTCACTAACTGATATTTTTTTTTTTCATTGTTGGTGTTGGGTTTAAAATAATCTCATGTTTTCTTGTGAGGAATCTGAGCTGTTTGTGAGAACTTATCTCAGAGCACATGGCTGGGCTTAACTAACATTTTCCAAACAACTTAGCAGAAAGATAAACAGGGAGGTGGGGGGGGTGGGGTGGGGTAGAAAAAAAAACCTGTTGGATGATTTGGAAAAAATAATAAAAAAAACCTGTTGGATGAAAAACCCTGACTGAAGCTTTGGCTAAGGAGAGAACAGAGTGCTCAGTGAGATGCTGTGAACACCATCCTCAAAGCAACAATCTGCTTTCTGCTGAAAACAGAAGACAAAGGTCTGAGAGCAATGGTAGTTCCTTGTGTTACCTCTTCTTTCCCCTATCTGTTTTCCAGCCAACGTGGAGCTGGTAAACAGACATTTATTTGTAGAGGAAAGGAAACATGGAAAAATAAGAATGGGATGGAGAGATGGTAAGGCCTAGAGACCCCATTCTGATTTTAACTAATGGATATTACTTTGGAGTAATATTTAGTTACACTGAGCGATTTTTATATGGGCAGTTTTAATCAGTTCAACTACTTTTAAATAGTCTGCTTCTCTCTAATGAATGTCAGATGATAGTGAAGCCAGTTTTCCCATCTTTTCTTCTTTTGCTCAGTGGTTACTGCACACAGGGATTAGCTCAGGGCCATCAGGGTTTGTTCATTCCAAAGTGATGGGATGGAAGTGGCTACAGCTTTGAGTGTTCCTGGTACGTGTAATTGTCACAAATATGAGAACAAAGTCAAATCCATATTTTTGGTCCTGTTTTGAGGGTCCTTGCTCACGGTTTCAGTGTTTGTGGGGTGAGACATTCTAAGCTCCTACACTTTGCCATTGTCAGGTGGAGCTGTTGAACCTTGTTGCACACCCTGAGCCTGAACCAAGAGAGACGAGCATCTTCCTGCTGTGCCATGCCCAACAACATTTTGGGTCTTTCCTGAAAACTGCTCCTGCTTACAAGCTTGTGTTTGTAACACAGAGTTCATGGAGAGCAGAGCAGGGTTGGAGTTGGTGCACCTGAGACTCCACAGTTTCCTTGGCACCCCTGCCCTTGCAGCACTGTGTTACCAGCCTAGAAGGAGCCATATTAATTACAGTGAATTGGATGTAGCTCAGGCATTTTTGTGGCTGTCAGAAGTTTCTCCACGAGGTTGGAGAGGTTCAGGGGTGGGTGGCAGAGCCCTTCCTCTCCAAACAGCCACTCCTAGGTCTGTGCTACTCCAGTGTTGTTGACTGATTTTCTGACTGGCTGCATTTCTTCCCCGTGTGTGAAATGAGTGTTTTCTCACTGCCTGCTGTGGGATAAAAAAAGCAATGTAACCTAAACAAAATTGATTACAAAAGTTGTTAATCTAGATTTTACCCTGTGTTTTGTCACTGCTTACTTCAAATTTTTGTGTGGACAGTCTGTTTTCTTCCCTCCTTCTGATTTTGTGTCCTCTCCTCCTGGAAGTGTCAAATGCCAAGCTGGACAAAGACATAGAGGGAAAGTTGTAAGGGTGGAGGAGGAGGAATGTCATGCATTTCTCACTGTTTGTCTCTTCTGTCTTTTGCAGTTGTTGCAATCTCAGGATGTGAAGGAAGATGCTGTGCTTTGCTGCTCCATGGAGGTAGGGAAGCCCCTCTGCATCTGCCCTGATCTCATTGCTTTACCCCTTCCATCCTTGCCCATGCATGTGTCAAGCAGCTGTTGGATGTTTCCAGACCCAACAGCTGTGTGCCCTCTGTGCTTTTTGGAATGATCAAATGGATTGGATTGGAAGGGACCTTTGGAGGTAATTTAGTCCAACCTGTCTGCGATGATCATGAGCACTTTCCATTAGGTGGCTCCAAGTCCCATCCAGCCTGGCCTTGAATATTCCCAGGGATCCAGGGACAGCCACAGCTGCTCTGGGCACCCTGGGCCAGGGCCTGCCCACCCTCCCAGCCAGCAATTCCTCATTCCCAATAGCCCATCTGTCCCTGCCCTCTGGCCCTGGGAAGCCATTCCCTGGCTGCTGTCCCTCCATGCCCTGTGCCCAGTGCCTGTGCAGCTCTCCTGGAGCCCCTGGAGGCCCTGGCAGGGGCTCTGAGGTGTCCCTGGAGCCTTCTCTTGTGCAGGTGAGCAGCCCTAGCTGTGCCAGGCTGGCTCCAGAGCAGAGGGGCTCCAAACCTTGGAGCAGCTCTGTGGCCTCCTTTGACCTCACTCCAGCAGGTCAATGCCCTTCCATTTCGGAGGAATCCAGAGGTGGATTCAAGATCCCAGGTGGGGTCTCACAAGAACAGTTCAGGTAGAAGACCAGTGTGAGACAAGAGCCCTTGAGATTCTGTCACTGGGCTCCTGATGCATGTAAATGGATGCAGGAAGTTTGGGGTCCCATCACATTAAATCATCCTGGTTCCTTCAAATCTCACCCTCCATTCAGTTTTTCAGCACAGAAACGGCTGTATTGGAGCAAAAGCTGCCCCATGACTCGCTGTGCTCAGCAGTTTTTCAGAGAAGGAAATGACTGGACATGGCACTCAGTGCTCTGGTCTGGCTGACAAGGTGGTGATCAGTCACAAGTTGGACTCAATGACCTTGGAGGTCGCTTCCAACCTAACTGATTCCATGATTCTGTGAATTCTAGCAGAGTTCCTATTGGTTACTTTTTTCTGGGAAGTGATGGGCCCATGGGGACAGATTCTTTTCTTGCAGAGAGCAGTTGAAGTTTCAGCCTGAATAGTTAAAATTCAGCAGAGCAGATGAGGAGGCGGATTTGATTTTTAAGGTGAGGCCTTTGGGGAGCTCTGCTTTAGGGAGCCTCCCACAGACTCATCACTGTCCACCCCAAACTTGGACCTTCTCTGTGGAACCACCTAGGGCTTGTGCTACTCAATAGAGGCTCTCCAAAGAGTAATTGTTTTAGAAAAAGCCCTTGGCTGTCTCCAGCAAAGCAGCATGACAGGTATAAATGCAGATCTTGGCAGGGCAGGATTTGTTATGCACACAGGCGCGTTCTGCTTATTCCAGCTAATGACTGGGAGTCACTGGGAGCTCTGAATCAGCGAGTAAATGAAGGGCCAGGTAGAAGGCAGGAATACCACATCACAGCCTGCACTTTGTTTTGACAATAGCATGATTTTTAGGTGGGATTTTTTTTCTTTTTTTTCAAAAGCAATCTGTCGCTGCTGCCTTTGAAGTCAGTGGGAGCTGAACCATTCACTCCTCTAGCAGCCTGGTGTGGATGCTTTTGAAAACCTCACCCTTCTTGTTCAGCTCTTGGAGCCTGCTGCTGGGTGGTTTTGGTTTTCAGAAGCCACGACGCCTTTAACCTTGCCTGCACCAGGCAGGGCAGAATCGAAGGGATGAGAGAGGTGTTCGTAAAAAGCCAGAGGGGTGTTTTAACATCATGGAGTGATAGAATCCTAGCCTGTCTCAAGCTAGAAGAGACCCACAAGGATCAGTAATCCATGGTTGACCCCTTCTTCTCCCGACAGCTGCAGAGCACCGGCCGGCTGCTGGAGGAGCAGCTGCCTGAGATGATGACGGAGCTGCTGGCAATAGCACGCGACAAGATGCTGTGTCCCTCCGAGTCCATGCTGACCAGGTCCCTGCTGCTGGAGGTCATCGAGCTGCACGCCAACAACTGGAACCCCCTGACACCCACCATCACGCAGTACTACAACAAGACCATCCAAAAACTGACGGCTTGAGTGGCAGGGCAAGGTGGGGTGGTAAGGGACGAGAAGAAGACATGCGCCTTGACGGGACCCGGCAAGAGCTTTTCTGATTTAAATCCCCCAGCAGACCAAACCCCAGCATGCTCGAGAATACGTTCGTGGGGTGGGGAGGGAGCAGCATGTTTCTTTTTCAGCCGCATCGCCAAGTGCCACCCCTCCTCCCTGCCGTGGTTTTGTTTTAGGGGTTTCTTTTTCTGAACTCATTGCTCAGGCAGCAGCAGCGCATCCCGCCGGGTTATTGTTTGGCTTTCGAAAGAAGACAGAGAATTTGGAAAAGGAGGAAAAAAAAAAATAATCTAAGTGGGGGCTAGTATTGTTTTCACGCCGTCCTCCTGCCTTGCCCTGGCCAACTGGCAGGAGACAGCACGCAGCAGATGTCTCGGGAGGACAAAGCCAGGCACACACTACACCAGACGCTCATAATTGATGGCTTTTGTCAAGCGGGGCTTGCGTTAGGTCCCCCCCTCCTTCTCTTGTTTTCGACTTTCTGTGTGTTCCCCCACCTACCCGCCACCCCTTCAGAGGCAGATTGGAGAGCGGGACGACTTTCTTATTTGCACTGCATTTTCTTTTCCTCGAGCGTTGGTAATTTCTTCTTATCTTATTGTATTGTTGGATGGACAGTTGCGAGCAGCTCGGGGACGGGGAGAGCAGCGCCTTCCCTCGAGCTGGGAAACAGTTTATGTGAAGATACTGAAGCAGAAGGAGTGTTTTAAAGGAGTCCTAAAGCCACTGCAGAAGTTACATAGCCACCGTCATCTTGCCAGTAACCTCGTCGGTGGATTGAGAAACGTGTCCTTTGAGCTGGGGGCTCTAAAAACAGGGGATTCTGTGGCTCTTGCTGTTCAAGTCGCCGTTATTCCTCAGCCACTATAATCATTTAACTTTTCTTTGTAATAATTTTTTTTTTCCATTGAAGGAGTGCTTTATTGTTATTACTGTCATGGTTGTAATTATACATTTAAATTCAGGCCTGTTATAGTTGGGCCTAATAATGTACAGGGCAAGGGAGAAATGAAGGTTTGATGTTTTTTTGGAGCTGTTAAAGAGAAGACAAACAGCGTATAGCAAAAAAAAAAAAAAAATAGGAAAAAAGAAGAGGGAAAAATAGAAAAAGCCAAAAATAGAAGTTTGAGCCTGGCTTCTAACTAGCTGATTATGCTATCCAGCGTTCCTAGGTGTGTGCAGTGTGCAGGAGCAGCTCTGTCCCACGCTCAGTGTAAGTGGCACAGTGCCATCGAGGGATGGGGGACATCTTCAGAGAGGCAGGGTGTGCTCGGGGATCCCCAGGGGGCTCCAGGATCCCCTCATGGCTCCTTGCTGGAGCATCCCAAGGGAGAGGACTTGTGGGGGACAGTGGGGAGGTGCCACCCAGAGGGTGAGAGGCTGGTCCAGGGCAGTGCCTGAATCATGAAGATGACGCGGTGGGCTCCTATTTGCTGATCTAGCAACACTTTGACTTAGGAAATCTCTCCAGGTGGTTTTTCCAGTGAAACCTAGCAAGGATGCAGGCTGCCCCATCCTGCCTGCAGGAGCCAAGGAAGGCATGATGCCATCAGCTCATCCTGGCTTCTTCTCACTGTTCAATTTATTCCTTTTATGATAAGAGAATTTATGCCACAAGGATGGTGCACACGGACCCTGGACCAGGCAGGCTGAGCCTGAACTCAGCAGCTCAAACCCGTTTTTTCCAAGCAAAATGTTGCATTTCTGGTGGCTTGTAGAGAAGAGAGGTTTCACCCTAACCTCCTTGGATGTGCAGTATGTTCTTGGGTGCCTTATGAATGTGTTGGTCTGTCTGTGATGGGGAGGAAGCTTTTGCTGCAAAATTTAAAGGGCAGAAATTTTCAGCAGAAAATGCATTGCAGGGGGGGTGAGCATCGTGATGCTGCAGTTCAATATTACCTGAATTTTCGTCTGCTTGTCTGCTGATCCAGTTTTCATCCTGCACTTGGAGCAAGAGGAGCTGGAAACAGGAGCTTCAGTTTTCCTGTCTACCTAGAAAGCAGCAAAATGATTGCTGAGTTCACTAGAATTGCCTGGAAGAACTAACTTTTGCTTCACTTATTCAAGCCCAGGAGCTTCGCACAGTGACGGCGCCTTGCGTTGGGTCAGCTTCATTAGTAGCAATGTGGTTTGATAGTATTAATGAGCAGATGAACTTCATTAGGACGGCAAAGCCCATCAGTATTACAAGGCTCAGGGCTGTGCCCATCGCTCTTTGTTTTTTCTGCTCCCTGAATTCTCAAGGAGTGGAGGAGAAGGGGATATAACACCCATCACAGTGCACTCAGGCAGAGTGTCAGTCTTCTGGGAGAAGGCCTGAAAAACAGTTTTGTCTTGTTGTCTGGTCTTTTTTTTTTTTCTTTCTTTTTTTTAAGAACAGCAGAGTCCTATAGCAGGGACCGCAACCTGATAGGTTGGGGTGCCAGGGATCCTGCCAGCAGTGATCCAGACTGCCACTCTGGCCCCTGCAGCTTCTCACTTCCCACAGAACTTTTTCTTGGGATGTAGTGAAAGAAGAAAAAAGAAAATAAAAACACAGATAATTGGGGATTTTTTTCTAAAAACTTGAACTTTCACCCATCAGTGCATCAGGAGGCATTCAGAGTCAAAGTGTAAGCCACAGGGCAGTATTTCTCCTAAAGCATTTCCCTACCCCTTACCTGCTGTGAGAGCTTATTCAATTTTCTCATTGTGGGGCAATCCTGAATCCCCCACTGACCAGGCTTGGCCCGTGACTTTCCCTTCCAGCACTGGAAATGAAGAACTTTCATGTGAAATCTGTCGTTTTTTAATGTCTTGCCATTTATCTCTGCTATTAGCATACATTCATCCAGCCATTAACTGCTTTGATACATCAGTCACTGTTGGTGTACAAAAATCAAAATGTTGACCAAAAATGGGGATTTCTCCCCAAAAATTACATGCTGCCAGTGGTATCTTTCTGAAGTCCATCATCAGGAAGCCGGCAGATGCATGACATCATTCACCAGGGTACCGTGTTGGGAAAAGAGGTACCATGAGGACATTTGATGAGCAGGATGGGGAACAGCGCTGGGGAATTTTTGGGGGTGAAAGCACCTGGGGATCCTGAAGTGTTTTCTTCTCTCTCTTTTATTTTTTCTCCTTTTTTTAACCTTTTGGATTACTTTACAAACGATCGCCAAAGAGCGTAATTCTCCAATGTGTATTTTCGGGTGCAAAGCCACCAGCTACATCTCCCTAAATCAGCCAGATTCCACCTTTGCTGCTCAATAAAAGTATTTGTGTGGGGTTTTACTGCATTGTCCCCATACAACTACATCAGCAAAGGGGGAAAGCAAACCCCTCAGGCCAAATGTGTGTGGGGCCAAACTTCAGGGTGGTGTGGAGGCGAGTGGCTACAGCCTCACCTCTGTGCCCATCTCCCTGGGATGCAGAGCAGGTTTGCTAACACCCTGCCAGGCTCCCCAAATTATTATTCACCTCATTCCTGGTAAAAAAATCTTTGCAAACTGACGAGTTTTGCCACGCAGAAAGTGACTTGCTTGGTTTCCCCGTGAGGGATTCCAGTGCTGTTCGGAGAAGTCTCATGTATATGGAGGTGAAACAAAAATGGGGAGAAAAAAAAAAAAAGGAAAAGTAAGTGATTTGCTTGGTTCCCCTCTTCCCCTGAAGGAGATTAATTAGTATCTATTCTTGGCATGATTGATGGCTTTGAAAGAAAACTTGTCAGAATAAGTTATGATTTATTTTCGTGCTTATTTTTATAACACCCCTCACTTGGAAATCTCTCAAAATCTTAAATATGATTTTGTTTTTTTAATTTCCCTGCTGGGTATTTTATGGCTTTACACTAATTTTGCTCTTCTTGGTGATAGCTATTAAGCAGTCCTGGTGATATTTTCAGTATTTTTTCAGAAGAAATTATACTAAGGGTTGCTAAGTCCACTGTCAATAGCCAAGGGAGCTGCAGTGTCCTGCAGAACACGGAGTTAACGCTAGCAGGTTTTTTTTTTTTTTAATGTATTTATTTGCATTTGAAAAAGCAAGATTTTTAATTTAATCATATTTGTTAAACTAAGCGCTTTAAAAAATTTTTAAAAATTAAAAAAAAAAAAAGGAAAAAGGTTTTGGGGAGAGTAAAGACTAGATATTCATACTTAGAGAAATCACAAACTCATCGTTTTCAGCATTTCAGAGACTGTTAAAACAAGGGAGCTCATAACTCTTTGTGGTAATTCAGTCTTTGTTTATAGAACATCCAGACCCATTGTATGCTATAAAATGCCTCATCTGAGTAATAAATGTTTAAAGCTTGACATTTTCCCCATCTCTTTGTGGGTACGCGCTGTCGCTTCTCCTGCTCTGGGAGGGACCATCCTTTAGTTCAGGATGGGAGGAAAGGAATATGTGGGTGGTGGGAGCAGAATATCCCTGGTGGTGGGAGCACAGCTCAGGAGGGCTCTATGGGGATGGCTCAGTGCTGCTGGCACTGGTCACATCCTGCTGCTCCTCCTGTGAGGCTTGGTACCTCTCCCTGTCACTCCTCACAGGGGTGAGAGCTTGTGGGAATGGTGCAGAGGGCTCAGAGCTCCACAGGTGATGGATTGAGCCTGTCTCCTGATCTGCCTCCACAGCTGCCCACTCCCCTGCTCCCCGTCCTCTGCCCAAGGTGAATTTCCCACCTGTTTGTGTCCTACCTCAGCTGGGCCTGGGGTTCCTTTGAGGACCCCCCTAATTTAATCACATATATTCCACCCAGTGCTGCAGCAACAAGGGCTCGCCAACTACTGCTGCCTGTTAAAAATAGTCTTTGAAAATTATACTTAAGATGTTTGTCACAAAATCACAGAATATTCCCACTTGGAAGGGACCTACAGGGACCATCAAGTCCAGCTCTACAGCGAGTGGCCACACAGGGAGGAAGCCACAACGTTGCCATTACTAGCACTGTGCTCTGACCAACTGAGCCAATCTCAGAAAAAACAGGATTACTCCAAGGTCTCCTCTAGAAAACCCTTCTCAAGCCCAAGGCAATTAATTTTTGGCTAACTGAAGTGCCTTCCTCCTGGCCTGAAGGGGATAAAAAGGGAGGGGAAAACCAGATGGAGATGAAACAAGGAGTGGAAACACCACCAGGATCCCACAGGGACATTCACGTTGCTCCCCACACCTCTAGTCCCCACATTCCCCCTCCATTTCCCTGATGCCAGAGCATCTTCTCCCTCTCAAGTCAGGGGCTCACAGGACACAGCTGAGCACCAGAGATGTCCAAACTCCCCCGGGGGTCACCTCCTCCCAGAGCCAATGTTTGCTCCAGAGAGCAGGGCTTTGTGGGAAGCTCCCTACCTTGCCCATCATCAGTGGAGGTGTCTTGATTCCAGAGTGATGTCCACTCCCTGCACACCTCACTTTGTCCTGCTCTTTTAAGCAATGATGGGCTTGAAACTGAGCCTCAGAAAGCTGGATTCAAGAACATTTAGAATTTAGAACAGACATTGGGAAGAAATTCTTGGCGGTGAGGGTGGTGGGGCCCAGGGTGCCTAGAGCAGCTGTGGCTGCCCCTGGATCCCTGGGAGTGTCCAAGGCCAGGCTGGATGGGGCTTGGAGCAACCTGGGGAGGGGAAGGTGTCCCTGCCCATGCAAGGGGTGGAACAAGGGGGTGTTTAGGGTCCCTTCCAGCCCAAACCCTTCTGTGATTCTATGAAATAGCATATCTGACCTTGTGCCACCCTTTTCACCCCTAAACATCCCCATCATGAGCCCCCACCTGCAGCCAGACCTGCAGCCCCACCTACAGCCAGACCCTGCTGGAGTTTGGCCTGTTCATAATCAAGGGTTTGAGCATCTGGACCAGCTCTGGGAAGAGTTTATCAGCACTGGGGTTGGGCTGGGAGCAGACAAGCCAAGAGCAGAGAGGATCCCTGGGGCCCCTGGGACCACCAAGACGCATTAATTGAGAAAGTAACCTGCAGTAACACAAGATTAGGAGCAGATGGATGGGCACCACTACAGAGCCGAAGCTTTCAAGATGCAGGAGTATTTCTGTGAATTCCTCATGTCTGCCAAAAACCCAGACAGCAGCAAATAAAGACTCCATGGATCAGAGTAAGATTGCTTGGCTTCCCTAAACGTGGCAAACCTGCAAATAGCCAGGACACAGGATGTTCTCCTCTTGCAGCAGCTCCATTTCTCTGCTGAGTTTTAAGGGGAGTTTTTAAATGCTCCTGCTGGTGGCAAAATGGGCAACAGAGATAAGAAACCTTAATGTAACTGCATTGGTGCTCTGATTGCCAGCTGAACTGTAGATTAAGTGATTGTTGCTTGGGATGCAAGAAAAACTGTGAAATTAAAACAATAATGCACATTACAAGACTGTGGCCTGTTCCTTTGGTATCCCACACTATGATCCCCAATCAGAAAGCTGGAGACTTGTGTGGCTACATAAATGTGACTAGCTTGATGCCTGTCCTGCTCCCCAGGATTTCTCTGGACACCTAGAAAAAGATTTCTGAAAAAAATGTTGCATCCTTGGCCTGCAAATTACTGATGTAAGCATTTCCAGGAATGCAGGCACTGCCTGTACCTCTTGGAGGGCTCACTGTGGTTATCCTTGCTGGTACAGGTGAGTGTGGGGTCTCAAGGATGGATGATCCCAGAAACTGATGTTTGGCTTTGTCTGCCCAGAGCCAATGGGAAAAAAACATGAAGTCCCTCTCAAGAAAAATGCCAGGAATTCAGAATTGCATTCTGTCCTAAACCATCCCAGTTTTTCACCAAAGTGCTTTGTTTCAATGTATGTTGTGTTGCTGTAGCAATAACATTTAAACAAATAGGATTTTATTAGCTCAGACCTTTTCAATAACTTCCCACAGAGCTTCCCCATCAGAAGTTTCCACATTGGGGGAGCGATGCCAGGAGATGGCAATGGTCTGATGGGAGAAATCACCTTTGCCATGGTCCTGGGCTTGCCTCAGCCTCTGCTCCTCTCCTCCCAGCCCTGCCAGTGAAAATACATCAGCATTTCTGTCCCCTCCACCATTCTTGGTGTCCAAATGCCTGACACGTGTGGTCTTGCAGCCAAAACATCACATTGGATATCGGGAAGAATTTCTCCATGGAAATGGGGATCAGGCATTGGAAGGGGGTGCCCAGGGAGGAGTGGAGTCCCTGTCCATGGAACTGTCCAAGGAATGAATGGACATGCCACTCTTGGCTGGGTGACAAGGGGGGGATTGGTCATAGGTTGGACTCATTGGTCTTGGAAGGATTTCCCAACATAAATGGTCCTGGGAAGATGGGGTAGGACTGCACAGACCCTGCTGGGGCTGCTGGTGACCCTACAGCAGTCACTGGTGGTGGAGCTGGAGCAGAAACCAGGTCTTGGAGCAGATCCCTGCAGCTGGTGGAAGTGTGGGAACAGCTGCCTGAGGAGCTGGGCTGCAGTGAGGCTCTGCATGGGCAGGAGGGGTCATGGAGTCACAGAATCACTGAATGGTTTGTGTTGGAAGGGACCGTAAAGATCATCTCATCTCTCCTGCCTGGTCAGGCCAAGAGAGTGGCCCATGCCATTCCATGGCACCTAGGACCTGTGCAAAGTCCAAGTGGGTGGTTATGAAGACCATTTCCACTTCTACAGGCAGGACCAAGCCTGGCTTTTATTTGGAGGGTGCTTTAAAGTACAGGTGGAGCAGCCAGGTTTCCCAATCCGAGGGACAAATCCTACCTGCTCTTGCTTCACACAGGCTCCAGGGAGGAGTTCCTTCTGGCTTGTCCTGTGGGTGGAGGTGGGCAGCAGGCTGTGCTCTTTTACCTTTAAAACTAACAGCAGTGAGCGCTGCAGGAGCCTGAGCTTGCTTGGCACAGAATCCTCTGCTCTGGCATCAGACGTGCAGGGCCAGGGTGCTGTGCACAGATGGGTCATGGGAGCACCAGGGCAGGTGTCAGCTGAGCTGGGGCTTCCCCAGGTCCCATCCATCAACCACTGCCAAATGGTCTGGCACTGGCATTTTGGGTTTTTTTTTTTTCTTCCTGGGATGAAACCCTAAAGTAAATCCTGATCAGCATTTACTACTCTCTGCTTTGACCATAGAATCGGGGAATCTCAGAATGGTTTGGGTTGGAAGAAACCTTAAAGATCATCTCATTCCACCCCCTGCCATGGACAGGGTCACCTTCCACTATCCCAAACCCCATCCACCCTGGTCTTGTGCGTTTTCAGGAATTAGAATTTCCAGGAATTAGTTCAAGCTCAGAGAGCAATTTTAAATAGAATTTTTTTGTTGTTGTCTAGAATTTAAAATTTTGAGGTCCAGAAGAGGTCACTTTTCAAAGCAAGGCTGGAAGATTGGGTAGATTAGGGTGGGAGGAGAAGCTGCACCGGGGGATGGGTTATCCAAAACCTGTCTGGTGGTAATTACACATGTCGGCTGATGAAAAACTGGTTTGAGGGCAAACACCGTAAAAATATTGCTGTGGGGAGAGAAAGACGACAGAGATTGTGAAATCCAGTCGGCAGATTGTTTTACAGCAAAGGTAACTTCTCTCCCCAGGGCTGGATTTTACAACTTGTGTAAGAAACCAACCCCCAGTTAGCAGGGCTGCTCTGCTCTTCTTTTCAAGCACAAAAAATGCAGAGTATTTGTTAGAAACCATGGGTTTGTGCTGATGTCTTAGAGATAAATGCAGTCTTGTTTTTGAGGGAGCCATGAAGTGTTTGGGGCAGGGGTTGTTTTGCATGTGGTGACTGCAATTAGTTTTTACAACCAGCCTGCTGTATATATTCTTTATACAAAATTGCATTTACATTGGGGTTTTTGAGCACCTGAAGGGTGCTGCAGGGGCTCACTGCTCTCCCAAGGGAACTAAACCCAAATAACCCAGTGCTGCTGCCTGAGTTCTGTTTTTCAGCTGAATTTACACATTTTTGTCTCCATTTGCTCTCTGTCCTGTAAGTTATAACTCCCTTTGCTCCCTCTGTGTTTGCAGGCAGGTTTCCAGCTCTGTGCTGTCCCTTTTGGCCCCCCCAGCTCCCTTTTCACAGGTGAGGATGTCTCTTTCTTGGGGAAGATGAGTTGTCCTTCTGCCAGTCACCACCTGCACTCACCTTTTTGGGAGCTGGTGACCATCCTGGGTCCCTGCAGTTCACATTTGGCTCCCCTGAACCTTGTGCAAGGGTTTTCTCCCTTTGTTAGCACTTTCTGCAAGCACCATAGAATCACAGAACTGCAGAATGGTTTGTGTTGGAAGGGACCTTCAGGACTATCCTGTTCCACCCCCTGCTATGGGCAGGTATGGTTTCCACCATCCCAGGGTGCTCCAAGCCCTGTCCAGCCTGGCCTGGAACGCTTCCAGGCTGGGGAATCCACAACCTCCATTTTCCCTGGGGTGCACTGGATTTTCATCCCAAAATCCCCCTGGGAATCACTCCCACCCATGTTCCCCTGTAAATGCCAGGAGGAGGTTGCAGGGAGCCTCATCTCCCTGTGCTCCCCACCCCTCCATGCACAGCCTCTGTCTCCCAGTTCCTCCCCCCATTACCCTCTTCTCCACTTCCAATTGCTCCCCGTGGTGCTGGATTTAAGTGACACTCCCCAGGGAAGCAGTGGGGTAAAAAATGTGCCTTGGAGAGCTGTCCCAGCCGGGGGTGGCCCTGCCCAGACACGGGTGGGGACAGCCAGCCCCACGGCAGGGTGATGCACTGTGGCCACCCCCAGGGGGATGGGCACACTTGGCCTCATGCTTTTGTCCCACCTGCAGGTGGGCAGGAGATTTTGGGGACATCCAGGGGGGCTGGTGAGGGTCAGGGCTGGCTTACCTCCTGGGCACAGTGCTGGAGCCTATTTTCTGGTGGGAATTGTCAGGACAAAATTAGAAGTAGGTTGAATTTTATCTACAACTTGAACTGAGGCTGAACTCGGTCCTGCTTTGTTTTAGTTTTTCAAAGTTCAGTGGAGTTCACAGGGAGGGAGGCGAGTGGGGGGCACTGGATTATTTTATTTTAACTTGGTCTTTCTGTGATTTCACTGTAGTTTGACTGCCTCCTCGGATTGGAAATGCTCTTCTCATGGTATTCCTAGTCCGAGGTGCTGATGTGGTGGCTCAGATACTGCCACAGGATTTATCCCACGACAGGTTGGATTTAATCCATTTCAGGGGTTTGCAGCCAGGGTAGTGCAGGGCTGACCAAGCCTTCCCCTGGCTCAGCCCTGGGTCTGCCACAGCCCAGCCAAGGATGAGAAGACCATGGGGAAATCTAGGAGTCAACTTGCAGAAGGACCACAGCAGTCAGCACTGGAGATGCTACAAGGGATTTTGGGCACGTTTTTGTCCCATGCCAACCACCTGGGCTACCAGACGACCTTCCACCACCACCAGCACTTCTCCTAATCTTTATTTTTCACGTGGCCACCCCATAGTGGGGATGAATTTGCTTGCCTGGGCACACGCTGTGGGGCCCGTGAGCCAGAGCTGTGCTCCCTGTCCCTGACCCTGTGGGTTGTGCAAGCTGCTGGCCCCGTGCAGAGGTGTGTGGGTGGTGCAGGGAGCACGTACAGAGCTCTGCACCTGGCTCTGGGGACACAGCAGTCCCCCCTGGGCCAGGGGAGGTGGTGAAAGCAGCAGCACAAGAACGTGGTGCAGGTTTCACTCTGAGCCATGGCAGAGCTGCAGAGGTGCACGTGGCGCTGCATCCCTCCACAGCCAGATGTGTTTCCCAACGAGCTGACCATCCCTTCCCAGAACAGACAGGAGGCTTCTACCACATGGATTTTCACCTCTTAAATTACTCAAGAGTCTGTAGAAACTTCACCAGTTTTTTAACAGAGATGCCTCCTAGATCACTGCAAATCTAGGGAATGTGAAGGGCAGACTAATTTCCTGGAATAGGACCTACTGGAGGAAAAGTCCCTCCGGGCTGGCTTCTAACTATGACACATTTGATAGCCATTCAAGGAGTACTGGGAAACTTGTCATTTGTCTCTGTGAGGCCTCAGACAGAGTTTCATCATCAATTCTGACTGCTCTGTGAAATAAAACTAGCTAATGTCTACCAGCAGCCCTACAACTTCCATGGTTTAGGTAGGACGTATCACGGGGTGATCTTCCCCCCACAAGGTTTTATACCTGGGTGCAAAGTGACTTTATCCCTGTTGAACCTTGTTTTCTTTCCTCCTGGCAGGGTGACCTGCCTTGTCCCATGGAGGGTGGCACGGGCTCTGGGTGTGCCTGAGCTGCCACCACTGTCAATGAACTTTGGCACTTTAAACCATGGAAAGCCCAACGTGCCAGAGGGAGGGATAGGTGCCTGGCGTCCAGGAGATCAGATTGCCCCAGGGGATTTGCTGGGAGTCCCATGATGAGCCTGGAAGGGAGCCCAGACGGCAGGGCACCGCCGTGCTTTCCACCCAGGGCACTCAGCCGGGGTCCCTGGAGGACAGATGGTGGCCTTTGTCCCTTGCTGTCACCCTTGTGCGTGCAAACCCCAACCCCACATCACCCCCACGTCTGCATGGGGTGAGTTGAACCCACCAGGCGGGATGTGAACCCACCAGCTCTGCAGGAGATGGTGGCAGATGGCAGTGGGCAGCATGGAGTGAATCCCTCCTGTGTCTGCAGGTCCCAGGGGACCATCCCCGAGCTTGCCCACGAGGTGCACTCACCAGGCTCACCCCAGGGGCAGCTGCCTTGGGGTGGGTGTTTTGTTAGGACATGTCTGGGTCTTCAGCTGTGGCTCACTTCCCCATGCTGCACCAGATGCAGGAGGTGTTCTGTTCACTCCCAGCTGCAGTGAGCAGCATCATCCATCCTGCTCAGCCTCGTGGGGTCATCCCAGGTCCCCACGGTCTCTCCAAGCTCTTTTTTGCCTCCAAGGTGTCCAGGAGGATCTCAGCACCGGCTGCTTTGTGGGCAGATGAGGAATCCAGTGCTACAGAGGGTTTTTTCACATCACCCATCTCAGCCCTGCCCTCCCAGTCCCTGTGAGCTATTCCTAGGAGCCCTTGCCCAAGAGCTCTGCCTCCAGGAAATGCCATTATCAGCTGCCTGCATTGGCTGCTCCACTTCGAGCTCCCGGGGCGCCCGATCCCAATCCAATTCCTGCTGGAAGGAGATAAGACAATGAAAGGAGATAAGGGCCAGGCAGCAGGCTGGTCACCCTGACTCACAGGTGCCAGCATGGGGAAGGGGGGGGGACATTCTGTCAGAGCAGCAGTTTCAGCCCTGAAACGGGTGGGTGGGAATGGCATGGGCAGACAGGGGTCCCCTGCCTGCTGGGACAGCTGAGAGGTACCAGGACTGCAGCACTTGGGGTAGATTGAGGTGGTGAATTCATCCTCCTCCTGGGCTGTGCACAACAAAAACTGGGCATTCACAACAATGTACTCAAGCTCAGGACTAAGGGGGCTTTGCATAATTCAGTTCTCACCCCTGTGCACGCTCCAGCGTGGGGGGTTCCTCCCTCTCCTCCCCAAAAACACAACCTCACACCCCTTTTCCCAAGCACCCCCTTGGCACCCATCTCCTCCCCTGCTTGCAATACCAAAAATTGCCAGATTAGTGACAGGAATAGAAAGACAAAAAATGCTATCGCGTATCGTGATAGTCAGGGACCACTCGTTTATCCTCCCAGCTGGTCAGTGGCAGCTGACTGGTGAATGCCTTTAAATAAAACTAAATGGTTAATAGGAAGCTGAGCAAAGGTCTCCCTCTGGGCTGCCAGCACAGGTGCCAGTGGAAATCGTGCCGAGGGCTGAAGAGCTCGGTGTCGAAACAGCCAGACTCCACCTTGTCTCTCTGCCAGGGCACTGGCATTACCACAGGATCTCACTCCCAAAAACTGCTGGCCCTGGCACCCCGAACCTGTGCCTTGAGGAGGGACATCCCCATGGACACCCTTCTACCCACGGACCCCTTGTCAAAAGGGGCTCTTGTCTCTGACCCACAGTTTTGGTGGGAAGGGGTTTTTTTGTTGTATTTTGACTGTTGCCCATTTTGGGGGGGGGGGGGTGGGGGGTGGAGAAAAATGAAGAATTACCCAATACAGAGCAGTTTCCCAAGGCTGAGAAGCAGGAGGTTGGAAGTAATAATTAATCGACAGCGGCTGGCGTGGGCTTTGTTCACCTCAAACAACCTGGTCTAAGGGTCACTTCACAAAGGTGTCTGCAACTTAGAGCAGAAAAGACCTTGGCCTGGCCTGAGGGAGGAAGAGAGAGAGAAAAAAGAGACAGAAGGTGAAATAAGGAGTGGGAACACCACCAGGATCCCACAGGGACATTCACGTTGCTCCCCACACCTCTAGTCCCCACATTCCCCCTCCATTTCCCTGATGCCAGAGCATCTTCTCCCTCTCAAGTCAGGGGCTCACAGGACACAGCTGAGCACCAGAGATGTCCAAACTCCCCCAGGGGTGTCACCTCCTCCCAGAGCCAATGTTTGCTCCAGAGAGCAGGGCTTTGTGGGAAGCTCCCTACCTTGCCCATCATCAGTGGAGGTGTCTTGATTCCAGAGTGATGTCCATTCCCTGCACACCTCACTTTGTCCTGCTCTTTTAAGCAATGATGGGCTTGAAACTGAGCCTCAGAAAGCTGGATTCAAGAATATTTAGAATTTAGAACAGACACTGGGAAGACATTCTTGGCGGTGAGTGTGGTGGGGCACAGGGTGCCCAGAGCAGCTGTGGCTGCCCCCGGATCCCTGGGAGTGTCCAAGGCCAGGTTGGGTGGGGCTTGGAGCAACCTGGGAGGGGAAGGTGTCCCTGCCCATGGGAAATGAGAGGGTCTTTAATATCCCTTCCAACCCAAAACACTCTGTGTTTCTCTGATCATCACCCTTGATGAAGCAGACATCATTAAACACTCTACATGAAGACACAACTGAATGCATTTCAGTATGTGTTTTATTCTCAGTGGCCTGAATTAAAACATGCAAGAGAGTAAATTGAGCTCTTTGACCAAAAAGAGTAAATTGAGCTCTTTGACCAAAACCTCTGCAATATGTGCAGACTTTTCAAGCAGAAAATAAATGTGCTGTGTTGTTCTTGCATTTAAAACACCCTCAGCAGACATGCAGTTCATGCACAAAATTCACTGCTTTGCCACACTGATCCCAAGCCAGGTCTTCAACTGGAAAAACATTCCTGGCCATGCCTGTGTAGGGCTGGAGATCTTTACTCTGCCTGGGGTCTGATGTCTGGAAGGAAAACCCACTGTGCACTTGTGGCTGATGCTTATCTCACTGGTAATGCTGTTCCTGGAATTCCAGGGTCCTCCTTATCTTCAGCAGAATGAACTGTATCCTCAGAGATAACTGCAATAAATAGCACAAAATGCTGTCACGTATCAAAATGTGTTAGTGGGAAAAAAGCCCATCATTTCAGAATGGATAAAAATGTGGTGTACTTGACCCACTTTCATTCAATGCCTGGCAAGGCTGCTCCCTGCCCAGCACAAAGCTGGAGGCTTCACTCTGAATTCCCACAGTATCCTGAGAGCTGGAACTGGACCAGTCCAGGGGTTCAAAATCATAGAGATCTCAGAGGAACCCCAGATTTGTGGTGGGTGTTTGCATCTTTTTGGGAATGGGGTCCTCAAAGACATCCAAGATATGGTTGGGAAGTTGGGAACCACAGGGCTGGTCCCTGTCAGATCCCCCAGGCTCCTTGTGGCCCTGTTGCAGTCTGGTGCTGAGAGCAGCTGCCCTTGCACACCCTTCCCTCACCTCTGCAAAGCCATGAGGAGCTGGCAGATGGCTGGGGGAGAGCTGTCACATTCTGGAATAATGAGAAGAAAAAAGATATGGTGATAAGCAACATTTACCCAAATAAGTGATGTCTAATGAATCCTGGATAATGACTTTAAATAATAAAGGTGGTCAACTAGCAATAGAGGGAGTCTGGAGGATGGTGTGTAAAGTGCTCAGAAAATCAAAAGATAGCCCAAAACAGAAGCTTGAAGGACCTGGTGCTGTTTAGCCTATAGAATTAAAAAAAGGATGAAGGGGTAAATCAAAAAAATTATGTAAATCATAAAACAAGGCCACTGAGGGAAAGGAAATAAACCCTTCATGATCACAAAAGAAGGGCTGAGAAATCATGGGTTTAACCTGCAGGAAGGAAGATGCAGCCTGGGTGACAGACAGGTAATAAAGGCCTGGGAAAAATTGCCTGAAAAAAAGCATAATAATGCTGCACTTGAGATTTCTAAGAACAGGCTGGAAAAAAAACTGATTGCAGGTAGTTTGAGGATGTCTGCATTGCCCTTGGGATTAGCAGGGGGTTAACTGATTTTAAGTGGTCTCTTCCAGCACCATTTTCTATCAATTCAGTTTATTTTGCCTCCTTGACTGGATTGTGTTTTGAAGTTTAAAGAAATACCTCACTCTGGTGTTTTTCTCAGACCATTCCTCCTGCAGTGAAGAAGTCTTCCCCTCCAATAAGGACAACAAACATCCAAAAGGGGGGAATAAGCCTGGAGGAGAGATTACTAACAGCAAAACCCAGGGATGCCGTAGACATTGCTCCAGGAATTCAAGGTTCAACTCTGGACAGGTGACAGCTGAGTTCCTAAAATGTTTTCTTGCAGAGAGATGTGCCAGCCTCGAGGAAATTTGTTCCCATGACATGCTGTGTGTCTGTTGATACCATCCCTGGCATAAAGATCAGCCTAGACATGATAAATCCTTTTGAGGTTCCTCATGCTTAACTCCAGGAATAGATAAAATTATGGGAAAATGACAATAAAGAAAAAGCAGGCAGCACTTTGCACCCCAAAGCTTATTCAGAGAGGAGGGATGTGGCATGGAGAAATGCCACGAAAAAAGCTGGGCCTGGAGAGCCTCTGTTTGGGAAGATCCCAAAAATGAATGAGGTTTTAAGGAGGGGTTACAAGAGGAGGGTGAGCTGGGAGTGGTTAGGAGGAATTTTAATTAACATCAACGTTTGCAATGTTATTTAATAGGGTCCAAAAAAACATCTGAGAGCAGTGAAAGCTGAAACCAGCATTTTCGGAGCAGAGGCAAGTGTGGGGCTGGGGGAGCAGGGCTGGGGTATGAGGGGCACCTGAAGAGGTGGAAGATTCTGGGCAGAGAAAAGTGGTTTTGGGAGAATTGCAGGGTGGAGGAGAGCTGAGCATCCCTGGGGCAGGAGAGGCTCCTGGGGCTGTGCACAGTGCAGGGACATCCCAGGTGACATCTGGGGAGGTAGAAAACCAGCAGCATCAGAAACTGAGGCTCTTTTGTGACCAGAAACCCCCACACCCCGAGGTGCTGGGGGCACTGAGGGGCTGCTGTCTGGATTACACCCCTTGCAGAAGCTGCTGAGCCCTGCCCTCCCAAATGGATGCCCTTTCAGAAATGGCATGGAAGAGTCTGACCTTGGTGAAGGCACCAGGACAGCCCCAGGTGTGTGTCCCAAGGATGAGGACAGGCACAGGTGTGTGTCCCGAGGATGAGGACGGTCCCAGGTGTGTATCCCGAGGATGGGGACAGCCCCAGGTGTGTGTCCCAGAGGATGAGGACAGCCTCAGGTGTGTGTCCAGAGGATGAGGACAGGCACAGGTGTGTGTCCTGGGGATGAGAACAGCCCCAGGTGTGTGTCCCGAGGATGGGGACAGCCCCAGGTGTGTGTCCCGAGGATGAGGACAGGCACAGGTGTGTGTCCAGAGGATGAGGACAGGCACAGGTGTGTGTCCAGAGGATGAGGACAGCCCCAGGTGTGTGTCCCAAGGATGAGGATGGCCCCAGGTGTGTGTCCCGAGGATGGGGACAGCCCCAGGTGTGTGTCCCGAGGATGAGGACAGCCCCAGGTGTGTGTCCTGAGGGTGGGGACGGCCCCAGGTGTGTGTCCCAGGGGTGGGGACAGGCACAGGTGTGTGTCCAGAGGATGAGGACAGCCCCAGGTGTGTGTCCCGAGGATGGGAACAGCCCCAGGTGTGTGTCCCGAGCATGGGGACAGCGTCAGGTGTGTGTCCCAGGGCTGGGGACAGCCCCAGGTGTGTGTCCCGAGGATGGGGACAGCCCCAGAGCCGCAGCAGCAGGGTTCAGGAGGGCACACAGTGCCAGGGCCACATGCCCAGGAGCAGCAGTGGCCCTGCCGAGGGCTCCGTGTCCCGGCCCGGGATGCGCCAGCCCGGGCACGGCCGGCAGAGGAGCGGGAGTGGCGGCTCAGCCCCGTCCCCTGCCCGAACTTGTCGATGGGGCTGTTGAGAGCGATGACATAATTACAGTTTCAATCGCAGATTAATAAGAAGTGGGGTGGTTTTTTTCTTTTTTTTCTTTTTCTTTTTTTTTAAGCAAGGTGAGGCATGCCTGAACTGGAAGGGCATTTAAGCTCCCCGCTGGCTGGGCGCGGAGGGTGCCGTGCCCTCTTTGATGTCTCCTGGCGTGGAGGTGCTGCAAACACCGGCACTGGTGTCCCAGCTGCAGCTCCCCTGCCCGTGCTGTGCTCTCCTTCAGCTTTCCTCTCCGGGGCTTTCGGACTCCAGGCAGTATAAATGGAGAACACATCCCAGCCTCTGAATTAAGTTCTGCTGGTGGAGGAGAATCACTCCAGATGCCACCAAAGGCACTGGGAGGAAAGGGAAACTGAGGCAGAAGCAGCTTGCCCAGGCCATTTAGAGAGTTTCTGTGACGTGTCAGGCCCAGGGGTGCACCTGGAATGGTGCAGTAGCTGGAAGAGGTGGCAGAGTGAGGCCAGCGTGGCCTGTGGACCACTGTGCAACTGTGAGATGAGAGGGATGGCATCCATGGGCCATATACCAAAATCCAAGCTTAAAGTCCAGCTTTTGGAGTTCTGGAGCATCAGAAAATCAACCTAGGGGTTTTAGACCCTGAGAAACTGCTTAAAGCAAAGCCAGAGGAGGGCAGAAATTTGTTGCTTCAGGGAATGATGGGCATGTAAGGAAATTTCTATCAATTTCCACCACAGCTTCCACAACTTCTTGTCTCTGTGAGATCACCCATTTTTTCTCCTTCCCCAACACTCAGTCCCACATAGCTTACCTGGACTAGCTGAATCTCTCACAATATTCAGGTTTGGATGTTTCAGTGCCTGCTGGAGGAGCTTTGGCACACCTTTGGGTATGTCAGACCTGGGGCTGTCCCTCAGCTACTCCCAGCAGAAGTCCCAGGGCCCAGCCAAGCCCTGCCAACACAACCATTAAAAAAAAAAAAAAGAATCACCCACATCCTCAGCTGACTTAAAATCATGATAACTCCTAATAACCTTTTTTTCTCCGCCCTTACCTATCCAGGCTCAAATCTTCATCCTGCACTTGTCAAAGTTCTCCTGCATTCAGAGGACTGGAGAGTTTTGCTTTCCACTCTCTTACACTTAGACAACTCCTGGATCTCACAAAGTGCTTGTGAGACTCTTGTAGCCAGTTGGGAGGCAGCAAGCAGAGCCCACAAGTGGGAGCCTTTCATGGAGCTTCAAAAGGCAGATGAGAGTTTGGGACTGACATGTATAACCGAGATCTGCTGCTGCTCCTTTGGTTTCCTGCTCGTCGTCTTGCCCAACTCCACTTTCAGGTTCCTTTTAGACATTCCCCAAGTTCTGTTTCACCATTTTCCAGTGCCCCTGAGGTTGTTCTGCTGGACTGTTCATCTCCCCTGGAAGGGGATGGGTGTATTTGGAGCTGCTGAGCTCTGAACACCAGAATCCCTCTGGCTCCATCTCCCTGGATTTTCCCAAGCCACGAGCAGTCCATATCTGAGATCGGTTTCCTCTAACAAATCCCGTCCCTATCTAGGGATCTGCTTTCCTGCAACAAAAATATGCCCCAGGTGAGAAATTTGCCTCCTGAACTCAGTGTGACCTCCAAGAGCTGAAAGACTTTGGATTAGGAGTATTGAGCTTGACTGGGCTGAAAATCAATCCAACCCCAGAGCCTCGCTGCTGCCAAGAGTGGTGATGCATCTCTGCAAAAAAAAAAAGTCCCAAGAAAAGTTATTTTTGTAGTATACACACTAAAATGCCAGTGCTGTCCCAGTCCAGCAGGCTCTCTCAGGCCTCCAGGGAATGATCCCAGTTATAGGTTGAGATCCCACTCTCCTCCTCTCCATGGGCAGCAGACAGAACTGGCAGCTCCTCCAACTAGGGATTCTGCTGCATGGGTTTTTTTAATGCTTCAACTGCAGCCTTTTGTCCCTAGAAAACACCCTAAAAGAAAAAAAAAAAAAAGAGCCTGAAGGGTTAAAACAGCACTGAAAGTTTTACGAGGCCAGGCTGCAGATGTTGTAGGCAGGGAGATGAAAGCAAACCCTTCTGCCCGGCTGTGGAGGCTGTGAGCCCTGAAGAGCCCCTCTGAGGGAGGCAATTCCCTACCTCCAGCCCCTCTGCACGCTGTCTGCTGGCTGGAAGTGGTTCTGCTGGTGAGCCCACAAGCAGCACATCGCTGCACGAGGCCTCTCCATCCCACTGCTCGCTCTTGATCAATTATTAAAACCAGAAAATTCTCCAACCATGAAATTCATCCCAGCTTCCCCATGGCATGCTGGGCTGGAAGAACCAAACCGCAGGGCCTGAGCTTCCAGGGTAGAAGTGAATACCACTTCCAGCAGGGCATTTTGGGGTGCTGGATCATCTCCATGGCTTTGGTTTGGTTTGTGCCAGTGTCTCCCTGTGGCTCCTGCAGCCCCCCCTAGGTGACCAATGTGCCCACCCACTGCTCTGCAGGACCCCACCACCCAGCTCCCACCAGGAGGTTGGTGTCCCTTCTTTCACCTTCATCAATCTTCATCTTTCACTGGAGCCCTTTTACATCATCTTCATTTTCTAGTTTCCTCCTGTCAGCCTTGGCTTACCTTGCTGATGAGTGGCAAAACTTATTTTCTGACCCATTTTTCCACTGGAGATGTGCTCTGAACTGAGCTACCAGGTTTGGTAGCTGTTCTGCTGGGCCCCAGTTATGTCCCTTCACTGGCTGTAGGTTGGAGCCAGAGCTGTCCTGTTCCTTTCTTTGCAGCATGCCGTGTGCAAAGCAGATATCTTTGGGGTTAGAATGTGTTTTTTCCTATTTTAGGAGTATTCATGCTGACATTCTCATCTGGGCAGCTGCAGGGAATAACAAGAGACCCCCCTCAGCTCTCACACAACAACTCCCTGGAGGTCTTTGGTGGTCCAGCTCCAAACCCAGAGCACGGATATGCCTCAGAATAACTTACATATTTGCTACAGGGCAGAGGATATAAATACATCCATGGTAATGCCAGTCCTATGTATCGCCTCGACAGCAAAATTAGTGCTTAGTTCCTTGCAATATGTGGGATTTTTTTTCCCTTTTTCCCATGCGTGTTGTAACCCTGGTAACCGACAGCGCCCGCACCAACCACGTCTGACTCGCACTGCTTTGTTCCTGTCTGGTGCAAAAAAAGGCTGCAAACACTTCACCACGCTGAAAGCTAGTGAAACCACCCAGATCTGACTCTCAGAGCTGATCTAAAACCCTGAGGGCCTCAATGGCCCTCCCTTCAGCCCTGACCCTGCTCAGATGCAAGGGATGGAACCAAGAGCCTTGAGAGCCTGCCCGGGACATCAGGCACAGCCAAGCTCAAAGGGGCTCAACACTTCTTCAGAGCTCCCACACCCTCCCAATGGTGCCTACAGACTGAGCTCTGTGTGTGGAGGGTGCAAGGGGACCCCTGACCTCTTCTTTCAGCCCAAATATAGATATGTCATACTGCAGATGGCACTGGGCACTCACAGGCTGGGGGCAGGAACACCAATGTCCTCCTGCACAGAGTGTCTTAACCACTGAAGGAGGGTTGTGCTCCTGCTCAGCACTGCTTTTCCTTGCTCACCAACCCAGGGAGCACCCCAAAAGCGCAGACACCAAAGCACCAGCCCAGACAAAGCAGACCCTTGTTCCCACCAAGGGGTCCCTGGAGGAGGATGAGTCACAGCACAGCTCGAGCTGCCTTTGCTGCAGGACAGATCTGCTCAGGCAGTCTTCTCCCTCCACCCAACCCTTGTCATTTTTGGAAGTGGGAACTCAATTCACACTCAGACTTCCGCCACATTTTCAGACTTGAACCTTGCCACCAGGTTCAGGAGACATTTAGACTCATGGAATCCTCGGGGTTGGAAAAGACCTCCAAGGCCATCAAGTCCAGCCTCTTGTGCAGCGTGTGAGCATTGGAGCCTCTTTGCTTTCAGAAACCAGTGTCTGAAAAATAACCCAAGGGGATGCTCAAATGCATCCCCAGGAGCACTTTGGCAGCTCATGGCGGTGATCCAGTAGCAAGACAAGAGGAAGCATCCTGTGCTTTTCCACTGGAGCTGATGACAGGGACCTTGACTGGCAAACATTTCACAGCAGTGACTTCCCCATTAACCACAGCAGCCACCACTGCCTCGCAAGCTTTCTGTGGTTTTATTCATTCCATCTTTAGGCCACACAAAACTTTGTACAGTGAGTTGCTGGAGAGGCTGGGGGTGCTCCTCTGCCTCCTCTGTGTAAGGCTGAGCAGGGCTCCTGCCAAAGTCTGGTGACACAGCGAGGTCACGGGGGACAGACCTCCCCAGCCTTGAGTCAGCTCTTCAGCCACAGCTGCTCAGGGCCAGTCCTGGCTTTGCTGTCCACCCTCAGCACATCACCTCTCACAGCTGCTTGTTGCAAAAATGTCTGCTCCAAAAAAGCTCATGTGTGTCCATGGTACTGTCCAGATAAATGGCATGGGAGTGGCTCCATCTTCTCTTCTTGCCCTGAATATTTCTCACAATTAAAATGGTCTGTCCCAGCCCATTTTAATCTCCTCCTTCAAACCACCAGAGGTGTGCCCCCATCCTGGTATCTTCTTTCCAACCTGTGCCCAATAAAACAAGACTAATTTTTAAAAGCATGTAGACAATGCAAAGAAAATGCTTGTAGGGATGTGTCTTGTTAATTCCTCTTCAGCCAATTTTTCTCCAGTTTGCCTCCACAAGGGCTTTCAGACCAGGGGATAGGTAGACAGACAGAGGGATAGGTAGATAGAGATAGATAGACAGACAGAGGGATAGATAGATAGATAGATAGATAGATAGATAGATAGATAGATAGATAGATAGATAGATAGTTATAGATATAGATATAGATATAGATATAGATAGATAGATAGATATAGATAGATAGATAGATAGATAGATAGATAGATAGATAGATAGATAGATAGATATAGATAGATAGATAGATAGATAGATAGATATAGATAGATATAGATATAGATACATAGATATAGATAGATAGATAAGATAGATAGATAGATAGATAGATAGATAGATAGATAGATATAGATATAGATAGATATAGATAGATAGATAGATATAGATACATAGATATAGATAGATAGATAGATAGATAGATAGATAGATAGATAGATAGATATAGATATAGATATAGATAGATAGATATAGATAGATAGATAGATAGAGACAAATACCCAGCTGAGTTACCATTTGCAAGCTGACATAAAATCCACTGGGGCAACTTTACACCAGTGAAAACACAACCAGCACAAAAAAATCAGCTTTTCCATGGATTTGAGCTGCCTGGAGCAGCCAGCCCATGACCACCACACTCTCCTGAGGGCTGCATGGGCAGAAGGACCCGTTCCCCTGAGGGCTTGCGGATGCCCTGGGGAGGGTGGGCAGTGAGCCAGGTGCTGAGCATCACCTGGCACTGGGATCATGGCTCTGCACCACCTGCAAATGGCCTTCCTATGTGGAAAACCATGATCTGAAGAGGGTGGAATTTCACTGCCTTTCCTTGCAGTACTTCAGCAGTTGACACATTTTTTTTAGGACAAAAATGCAGTTTTTATCGTAAATCTCACATGTGATTTAGGACAAAAATTGCATTGTTTGACCCTTCTTTATTGCACTCTTACATTACTGCTGAGCACCACTGGGGAAAAAAGGCCCCACTGTGCTGCAGTTTAAGATGTTGTGGTGTGTTGTCAGAAGATTTAGCACTTTTGGTTCTGGAGCCACGGTCCAAAGCAAAAATACAGTTAAAAAGAACAGACTGATTTCAGCCATCCCAATTTTCCAGAGAAATTTTTTTCTAAGAAGGAGAGGAGGGAGACATGTCCCACCATCCGCTGGGAAATCTGGACTTCAGACTGTGTCAGCCACCTCATGTCTGAGCCTCTTAAGCAGATGGGATTTCTCTAAGGTGCTTTCCAAGGAGGGAAGAGTGGGATCCACAGATAAGCTGTACAGAGCACGATGATAGGTGAGGTCCCAGGGCCACCATTGCTCTGCTGAAGATGTCCATGGAGCTGGGGTGGGCCTGAACTCAGGTGCTGGAGGCTTGAGGCAAGAAGGACATCATGTTTCTGTCCAGGACTGACTTGGACATCAGCATTTTCATTTTGGAAGGAGCTGGCTTTGTCCTTGTCTGCAGCTCTTTCCTCTGTGCTTCTGCAAAGACCAGGTTTGTACCAGGTCAGCACTTTGCTTTGTGTGGTGCAGCTTTCCCGACCCCTGAAGATGGAATTACAGCACTGGAACACTCTTGACAAGGGGAAATTCCTCCCTGCTTAATCTCTAGTCTCTATTTTAACCTCCCACTCTCCCTACATCCACCAGCCCCAGAGCTAACCAGTGAATGGGGACACATATGAACTGGTGCTCAGCATCCTTCTGTCATGTTATTTTTTATTTTCTTGTTGAATGAGGGCTAAAATTATCTCAGCAGGAGGTGAGGGCTGGAACATTTCAGCTAAAACTGTCATAGTATTGAAAAGCCAGAGTTTTGCTGATTATTTTTCAGCTTTCTTACTGTGAACAGCCTTGCCTTGCCTTTTATTTTGACAGATGAATGCAAGCAAAGATCTCAGAGAATAAAGTGATCCGCCTGGCTTTTCAGGTCACTCTCCAGATGATTTTAATATTTGACCTGGAAAGGCATGTCCAGCTGAAGGTCCAGCCAGCTCAGTGTGGCACAGCCATGGCCAGGGGAAACCACACGGGGCAAGGTGTAAAGGTTGTGGAGGATATCCCAGACCCTCACTGCACCCTGCAAATGACACAGGAGCCCAGCAGCACTGCCCCCACCACGGGCACATCATGGGCACACCTCCACAGACAGACTCTGGCTTTGCTGGAACAATTTTCCTCCTTGCATTTTCATAGAACAACAGAGCAATTTAAAGCCCATCCTGTGCCATCTCCTGACATGGGCAGGGACACCTTCCTCTGTCCCAGGCTGCTCCAAGCCCCATCCAGCCTGGCCTTGGGCACTCCCAGGGATCCAGGAACAGCCCCAGCTGCTCTGGGCACCCTGGGCCAGGGCCTGCCCACCCTCCCAGCCAGCAATTCCTCATTCCCAATAGCCCTTCTGTGCCTGCCCTCTGGCCCTGGGAAGCCATTCCCTGGCTGCTGTCCCTCCATGCCTTGTGCCCAGTGCCTGTGCAGCTCTCCTGGAGCCCCTGGAGGCCCTGGCAGGGGCTCTGAGGTGTCCCTGGAGCCTTCTCTTGTGCAGGTGAGCAGCCCCAGCTGTGCCAGGCTGGCTCCAGAGCAGAGGGGCTCCAGTTCTTGGAGTATTTTTGTATTTTGGAAAGCTGCTGTGAAGAGTTTGATTATGGGTACAGTACTTTGAACCTTCACTTTCAGAATGAGCAGCTTCTTGTAACCTCTGTACCTCACGAGTGGGATTCCTGGAAAACAGGAAGGTTAAATGATTTGGTCACATCTCATGGACTAATGAGCAGGGACAAAAATCAGACCTTAACTCAAGGAACAAAGGCACCTATGCTAGAGTTTGGTTGCAGGGTCTTAGGCACCAGGACACAGTATGTACCTCATGGAACAAGGTGAAAACCCACGAGAACACCTCTGCAATGCCGAGCTCTGGGCTCGTCCATGTGGCTCAGGTGGTGCCACACCTCAGGCTCAAAGCTATCATCTCCTCTCTTCTTAAGACCCAGCAGCCCAGCTTGGAGGTGGGAGAAGCAGAAGTGAACCAAATATTCCCTTTCTCTTGGTTAATCCAGAGTAAAACCCACCCAGCTGTGGCTGCCCCATCCCTGGAAATGATCCGGGCCAGGCTGGATGGGCTTGGAGCAACCTAGGACAATGGAAGGTGTGCCTACCCATGGCAGGGGGGTGGAACTAGTTTAAGGTCGCTTGCAAACCAAATAATTTTCTGATTTTTGCGATTCTTAGACAGCTAGCTGCAATCCCAGCATGACCAGGGACCTGGTCACATACCTGGATTTGGAGTGGTCTTTCCAACCCCAGGTCCCTGCTGCCCACAGAGACCTGCTCATGCAGATCAGTGCTACACAGCTCAAGAGGAGCAAGCAAAGGGTCGTGTGAGGCACTTGTCTGCTTCCCCCTTCACCTGCAGTGCCCTTGATGGTGATCCTGGAGCTTCTGATGGATGCCATCACTGCTAGCTTGGCCCATGCACCCCTCAGGTGTCATGGCTTTATTGGGTAGCTCACATTTGGTGGCTCAGAACAGAAATGAGCCAAATTGCAGCACAGGTGGGATTGTTTCAACTCCTGGGCGTGTCTTAGTGCACATCAAGTGACACGGGATGGGTGCATCCATCCTGCCTCAGCTTCCCATGCAGATTCCCTCCTGAAGGATGAGGAGAGAGCCTGGGAAGTGAAACAGGCCCAGCATCAAACACGGCCATGTGCTCAGTGCCATGAATCCAGCTGAAGGCACAGCCCATTTGGAGGCACCCAAGGTGCTGGGGGTAACAAGATCCTTTTCCAGACCCCCAGAGGATAGTCTTTGCCAAGTCTGTTTATTCATTGATTTAAGAAATCCAGCTGCAATTATGAACAAGCTACTGAGAAATGAAGCCTGAGTTGGGGACTTAGCTCAGGGCAGGGCTTTTTGCCACTGTGCTCAAACCTGTGCTTGCTTCATTGCAGCCCTGTCCCTACCACCATCACATGCATGATGCAGTCACAGTGCTGATTTCATCACTTCACTATACATCACACAACTTGCTGGCAGCAGAAATCTCTTCTACCAAAGTCTCAAGGCTCTGTGACAAAGGAGACAGAGAAACAATCCTGGTCATTGCCATTATCCTGTCACATTGCCTTTGTCAGACAGCACAGAATCCTGGATGATCATTGGAATAATTGGCTCCTGCAAAAAGAACCAGCCTGGGTCTTGAAGGCATGGGGCAGCTTGATCTGTTTCCCCAAAGATGTCAATTTTCCATCGGTTCAGGTTTACTTTAATTTGGAATAAATCCTAAAATCTTGCTAACCCTTTCTTGTCAAGCCTTTTTTGCATTTGGCACACAGCTTTGCTGAGACCATGCTGAGCAAAGGCTGTGTGCCAGTAAATCCCTCTGGGGAGGGCACACCTGTGCTGGACAGAGGGCACAGCACCGAGCTCACAGGGACTGACCTGCTGAGATGCCCCCCACCCTCTGGAGGGGTCACATCCCTGGGGTCCCAGGGTGGGAGCTCGCAAGCCCATCTGGACATTCTTCTTGCCCACTTCTTCAGCCTCCAGGACTCCACTCAAGGTGCTGCCCCACGGAAGGCAGGAACAATTTACAGGGATTTGTCCCTGGCACAGCCCATGTGCAAGGAGGATGTGGAGCAGGGAATGCCTAGAGGCAGGGTGAGGGGGCAAAAGGAACAACCACCTTGATTTCCAGAGGCATGGGAGATGAAAAGGGTAGGAAATAGTCAAGGAAAACCCAAGGACTGGCTTCTTCCTGATATTTTCCTCCTCAGCTGCTGGCACAGGCTGCCTGTGTCCCAGCAGAGAGCACAAGGCTGGCCCAGCATTTGTGAGACAGGGGCAGGAGCTGGCTCCCCAGCACTGGGGTTCCTTCAGGCTGAAAGTAGGAGAAATAGGAGCAACAGCAAAAACAACCCAGGGGGTTTGGGGCAGCCAGTCCCTCCAGCCTTGGGCTGACGGGGTGCATCCAAACAGGGCAGCCAAAAGTCCGTGGGCACTGAACCAGGCCAGGGGAGCCCAAGGCTCAGGACCATCCCACACAGGTGTTACCCACCCCAGAGAGGCCCCACTCAGGGCTGGGGTGGGTGCTGTGGGTGCTCCCACCACTGACCCCAGGCAGCACCCACTCAGGGCAGCACCTCTCCAGCCTCCCTCATCCACACCCCCAAAAAAGCCACTTGGCACAGTTTGGGATCAAGTGTACATTTTTATTTTTTAATGGAACATAGACTCCTTTAGAAAAAGAAACATTCAGCTGGATGATAACACCCATAGAAAAAACACCAATCTTGTGTTCTCTTTTTTTTTTTTTTTTTTAATTTGGCATTTGTTATCTGCATTTATATTAAAGCAAAGTGCATCTTTCTTACTTTTTTCTCGTTTATACACATTGCACAATACATAAATAATGATGCTTATAAAACGTCTTTATATTTACAAGTAATAATATATTTATATATAACATAAAATACATTTTTTTTCTTTAATAAATCTCAGGGTTTTTTTAAGGAGTCCTTTCTTTTGTGTGGGTGTTTTTCCAAAGCACTACAATGCTAAAGTTCCAAGAAGAATGTTCTCTTGTTCAATTAAACCTTTATATTTAGAAAAATAGCTTATGTTAAGGTCTAAACATGCTCATTGAGCTAAGAACAGTGTAAAAGTATCATACTCGTGTATGAATTCAAGAAGAAATGAAAGCACAACTGCATTTCCAGATAAGATGGTACCTGGATAACCTGATCTAAGCAGGTTATGACACACCGACTGTTGTGAACACTTTTTCTCTTGTTTTTCCCACTTGTTTTTCTTTAGTTTTAATTTTTATTATTTTTTATTTTTTTAGGTCTAGAATTCTGTCACTTCTCATCTCAGCTCAAATGATCAAAGCACGGGCCATGCCCGGAGTCCCCTCCGCTGTTGTTCTCTCCCCTTACATCAATCCACGATCATAAAAAACATAGAAAAAGCAGTGGAACAACGAACACAGTGACAAGACATGAACCCAGCAACAAGAGAAACACGAAAGGTCGGTAGAAGACCTGTCTGGGAAGGTTTTGCACCATCCTTCGGCGGCAACGCGGGGTTAGCACTGCTGGGGAAGGGGTCTCGGTGTCACCGTCACTGGAAGGTGGTGCGTACAAAAACACAGTCATCTCCTTGTGCTGTCCAAGGGAAGGAGCTGTAACATAGAGCTAGTGGCTTTCAAATCCATCGATCCCCATTGGATAATCCTTTTTGAGAGGCGTGAAGTAATTATCTCATGTGATCTATCCCCACTGCACCCTTCTCTCGCCCTTCTGAGAGTTATTGGTCATTCACACTTTTAAAAAATAGATATATTTATCAAAATACCCCAAAGGCAAAAACAACAACAACAAAAAAAACAAACAACAACAACAACAACAAAAATCATCTTTCATAAGCTATTTCTCAAAACGAAGAAGGGCGAACAAAAACAAAACGAAACAAAAAAACAACAACAACAAAAAAAAAGTCTGCATGAAAAGCAAGCACTCAGAAGGAAGTAATAGCAGCAAAGTAGTATAGATGTCATGAGTTCACTCTGTCTCGAGTCATCGGTTGTTGAAAATAACCTCCAACCAGCAGGGGCAACTGCTGATGAACTGTCTGGTGTAGCACTGGCCCCAGCCTTTCACAAAGCTGATCTGCACGGTAAACCCTGTCCATGGCTGCTGCGTGAACTCGTGGTCGTTGGGTCTCTGCAAGGTGTACGCCTTCTCGTAGTCAAAAGCCTTGATGGAAAACCCTGGGAACACTTTGTGAACCAGCAACGTCCTGGAGTCGGGGTTGTCCAGTGTGGCCGACTTGATGAAGATGGGGTAACTGCTGCGGTTGTACACCCACACGCCGTCCACTTCCTTGGTGAGCTGGATGCCGTAGCCGATCTTGCTGCGCACCTTCTGCACCAGCTGGCTTTTGTTGTCTGAGTTGAGCTGTCCGAGGCAGAAACCATTCCCCTGAGGTAGATCATAGAAGATATCCAGGGAGGGCTCTTGGACAGAGTACAGCCGACCCACGCGTGTCTTCTCTTCCCAGTATGCCACCACACACCAGTGTGACCTATCCCCTGGCTCCTGAAGAACTTGAGAATCTGCAGGGCAGCAGGGGGAAAAGAAAAAGGAGAGATTTAGCAACAAGGGAATCAACACCAACCAAAAGCGATGCAGAGACGGCAGGACCTTGCCTGCCCACATCTTCACCACCCTCTCCACACACATATCAACAGCCACAGTGCATCCACTACTTCCAAAAAAACACTTCCAGGTTTGGAACTCGGAACTCAGAACTCGAAAACGCCGCTCCTGTGTCGTTTCAGTGCCTAGCTCTGGCTGGATTTACAGGTCCTGAATGACACAGTCAGCGACAACGACGCAGCCACCCTCACCCAAACCAACACCAGGACCTCCTCCAGTGCCAGCAGGAGAGGTGAGATGCTTGTGCCACCAAACACCTGAACCCCCTGACTCTCACCTACTGAACGATGGATTTATTTCCATCAATGACAATGTACTGTGCACAGACACTGAAAAAAATGAGCTGCTGCTAAGAAAACCACACTGAAAGCCATCCCATGGGACCAGAGGGGATGAGAACTTGACTGCTCCGGTGTGTGGGGCTTTTCCCTGCCTGCAGAGCCTGGGTGATGGGCACTATGGGGACATAAGACGCCTCCCTAACCTCTGGGAAACACCAAAAGACAGAGGGAACCAAAAAATCTCACACAGGTTAACGAAAATGGCCTAAAAACTTGCAAAAAAAAAAGGAGAAGCTCATTTGTGCAGACCTTCTCTCAACACCCTTTCCCATAATTACCCCATGCAGCATGGCAGTGATGTAGGAGGAAAAAGGAAGGCAGGAGGAGGGAAAAAATGTGAGAAAGCCCCTTTTCCTGGTGGAGGATCCCAAGCAGCCTGGCGCTGCTCGCCGGGTAATTCCTTACAGCCTCAGTAGGCATGTTAAGACCTGGGAACTATTCATCTCTATAATAGTATTAAAAAAAAAAAAAATCAAGCTGGGAATGTGAGTTAGTGAGCACTACCAAAATAATCCCCTGAACTATGAGAGAAACTAGTGGAGCTGGGATGGTGGGTGACCCAGCAACCAAAAGCTCTTCCCCTAAGCCTTCCCTCCCCAGGGCAACATGCTGGCTGCCTGCTCTATTTTTTCTTTCTATTGATAAACCCATTTTCCCAGTTTTCTTCCCATCTCGTTCAAGCCCTGCACTGTGCTTTTAAGAGAGGAGAAACAAAAAAAAAAAAAAAAAAGAAAAAAAAAAAAAGAAAAAAAAAAAAGAAAAAAAAAAAGTCCAGCCAGCCACACACTTTTAATTTCCTCATTTCTATGCCAGTGAGGAAAATATTTCTCCAGTTGCTGGAGGCAGCTACTAAAAATGGGCCTGACTGTGGATGTCTCAAAATAGGGACCCTCATTCCCAGGTTAAACCAGGGATGGGGGTTCTGGTCATGCTGGGGTGGTCCCTGGGACAGCATCTGTCAAGGTGCACCCCAATTTGTCCTTCCACTCCCTTTTTTGGTGCCTCACAAGACTCTTGTGTGTAATTTTATGTCCTGGTGAAACCTGGGGCTGAGGAGGGCCAGGGAGGTTGGTTTGGCTTACTTCCTCCCCACTAACACAGATGGGGTGCCATCCATGCAAAAGCACATCCAGAGGGGCAAGAAACACCCCCAGGATGGAGTTTCCACCACCTGACTGGGAGAGAGAAGAATCTGGGAGGGTTGCTTCTGGATCCAGGGGAAGGATGCTCCTCAATCCAGAGGGGGATCTCTGTTGACCACCCACTACCTCCCTCTTCACTGTCAGACTGCTTGTGATGCTCAGAGTCTTTTGGGTTTTGTTTTACAGCAGCTGGGGGAATTTTGGAGCCATCAGACCCCTGCCGAAATTCCTACAGGTTTTTATTGATTCGAACATTAAACCATTCCTTTTGGGAGGTGGCAGAGGGGAAAAAAGGACTTTTTCACCTGGTATTTGCGCTTGCATTAGTGAAGACCATGTAACAACTAGTTCACTGCTGCTTACAGAGAGCTTTTTAATTGGTAGAGCATTTAGGGAAGATAAAAAAACACAAGCCTACCAATAATAAAAAAAAAAAAAAAAGAAAAAATAGAAATCTGCCTTGGCGATGAATGAACGGACCTTTATGGAGGGCTGGAAGTTCATGAATGAATCCCACTAGGTTTCTGAATGACATGGGGTGACCAGACCTCAAGGACAAATCTTAGGTAATCCGGGATGTTTGAGTTTTTTTAAGGAGCTGATGCCAGCACACAGTATAAATATGCCAGAGCCTCTTCCGTTTGCGGGCTTCAGCTGTTGACTGCATGTCTAGTCAAAAATCCATGAGAATATAAGGGCTCAGCTCGGATAAACAGGCTCAGGCCTCCCTGCCAGCCACCACCAAAGCTGCTTTTTGCAGTTGCTGGGACCCCAGAGGAGCCCCCTTGCTCCCATGCGCCTCCCTGGTTCTGGCATCTGCCAGGAAAAGGGGTGGGAAAAGCCAGTGGCATCACTCCGGCAGGAGAGGAGGTGGCAGGAGAGAAGGAAAAAGTGACTCAAGAGATGCTTCCTACAGCGACAGACTTTTTTTTTTTTTTTTTCCCAAAAAGGCTTTTTTTGATGGCAATAATCACGGATCTGTGCAAATGAAGCAAACAGAAGTATAATGCTCAAAAACACCCTGCTGGGTTCACCCTGCGCAACCTGGGGTCACGGCAGGCACCCACCATCCAAATCCCTTCTCTGCCTGCTGCAAACTCACACCAAAACCCAGATCCCAGGAAAAAACTCACAGCCACATCCTCCTCAACACGTCCTCGTGTGCGACAGCCCATAGGCGGCTGCAAACCCTTTGGGATGCCTGTTTTGAGTTAAAAGCATCGTTTTTACGAGCTCCTCGGTGCAAACACGTCCCCTTCTAAATGTCTGGAAAACTCCCAGCAAACTGGGAGCGTTCCCATGTCCCAGCAAACAATGATAATGTTTAATGCTATAAACATCTGCGCTATTATTTCGTTATTAAGGACCCCTCCATTTGCTGCTATCATTGGGTTATTAGGATTTTCCATGGTTTCCATTACAGCCTGCCTTGGGGCTCCAGCAGGCTCCCCCCGGCACGTTGCGCAAGCTCATTGTGAAAAAATAATAGTATAGAAACAACTGAAAATAAAGTGAGTCTGCCCCCAGGAATCTGGGGAATTGTTGTATTGATCACTCACAGTCAGGTCTGCAGAGAGCAGCCGTTCACATTAGCTCCTCACAGAGGGAAGAAACCAAGGCAGTGCCCCAAAGCCCCTGGGGTAACATCTTTTGTCATGTTGGTGCAGATGGTTCATCACCAGTGATGTCCCAGCACAACCATATTACACCACATCCTGCTCCCAATGGAAAACTCTTTTTTTTCCATACTTTTTACACCTTCCTGGATTTTCCTGAGGGGCTGCCCCAGTTTTGCCAATGCATCCACTGTCCTCCATAAAAGCATGATCCCAGCTAAGTCTCAACTCCCCAACCAGCACAAGAGGCTATGAGGTTCCCCACCACTTGCCTTGACCTCCAAATCCATCAGGTCCTGCCAGAACTCTCTCAATAAAAGCCCACAGTCAGAATTTCTCCACAATGGGGAGAAATTCTGTCTGTGGGCTCAGGGCAGGATCCTGCTCCTGCTGAAAATGCTTCATCCATGCAGAAATCCAGCAGGATGGGATACCAAAGCAATAACCCCCCAAAAAACTGACAGCTGCAGGAACAACAGTGGGTAAATTAAAGGATAAATCCACATTAAAGGATATACCCACAGCAGTGGGTATGGGACATTCACACCACAGAAACACCCAAATTTGTCAAGCCCCACACTTGGCTCTTCCCAAGCTATGGCAGAAGGAGCCACATCTCCCCTTGCTTGGAAGTGGCAGGGAATTTCTGGTGTGGCTTTTCTCTCCATCACACGGTGAGTTTTAATTGGATGAAAGCATGTCATCCATACTTTTTCTTTCCAAGCTCCAGCAGTTTTATTAGGAGTTTGGGAGGAAAAAGTTCTCTATTTTTAAGTCACAGAGAACCAAAGCATTTCAGAAAAATTGAATTTAAAAAATAATAATAATAAACTACAACAACACAGCTCCTGTCCTAGGGTTGTTTTAGATCTGTGTTGTCCTCCAGATCTCAGCCTTGTCCCAGTGCCAGGCCCATGAATGCAAAGGGGAGTGAGGCTGAGGATCTTTGAGTTTTGTTCTGGTTTTTTTAGCTAAAGGTTTTCCTGTAGTCAACAAACCTTGAAAGAAAAGAGCAAGTTTAGCACACACTGAGCTATCTGACCCACCAGGATTGCTCCCAGCTGACCACACCAAGGACTGTCAAAATTATCACCAGTAGCTGTGACAACAACTCAAAGTTGAAAAGAGGAAGAAAAAGGCCTGACTGATGAGGATTTAAATACCTGTAATTGGATCTTTCATCAATGACATCAGGTTTAGAGGCAAATCAAACTATCCAAATGTAGAATTATTCAGAACTATGTATGTACACTTTTTGTAATATATGCACATATATATTTATTTTCCAAAAAGCAGTTTTGGTCCTGAGCACCTTCTCATGCTCTTCTAAAGTTCTCACCATCTCACCCCCTCCTCTCCCCCTCATTCTTGGGACTGGATTTCCCACCAAAGGTCAACCCTGACACAATATTCACCATGGTAGCATTTACCCTGAACTGCTAATAAAAGTCCCCTCACTTTCAGAAAGGGTTTTGGTTGGAAAGAACTTTAAAGATCCTCTTGTTTCACCCCCTGCCATGGGCAGGGACACCTTCCTCTGTCCCAGGCTGCTCCAAGCCCCATCCAGCCTGGCCTTGGACACTCCCAGGGATCCAGGGGCAGCCACAGCTGCTCTGGGCACCCTGGGCCAGGGCCTGCCCACCCTCCCAGCCAGCAATTCCTCATTCCCAATATCCCATCTGTGCCTGCCCTCTGGCCCTGGGAAGCCATTCCCTGGCTGCTGTCCCTCCATGCCTTGTGCCCAGTGCCTGTGCAGCTCTCCTGGAGCCCCTGGAGGCCCTGGCAGGGGCTCTGAGGTGTCCCTGGAGCCTTCTCTTGTGCAGGTGAGCAGCCCCAGCTGTGCCAGGCTGGCTCCAGAGCAGAGGGGCTCCAGCCCTGGCAGCATCTCCGTGCCCTCCTCTGCACTGGCTCCAGCAGCTCCAGGTCCTTGTGCTGTTGGGGGGCTCAAAGACTGGGAGAGAACCCTGCCTGGCTTTCCAGGAGACAGCTTTCACAGGGAAAATGAGTGCCACGGGCACTGCCAGGGAGCAGAGGAACACACTAACAGTCCTTCCTCTTTTATCCACCAGCACACACGGAGGGCATTTGTGCTTAAAAAAAAAATTGGCTGGGCTGGTGTCAGCACAACGTGTCTGGCTGGGGCCAGGGCTGAGACCAAGCTCAGCACGTCTCACGCCCGATAATCTCCCCTGGCTGACCTTAAGTGGCATTTGTGTGTCTGGGACAGTACCATGACCCTCATCTTCTCCTACTCTTGGACGTGCAAGAGATGGAGACACAGTACCCAGAAGTTTCCAAGGGGTTTTAAATGCTCTTTTGGAGGGTCCTCAGGGCTTTTCCTGTTGCAGTTTTGCCACTCCTCTTAGTGGCAAGTGCTGATTTTGTAGGGTCTCAGGAAAAACAACCCCCTGACCCCTCCTTGAGAAGTGAAAGGCATTTCATCAAGGTAAGGAGGACACAGAGTATAGTGTGCTCACCAAAACAAAGAAAAATGGGCACCCAAAAGGGTAATCCCAGTCCTTTCTAGTCTCTCAAGTCACTTACAGGGTGGAAGAGCAGAACAAAACAAAACAAAAGAACAAAAACCAAAACCACCAAAAAGATAAACAAACAAATAAACAAAACAATGAAAAATACCTAAAAGCCATATTTCCAGGTACATTCAGCAAAAGCAAAGGAAAAAAAAATCCAAATTAAAGGATAAATCCACATTAAAGGATGTATCCTCCTGCAGAAAAGGGGCTTTGTGCCTTTAACAAAGTTTGTGGGCAGCATGGAGACTCCACCCACAGCAGTGTTTGCCCCAAACCTTTTGTACCTCCCAGCACACAAGGGCTAGACAGCTTCCCCTCCGCCAGGAGCCCCTGCTTCTGATGGCTGGGACGGTTCCTGAAAGCCTAATTTCAAGCATGGTGCTGTGCTAAGCTCCCCTTGCTCTCAGGAGAAATAAACCCTCACATTCTGCGGGGATGGCACCGCCCTGGGGGCCCGTGGGGTCCCTCCACCTCCCCATCAGAAGAGCCCAAGAGCTGAGACAGTCCATCACATCAACACCTACTTAGGGAGCCTTTAATCTGCGGATTATTGACATGATAGACCATAACATCTCTTCAGGAGCCATTACAGCCCATCGTGTCAGTGGGTACTTATGCAGTCCTTAATCCCTGGATTGACAGGCTAGACCATAAATTTGTGTCTGTGTCTAATTAGACGGCTCTTATTGCTCAGCATATAGGGTAGTCATGCAGGCTAAAGAGCCTTAAGATTACTTTTTTAATTTATTAGCAAGTTGTCCAATCAATCACTCAAATGGCTCCTTGTTCCTGGCAAAATCAGTCAACCTTGCACGAAAATAAATGTTAAGTTTCACCGCAAGATTTCAATTTGCTGATGTTTACTAAGATTGAGTCTGATGAGGTCAAGCAGGATAAAATATGGCAGATGCCATCAGGGGAAGGAGTCTCATATTTCCCCATTTTTCTTGGGCTTTGGCTCAGGTTTGTATTAACTGTGACCTGAAAGTTTGGGAGGGCCTTGCTCAGACCCCAGGTGACCCAACCAAAAACTGCCATCACCTTGCCCACAGCTGGGAACCCCCCTCGAGAAATCAGGACACAAATGAGGTCAGGTGAGAAGGTGGGTAGAGTTGATTCACCCCTGAGGACATCCCCTCAGGTTCCCACCCCAGCTTGGTGGTGCCCTGAGTCAGCCTTCCCCCAGCCTGGAACCCAGCCCTGACCTTTTTGGGGGTTAATTCAGTAAGAACATAAAAGTGAGAAAGAAGGAAAGAAAGAACGAAAGAAAGTAGGAAAGAAAGAAGGAAAGAAGGAAGGAAGGAAAGAAAGAAGGAAAGAGAGAGAGAGAAAGAAAGAAAAGAAAGAAAAGAAAGAAAAGAAAGAAAAGAAAGAAAGAAAGAAAAGAAAGAAAAGAAAGAATCCCTGCAAGCATGTTGTTGCAGACTTACAGGGGCTCAAGAGCAAACACCACTATGGCAGATGGCAAGGCTGAACCAGGAGTAATGTCCAAAAATATTAAAAAATATATTAAAAATTATGGGGTGATGCATGTCCCCTGCATTTACAGGACGGCAGAGAAAGAACCTGAGTGAAACTGCCGAGTTCATGGAGTCCACCAAACCAGAAATTTGATTCATAAACATCCTATTAGTCACTGCTACTGTCTAATTACAGTGATTAATCAATTACCACGGCTAAAAATTACTCTAGAAGAGAAGAACCCTTTTCTTGTGACCATTCTCCTTAAAAGCCAAGCAAGGCTGGAGCTACAAGGTGGTGGGGCGGGGGGGGGAAATATGCAGGCACACACCAAAAATGCCTGTCTGCCTGTCTCCAGTGGTTAGAGGAGCCAGCTGACTCCAGTTTCCTCCGTACCAGGCTTCAGGCCTCATCAGCCATGCAAATTATAGAGTACTGTGCTGTCTGAAGGCCGAATTTCGACTCAGCTCAGAGAAAAGCCTTAGAGGAAGGGTGGGGATGAAGAAGCCAGCCAAATCCATTCATAATATTTACAGTAAATGGGCCTCTTTGCTGTTGTTTAGTATACAGTCAGCCTAATTATTTTTGAAGTTTTAATTTAAAGAACCTTCTTTATCTGCCTCTCCTTCTGCACCCCTCAAAGGTGTGGGAAAACTTTTCCCTTGTTTCAAAAAAGCAGTAGGACGGGAATCCCTTCCCCAAGCTCCAACTCGACAGTTGGGTGGGACAAAGGGACACTGCAAGAGCTCAGACCCTTCCAGAGCAGCCCTGCCAACAAAATCCATGGGGTTTTTGAGACTCCCAGGCCATCCAAAGAGTCACAGGGGCATATAGATCCATGTGGAGACCCCCCAGAAGTCCTGGTTTTGCTGCATGTGTTGCTGTTCTGCACTGGTGGGGGCTTGCTGGCTCAGGAGGTGGTGCAGGTGCTCCACTGCCCTGTGCACTCTCCAACCTTCTCCCCTTCCTTGAGGCAACCCGAAATAATCTCACTTTTGTAACAAATCAGCCAAGAGACCTGTCTGGAAAACACAACTCATGAGATGCTGCCCTGAGAGCTCCGGGTGACTCAGGGCTGGTACCAGCCCCAGCTCCCAGAGAGGAGCAGCCACCTCCATGCTTCAGCCTCAGCTACCAGGACACACCTCTTCCCCACCCAAACCCAACCCAGATCTCAGCCAGAAACCTTCTGAGAAAGAGAAACCAGCACACAAAGGGCTCCTGACTTACTGCAATGCAAATCAGACCTAAGGATGAGCTTGCCAAGAATCTCTCTCCCAGCTCTGGCTGTGCTGGAGGCTCCTGTAGCAGCATCCCTCTCCCTTCTGGGATAAATCACACCGCAGATGCTGAAGCCACCAGAGGCCACTGGGCCATGCCAGCCATGGGGTAACAGCCCCCCTCAATGCAGTCACCCAGCTGGGGGTTAGAGGATGACCTTAAAAGCTTTTGCAATGAAAAATAAAGCTTCACTGTTGCAAGGCAGAAAAGGTCATCCAGCGCCCAGGGATGCCCTGGGGAGGGCAGGGATACAGCCCCCAGGAAAGCCGCAGCTCTCCGCAGACAACATGTAGCCATGTGGGTTACACGGTAAAAACCTTGTTAAGGCCTTAATAAAAACTGAAGTAGAGCAGTCTAGGATTTCCAAATGGATACCTAATACACAGATGTGTGTTAGGATTTCCCCCCCCCCAACTGCATTACGCACACACACACATATACACAACACAGCATCACTGCTGCTCTTATTCCAATACTAAAAAAACCCAACCCTCTCCCTGCAGCACACTGACCCAGAATTCTCCCCTAAAGACTGAAAACAGACAGAAATATATGTTTCTCCCCACACCAAAAAAAATAAAAAAAGCTCACTTCTCCCAGCAACTTTTCCCAGAGCAGCATCTCCCTCACAGGGATGTAAACCCATGGAAAAAGCAGAGTAGGAACAAAAGTCCTTTTCACGTTCGTCGTGCCCCGCTCCGTAACAATTATGAAAACTGTTTAGCTGGGCTGGCATTTGGAGCATTTACTGCATTCCTGCCAATAAATTCCAGTCCCGGATCCGATGGAAAAGGCTCCCTCCCTCCCCTTTCCCCTCCCTCCCTTGCCTTCATTCCTCCTGGCTTTCTTTACAACCTAATACCCTGTCGACGCGGGGCCAGGGCCTACTTAGGGGGAAAAAAAAACACCCAGCGCCAGACTGGAGACAGCAGGCAGACTGAAAAAGTTAATCATTACTTCTGTCTGCCTTCATAATCTAATCACGCCTATTCCTAAGAGCAGGCGGTGGAGCACGCCGTACATGGAATATGTACATCCCAGGGTCACCGCCCAGGGATGGACGGACAGACGGACACACGGACAGCTCCAGCCCCGGCCCGGGCAGGGGGCAATCAAGGGATGGACAGACAGGACGGATGGCGTTGGGAAGGAGTTCACAAGCCTGGCCATGCACACACACACACCCCTCCCCTCGCCTCTCACTTTGCTCCGGATTAATAACGCGCAGCAATTATAGAGAATATTATATTCATTAAGTAATTAACCCTCCCGGCGCTCCGGCGGAGCTGGCACCCCCTTCTCGCAGACAGAGGCCAGCAGAGTTTGCCCCAGGCCATAAAATGGGGCAGGTTGGCAGCACACAGGTTAAAAAAAAGGCCCAAAACTCCTCGTGGCTCATCTCGCCCCACTTCTGGTGGCAACAGCAGAGACGTGTCCAGAGAGAGGACCTGCCATGACCAGAGCAGCACCACTGACAGCCAGCAGCATCCTCCCATGGGCACAAAACTCAGGGGATTTGGGGTGTCACCAGCAGCCAGCAGAGTCCTCCCATGGGCACAAAACTCTGGGGATTTGGGGTGTCACCAGCAGCCAGCAGAGTCCTCCCATGGGCACAAAACTCAGGGGATTTGGGGTGTCACCAGCAGCCAGCAGAGTCCTCCCATGGGCACAAAACTCAGGGGATTTGGGGTGTCACCAGCAGCCAGGAGAGTCCTCCCATGGGCACAAAACTCAGGGGATTTGGGCTGTCACCAACAGCCAGGAGAGTCCTCCCATGGGCACAAAACTCAGGGGATTTGGGCTGTCACCAACAGCCAGCAGAGTCCTCCCATGGGCACAAAATTCAGGGGATTTGGGGTGTCACCAGCAGCCAGCAGAGTCCTCCCATGGGCACAAAACTCAGGGGATTTGGGCTGTCACCAACAGCCAGCAGAGTCCTCCCATGGGCACAAAATTCAGGGGATTTGGGGTGTCACCAACAGCCAGCAGAGTCCTCCCATGGGCACAAAACTCTGGGGATTTGGGGTGTCACCAACAGCCAGCAGAGTCTTCCCATGGGCACAAAACTCAGGGGATTTGGGGTGTCACCAGCAGCCAGCAGAGTCCTCCCGTGGGCACAAAACTCTGGGGATTTGGGGTGTCACCAACAGCCAGCAGAGTCTTCCCACAGGGACAAAGCCCATGGGAACTGGACATGACTGGGATGCAGCAGCATCCTCCCATGGGGCTGAAACCCAGGAGCATCCTCACACAGGGATAAAGCCCAGGGAATCTGGGGCTTGGCAAGCCCAGCACCACACCAGCTTCTCCAGAAAATAACTGCAGTGCAACTCTCAGGTGAGCCAAGGCTTCATGCTTTTGACACCCAGGATACATTTTCCATGCTTGGCTGTGACAAAGAACAGTAAAACTACAGGCCTCTGCTTATGATTTATGGGTTTGTTCCTTATCATGAGCTAAAAAGTCTCAGACTGGCTTCCAAAGTAAATGAATTCATCAGTTCAAATGCAGTGATGTAACTTCAGGCTCCCAGCTCCTTTTCCAAATAAAACTCCTGTTACTTGATTCCTGCTCAAAGAATGATTTTATGGAGTTATTGACTCCATCCGCTCTGCCTGGGAAGGTGCTGCCGGAGCCCAGCCACGAGGTCACTGACAGCCTCATCCCATGGCTTAGTTTCTTGACTGTTTTGCCATTTTCCCTGCTTTTCGACTCAAAACCCCACCTTGCACATCAGTGTGCAAACAGACACTCAACTCCCCTGGTATTATTTTGAATTACCCGCCATGGAGGGGGCTCCTCCTCAGCAGTGACACCTGGTAATTTTTATCACCCATAAATTTGACCCACAGCCTTCCATCACCAAAAATCACTGGATCCACAGCCAACCTCTCCACTTGCAAAAGTGACAGACGCCAGAATTTCCACCACCTTCCTAACAGCTGAGTTTCTCCATCACAAAGTCACCTCTTATTTATGAAGCTCTGGTTTCTATGAACAAAATCTCTTTAACCTGTGTAAGTATTACAGAGAATCCTATACAAATATGGAACATATTCAGTATACAATATATTAAATATATGCAACCTATATATCCATAGAATATATATATCATATATTGACTATACCTTACATAATTATATAAATAATACATGGAATAAATTATCTCCATACATATTCAACCTACAGACAGAGATTGAATAGATTTTGCTCATTATTTAACCATCTACAGCCTCACTTATTACGTACATCTGTAAGATACATATTTACAACTAGGGTTAAGAGCCTGAGCAGTACTGGATTATTCCCTTCATGGCAAAATTTTCCTTTCCACATGCTCAGGGAAAAGTCACAGGAGCCAGGACTTCACCCCAAAGCTGGCTCACCAAACCCCAGCACTCCAACAGGGATCCCACTTGATGGCTGAGGGAGGGTGAGGAGGGACCACGGAGCCAGGCACAGGTCCCCACACACAGGGAGCATCACCAAGAGCATCACCAGGACCTCCTGCAACCAGCCCACGGTGCTTCAGCACTGCCAGCACAACCCAACCAGAGAGGCTGAAGCCAGAAGGTTTTTTTGTGTAGTGAGGTTAAAAGGGTAGAGAAGGGCTGAGCCAGCTCTTACAGGGTGGTTTTTTTTGGTTTTTTTGTTTTTTTTTTTCCCTTTGCAAGTTAAAACCAAGATAATGACACTGGGTGGGGACCAATTTGAAGGGCTGAGCAGCCAAACCAAAATTAGTCTCCCGGCCAAGAGCTTCCTAGGCCTCACAGTTTGGGGAAGGAAGCTGAGAAAAAGCATGAAAATAAAATAAAAAAAATTCCTCGGGAAGCTGGACCGTCGCGCTCAAGCAAAGGTGACCCTGCTAGTCAAATATTTTTCAACATAATAAAAATAAAATCAAGTACTGGAGCAGCCTCCTTGGAAAAGCAGGGCCTATGAGATGGTGTTTTTTCCTCCTTTTTTCGCTTTTTCTTTCTTTTCCCTCCCCTGGCACTTTCTTTCCTTTCACTAATAACTATGTTTTCTTGCATTTTTTTTTCTTGGCTCTTTCCTCATAAAAGACTGATGTAATTTCCTGTCTTGTCCCAATGTTTCCTGTTAATTAACAGGGTGAAAGTTATCATCATGCATTTAAATGGCAACCCAAAAGAAGGGAGGGAAAAAACAGGGGAGAAAAAAAAGAAGAAAATAAAAAAAGAAATGAGAGTTTGCTCTCTGCTAGCAAGCACCCCATCACATTCCCAGCAGAACAAAATATCCTGGAAAAACCTTTTTGGAACTGATGACTTGAGCCCATGGGCAAAGACCCCCTGAAGGGTGGCAGCAGGTCTGTGCACAGGGGATCCAAGCCCCCACCCTCCCCTGGATGGGGATGGAAAATCCCTGCAATGCTTGCCCAGAAAAGCTCTTTTCTGGCATTAAGAAGGAAAATAAAAGAAGAAGGGAAACAAGGAGATGGAAAACAGGAAGAAGAAAGAAAACAAGTAGAAGAAGAAAATGAAGGAAAAAAGCAAAGGAGGAAAAGACAGAGAAGGAGGAGAAAAAGAAAGAGAAGAAGGAGAGAAAGAAGGAGGAGGAGAAGGAGAAAAAGGAGAAGAAGGAGGAGAAGGAGGAGAAAAAGAAGGAGAAGAAGGAGAAAAAGGAGAAGAAGGAGAAGAAGAAGTAGAAGAAGTAGGAGAAGGAGAAAAAGAAGGAGAAGGAGAAGAAGAAGGAGAAGAAGAAGGAGAAGAAGAAGGAGAAGAAGAAGGAGAAGAAGAAGGAGAAGAAGAAGGAGAAGAAGAAGGAGAAAAAAAAGAGAAAAAGAAGGAGAAAAAGAAGGAGAAAAAGAAGGAGAAAAAGAAGGAGAAAAAGAAGGAAAATAGAAGAAAAAAGAAGGAAAACAGGAAAAGAAAATGGAAGGGAAAAGGCCAAAAAAAAAGAGAAATAAAGTAAAATAACTTGCAGAGAAAGAGGCAGAGAGCAACACCCAAGATGCTGCATTTATTAAAAGAAGCTGAAGACTAGAGGAAGGGAAAAAAAAAAAAAAAAAGAAAAAAGAAAGAAAAACCCAGGGGCTAATCCAAAGACAGCAGGCGGAAATCCTGTGAGCCGCCGAGCTCCATGCCTTGCCTGCCCTCAGCCCCGTGCAGGATCGGGCTCCTCCGTGCCCTCTGTTCCTCAACAGCAGCCGTGACGCAGCCGGTACCCCGGCGGCACCGCGGCCACGCCGGCGGCTGGCGAAAACAAAGCGATTTAGGCAAAAAGCGAGGGTGGTTAGAACAGAGACTGTGCCTCAGCGGTTAATAATATCCCAGCGCTGAAAATAAACTGGGAAGGAAGCTCCTTTGTGACAGTAGGCAGGCGGCCAGGCTGCGGCGTGGGTCATTCATGCTGGCGGGGGACGGCGGAGGGGTTGGCACCCACCCGCCACACAGCCCGTCACCCTGCTGGAGCACAGAGAGGGCTGGGGACAGGGGACCTACACACAGCTTTCTCCCAGGCACCCTAAAATGTGCTGCACCCCGTTGTAAGCCAGCAGGGAGGTTTAGGGTGTTGGCCACCGTGGCTGGAAACAGGCATCCCCCCATGCCCATGGCGGGGAAATGCGTGTGGCTAGTGTTACTGGTTCCTTTAGTGTAAGCGATACCCACTGGCAGACAGAGGGGATGGAAACGATGCAGCCACATCCCTGCCAGCCCGGGGCTGCTCCTCTACGAGTGTTTTTGTCCCATCGAGTTTTAAATGTCCCCAGTGATCAAGTTGCTCAGCGGGACAGTTACTGCGAGCAGAGCGTGGTTTTAACTGACACTCAACTTCCAAATTTGCCCTTCCTAGCCTCATTCTTCCCTAAAAAGTGCCATGTTGAGGGATTAAAGTGCAAGTGACCCCATCATGGTCCCCCATCACTGTTCCCACCACCATCCCCACTCTGACGGACTTGCTGACTCTGGGGTCTTTTGCATTTTGTCATCAGCTGTTCCAAAGGCACTGTTTGACTGGGAAAATCTACTGGCGTCTGGAAAAATGGGTTTAATGAAGTTGTACAGGTATGGATTGAAAGTATCTAATGGGGGCAGCACCTCTGCTATCATTTCTTTTTTAAAACACATTGTACAAGAGTATCTAGGAAAGGCTCAAGAGGCTCTAGAGCACTTAAAAGTAATTATTAAATGGATTCTATTTGCTTTGGAAGGATTTTAATCGGCGAAACACCCCCGAGCTGGAAGGAGGAACCCAGCTGTGTCCCGGGGGGGGGGGGTCCCCACAGGGTGAGAACCCCCCCTAAAAAAAAAAAAAAAAAAAAAAAAAAAAAAAGCCCTCACGGGGCTTGAAGGAACCGGAGCGGGTGGCCAAGCCAAGAGCCCGGGGTCAGTGCCAAGCACCAGCTCCCTCCTCCCAGTCGGCCACGGTCAGATGATGTGCGAGGCGAGCCGGGAGGCTCCTAGTCTGGCAGGCAGCCTGCTCTGCTCCAGAGGCTCCAGTGCTGTCATCCTGGCATTAACCCCTGATAACCTTGTCCTTTCCAGGATGGGACTGTGGTTTTTTAGGTAAGCAAGGAGCAGGGGGCCATGTCTCCCAGTGAGGCTGGGAAGGAAAGGGTGCAATGCCCTGCGACGCTCAAAGCAAATTAAAAAATATTGAAACGACGTAAGCTCAAAAATAAACCAAAAATAAGTGACTTAAAGAAAAAAAAAATTCCCAAGCAATTGTTTATCCCTGGGACAAATATACAATCCTAGTTCCACAGGAAGATGTCTCAATTTCAGATTATAATAGGATGCCAATTTGTAAATAAAGGCATTTCACAGGAGGTTATAAACTCCGTAGGGGAGGGAGGTGGAAGTAGGGGGAACGGGAAAACACAGGCAGGGCTCTGGCAGAGAAACAGCACAGGATCCTGTTTACATGGGCAAGGGGAGAGCGACGGGAAGCCGCTTTGGGGGGCAAATATCTCCGGATTTGGACAAGGTGCTTCTTCCCCGTCGAGCAGATACCAGCAGGGATCAGAGGCATAGTGAAACATTCCCAGCCTGTCCGCAATTTTGGAATGAAATGTCAATCAGCCAAGAGGTCCCTTAAACCAGACAAGGTCCCACAGCACAGAGAGCCAGGGTAGGGAACGATGCCAATGCTCTTCCAGCCTGGGGAAGTCTTTTCCTTGTGTATTTCGTGTGGAGTTGGGAGGGAGAAACTGAGTCTGTGCCTGCTACAGAAGAGCCTCGCTGGTTTCCCACCCTCAAGGCTTGCAGAACCTTGATCCAGCACCCGCCAAGCACCATCACTCAACATCCACCGGCTCTTGGAGAGCCTGAGGTGCTTCCAGAGTTTGGGCAAATCAGCAAAATTAGGCCAAAATCTGGATAGCCTCTCAGGTTTGGTATTTTAGGAGCAACCTCTATAAAAAAGCAGTGGATGTGGCAAGGACACAAGCCAGCTCAACTTGCTCTCCCTCTCTGAGGACAAGGTCCAGACTTCTTGAGAGCTTTGCTTTGCCAGCAGATCCAGCAGCAACACCACTACTACCCTTGGAACAAAGCTTCTCCATGGGTTACACAGGAATTTGGCTCCCACCAACCTGATGCCACCAAACCATGGGCCAGCCACCTTCACTCACTGCAGCCATGGCTTTGCTTGTTTGAAAGAAGTCACAACCAAACACATCTGCTGAGAACAAGTCAGC